>NC_043751.1:24720100-25037600 GCF_902148845.1 Salarias fasciatus
GATCCGGTACCGGACGAGCGTGTGCACTAAAGCCACACTGTTCCTGTTTCTGGTTCTATGTCTCACCTACATCTCACCGCTGCTGGTTGCTTACAGGAGCCAAGGTAGGGATTTCCATTTTTATTTCTATCGCGCCGAATATAACGGTCATCTCAAGACACCTTTATAGAGAAAAACCCACATTTCCAAACGAACAAGTAAAGGAGACGGGGGGGGGGGGGGGGGGGGGGGGGGGGGACTCCCGCTTAACAGGAAAACATCCGCAGAACCAGACTCAGAGGTGAAAACTTTCTGCAGAATCAAAGGAGAGAGAAATATCTCGCCGATTCACTGTAAACATGCTGCTCATGTACAGTTCACAACAATCAACTTGCAGGTCATTTAAAAGTGCAAACGAGTTCTCATTCATCACAGAGACTTTTTGAGTGCAATCGGTCCCACCACATATTCATTATAAGTGACCATTAATTTAGGTTTGCTTTGGTCGTTATTTCAAATGCAATGCATATTCAGAGAGACCCAAAAAATAAAAATTTAAAAAAATCAATCAATAAAATGTAAAGTGGAATCTCACAAAATCATTTAATTTTCCCCAAAGAATCAAAACACTGCACAAAACCTCCCAGAGCCAATGAGAATGCATTTAAATCATGGCCATATTCAGCGAGGAAATAACTTCAATAAACATCAGTATTTGTCCCTATGTGCAAATCTTGTGTGATTTCATGTATTTTTCATTGTCAAACAGACAGTGATGCCCAGTACCACTGCTTCTAGTACCTGTTACTGCTCTCTTCAGGTCCACATTCATCCCCAGGTCATCCCTGACTGGTCTGGGTGAGGTCGATGAGAAAATACTAGTCAAAGTCAAATCAAAATCAGTGAACCTGATTCATATGATACAACTGCTTTGCTTTAATTTTTTTGAATATATGTAATAGTTTTTGTAGGTTTATCAGTCTGTTAGCCATTATCACCCTGCAGAAATGGTTAAAATGCAGAATGTTGACTTTTTGGAACATTTGTGTTTTTTTGAAGGGCAGTTTGAATAAATACTAAAGAGTGGTCCGTATAAGTGGTGTTGTGTGAAGAAAGAAGTATCTTTGTATAATGCAGCAACACTTTTCGAGCAGAATAAAACAATTACTTTAGCTATCAGTGAAAAAATAGTGGGATTCATTTTCACTCAAAGATGAATGCAAGATTGAAAAGAGGATATTTGTGTTGCAGCACAGCAGGTCTCCGGTTCACCAGGAAGCATATTGCATGTTTTTGAAACTGATAACTTCCTGTTTCTCATGACTAATACCAATAATTGATCATCTTTTCTAAATCATGTGTGGAGTTCCAGCACAGGCCTGAGGTTAAGTGAAGAAGAACTAAACATTATCCTCTGAATTATTGACACAAGGGAGCATTAGTGAGTAAGAAACTGAATCATTTGAAATGTTGTTTTGTTAATGGTTCCAGTGACTGGCAAAGGTTTTTTTTCTTGTCAGTGTTAGTGTTTTTCTTCAGTAGAGCCGATGCAAGTAATAATAAGTCAATCACGTTGAAATGGAGGATTCCAACATTTCTAGACTTTTGGATCTGTCTTGTTTCTAGAACTTGTCTCCTTTCCAGTGTTTTCCCAATGAACCTGTTGACAGTAAAGCTCCTTCAAACACGTCCTTCATGTGTACCATTTGTCAGACCGGGATCATTCACTTTCATGATGATGTTTGGTTTTCTTCTTATCAACCCAATTCCATATCATTGCTTCTTCTCACATCAACAACCTGTCACAGGATGAGTTCAGGACATAAGGTCAGAGTTGAACGCAAGCACTATGACCTTAAGTCCTGGACTCACAAGCAACTATGTGCACATGAACTTTTTCAGTTCCTTGAACAGAAGGAAGTAAAAGTGATGCAAAGCAACACATTAGCAAGATCTAAAACGAACTAAAATTCCCTGTTAGTAGGTCAACAACCCAATACTGAGATTCTGCTTCACAATCAGAATCAGATTTTATTGCCAAGTACAGTTGCTCATACAAGGAATTTGCTGTGGTGGAAAAACACCAAGGCAGCCATTTGCGGCACCCTGTCTTGGGCGATCAAAAGGTGTTGTTGCTTGGCCACCACAAGAAAGTAAACCGCATGCTAACTTTTCTGACACCTCAACTGCAAACATTAAGAAAACGGAGCTGGTGTGAATCAGGAGCAAGAGACAGAGAACTGTTATTTTTAAGAACAAGCCTGAAAACACAAAGACATTGACATCAAGGTCACAGCAAAGCTTCTGCTCCTGTCGCCTCAGGTTTCTGGATCAAAAGGAGCACGTACGAGGAGCAGCCGGTGGTCAGATTTCAGTACCAGATTCTGCTGGTGGCAGCGACCAGCACTGAGGGAGACTACCTGGCCTGGAGCACCTTCCCCCACCTCAACAACATGCTGGGGCCCAACCTCAGGATCCCCACCGTCTCTGTAAGCCGCTGCAGCTGACATCCAGATTATTGAGTGTCTTCCTCCCGCTAACTGACATAACTTCAGTTACTCTTAATGAGTGAATCGGTCATTAAACTGGCCCATAAAGCCCTGTCAGCTCAGCTCGTGCTAACACTTCAACAATACACCTGGCTAGCTGCTTTTTACTTTCACTGACCTCTCAGTAGCACCGCTACATGAACTGTGACCACTAACTGTTTCAGCATTGCACAGGTGCAGCAGATCCCTGCAGATTTGAGGGTCACTTCATGTTTTCATGTGAACTCGGCCCACAGGTGAGAGAGGAGGACCAGAACCAGGACGGGAAGTTGGACCGGCTCACCTTTCAGCTGCAGCTTCCTCTGAAACCTGAAGAGCAGCTGTACAGCATCCAGCTGCTGCTCACCTTCAGCTACCAGCTCTTTGTGCGCATCCCACCACACACACACACACACACACACACACACACACACACACACACACACACACACACACATCACATGCCATGTCCTTTCTGTTTGTTGTCATTATGCTGAAGATGAAGCTGTGTGGGATTCTCCTGACAGACGAGTGTCACACTGCGTTGACGCTGTCTGTGTTTCCTCAGCGGATGTCCACGGTGGTGATGCAGAGCCTGGGCTACCTGCAGCACTCGTCTCCCGTCCCCGGAGCCAGGCTGTGGGTCAGCGGAGACCTGAGGCTGCAGCAGAGGACGCCGCTGCCTCACCGAGGACTCTACGACGTCTACAACGTGAGAACACGCACCTCTCTCTCTCCGTTTGGACGTAAATGGTGTGTTTAATGTACATTGTTTAATTGGCTCTGAGAAACCTTAACCACAGGTTGAATCGCCCTGCATCTGAGAATCAGAAGCAGCAAAAGTACTCACATTACTTTCTAAAACTTAAATATTTAGGGGAAAAAAAACAAGTCTCTTCTTTATAGAAGAGACTAAATGAATTCCATGTAAAACTTTGATTTTGGAGGTAATTTTATTGTTGATATAAAGACATGAAATCTCGTCACTCAGTCACTATTGATGTAATCTGATTACTTGTGCAGTTTCAGTGGGGAAAAGTGTTTTCATCAGCTGTTTTGATCCTTTCACTGTAACTCTGAATTGTCCTCATACAGCCACACCATAGGCAAGGCGCAGCTTGAGAAACTATAAAGATTTGTCTTCACATGGAGAGAAGAGAGGATTTAGTTACAGTTTTTGTTAAATTTTGTTGTTTCCCACTCCTGCTGAAAACACAAACAAGCACAGGGAGAACATGTAAACCTCACATAGAGATAGAGAAAGAGATGACGCTTAACACTGCACCACAGAACCATCTCCAGTGGAACTCCAGTCATTCAGTATTAGTTGCTGAACAGTTTGAGAAACATGAACGTCTCTGTTTCGATGCGCAGGTGTCAGTGATCGATGCCTCCAGCCTCTTCGCAAGCTCATACGACCTGGAGAAGATCCTCAGGAGCTACCAGGAGAGAAACCGTGAGTGCAGCTGGACTCTATCAGTGTCTGAACCTTGCACTGCGATGGGTTTCATCGCTCCTCTCTTTGCTCTGTCCTCACAGTGACCACAGTGCTCTCCTGTCCGATGCCCGTCTGGACCGTGGGACGAGCTGCAGGTTCACCGTTTGAGCTCAACGCTGAAATCCGCTACCCTGTGGAGGTCATCAGATATCCTTTAACAAACACACTTTAACTCAGAAAGACTCCAAACTGACCTCAGCTTTCTGTTAAATATACTTTTTATGGCAAAACTCCACAAAACGCCCCATATGAGGCTTAAGATATTTTTATTGTGGTAAAATCTGCTGCACATAAATGAGTATTTACAAACATTGCAAATGAATTGATGTAGATCAGGGGTCATAACAATCCAGATAATAAAAGATGAGGAGTTCCATGGTTTGGGAGCAGCAACAGGAAAGCTTTTATCTGCTCTGAAGTTTAAGGCCATCCTCCCTTAAATGTCACTGAGATAAAAGTGCCACATCAGCGTGACAGTAGAGAGAAATTTGATACATTAAAAGTAAATATAGAGAAAAAAGGAGGAACCACATATATCAGATGAACCAATTATTTTTAACAGCCACCAGAGTTCTTCCTCTTAGACTGGATCTGAAGTACAAATGCCTGATTACCGGAATATTCTGCTCCACTGTATCAAATATGAAAAACACGAACAGATCAGAAAAGAGAAAAAACACTTGGGTTAATATGTAAAAGAGTACCAACGATTATCACCAAAAGAAGACTGAATCCCGACAACTATCTGTTACCACAGCCACCCTTTTTTCTGCTCCTGTTATCTGTAGAATAGCTGTGGACACTCAAATCTCTTGGCTTGCTTCCTTCCTGTACAGACAAAATCTGTTCAGTGAGCCTTTTAATAATTTTATTTTTAGGCTAATGCTAGTTTTCTACGTTTCATGGCAGCGTTCTGATATCTCAGAAAATGTTCTCTTGTGTTCATATCATATTTATGTGAAAACATATGCAAGCATATAACATATAGTTCATCAGATCCCCTGCAGGGAATTGAAAAACATTGGCAGACACTGGAGTCATGAGGTGCAGGTCATCCCAGGCGAGCGACGGCGTGCAGTAAGGAAGCAACGAGGCAATGTCAGGCAGGGAAAGAACATGTCGGACAGCATCGCTGAGGTTTGGCCTTGACATCGTCTCGTCCACCTACCGGCCCGGTTTCTGGGAAACCATCAAGTTCGCCTGGATTCAGTACGTCAGCATCCTCCTCGTCATGCTCTGGGTCTTCGAACGCATCCAGAGATTCGTTTTCCAGAACCAGGTTCTACCAACCGTACCCATCCCCGTGGAGAAGACGCACCGATCGTGACGCTTCCACCTGCCGGTACTGACCCTCTTCAACACGCTCTCTGTTCGCTCCATGTCTCAGTTCAAACAAAACCTCACTGGTGGTGTCTGACTCAAACGCCACTGAGATCAGACTAACCTGTTTACCTTTTGGCTCAGACAGCTAAATGTGTTTCATGTTGCTTTTTTATGTATGAAAGCAGATTTGGATTGAGCATTAACCTGCTGTCGCCTCCACTAAGAATAGTTCCTATTCAACTAAACTCCTGTTTACTGACTGAGGAGTGTCTGATTAATCCTGAACTAGTTCAATCCTCCTGACAGCAGCATAAAAGATGTCCCTCTTCATATAGTATCAGGAACCAAAGTTAAATAGAGTCTGTGTAGCTGTGATGAGCGTTATGCGTTTCACAACACAGGGATAGATTATATTAAACGTACCTTTACCTGGTAACTAGCTACTTTTTACTTCCAGTAACTTGTACCATAACTACTTGTAGGTAACTTGCACATAAAGCACTGATGATCAGAAACTGAGCCACATCTGTTTTGAATATTTGGAGATTAATTTCGACCCTCTTTCAACCAGCTCGTACTGGAGCTCCACCCAAGCCTTTAACTGTAACACAGCATCTACCAGTTAAGCGGTTAACTGCAACGCAACATCTACCGGCTGCTGTGAGAGATAACCACAACAGCACCAGCTGTTATCTCTGGGTGTGGCTGATTTAAAAGGCTCATATTATTCAGTTTTTCCACAGTTTCAGATGTTTATTCCTTCACTGTGGCAGTTCTACGTTTCCAAATGAAATAAAGGACTTAGAATACTTCACTTCCACTTAAAAAGATAAGTCAGGTTGAGTGAAGCTGTATTCGGAGTGCTACGGTGGTGCAGTGGTTAGCACGCTTCCTTCACAGTCATTCTGTGTGGAGTTTGCACAGTCTCCTTGTGCGTGTATGGAATTTTCATAAGGTGCTCAGTTAATTTGTGATTCTAAGCACAAATCACTCCTTGTGTTGTCTGTGTGATGGGCTGGTGAGCATTTTAAAAATGTGAACGTCAGAGGTTCTGGATCTGATCCCAGCTGACTGAAAGCAGGTGTGAGCAGAACATCACAATTCACCTCCAACACATCAGAAAACCTCCGAAAGCACAGCGAGAACAAAGTCTGCACAGAAAAGATCCAAACTGAGGACATTTTCATTATAAAGCACGACCTTACCACTACACCACTGTGGCTCCGCATTTTAATTCTCCCCAGTGTTACGTCAACAAACACACTGAGACACTCTTTGTTTCATCTTTTCTTTCCACAGGTTCCTGCTGTCGTCGTCCTGTGATGGATCTGCACTGACTCTTTCTTTCTGAAAAACACTCCTTTTTTCTTATTTTTACTATGGTTTTCTAGCAAAAAAAAAGTTTTTATATGTTTGTACATTTGACCTTTTTTGACAGGAGACATTTGACAGTCATTGACAGAAATTTGTGATAAACTTATCTTTAGAGTAAAACTTAATAAATAATTGCTTTAAATCTATATGGTGTAAACAGAAAATTTTTTTAGCTGTTTTTTGAGCAGGGTGTAATCGTTAGGTGGGATTTTGTTGGTCCTGATGAATTGGTGACCTCTGTAGTGTGTGGCCAAAGTCATTTATTCATTCAGAACTGTGACTTTGGACCTCTAGTGTGTCAGCAGTAATCGTAGAGTATTTATTTTACTGTTTGGGTGATTCATGGAATCAAGGCTATAAAGTCACAGCTTGATTAAAAAACACACACACACACACAATCAACACCTCCGGCCTTCATAATCGGCTTTATTTTTCCTCTGGGCTTCCAGGCAGGAGAGGCAGTCTGCAGGAGTTTGGCTGCTCCTCCTCCTCCTCCTCCTCCTCCTGACTCACCGTCCCCGGGGATGTTTGTTAGTCAGTGGGTTTGTTGTGTGTCCTTCTGTCTGTTGGCCCATTAGAACTGGAGCCAGACAGTTTGGTGAAGGAGTCGCACCCTGTGAGCTCAACAACCACAGCTGCTGGTTCTGCACACAGCCCCACAACTGTTTTCCACACATATGAAACACATTTTAATAAATGGGTCAGTGATGCCTACAGACTTTTTTACAAGGATTCATAAGGATTTTTTTTTTTCATATAAGCTTCATCTTCAGCTTGGTTGCAGTTCAAAATGTCAAAATGGCCAACAGCAACACAAAAACCCACTAATGTTATTTTGAAGTGTACACACTAGGTCATTAGGTACACCTGTTCACGTGCTTCAAAGCCCGGTAAACTATGAAAAATACTTGAGTTTAATACATGAAGCTGGAAATGAAGTCTACTCCTTGACACGGTGAGGGCTGAAAAAAAGGTGGACAAACCAAAGTTAACCAGAAATACTCTATATGAAAGTTGTCTGAATACCTTCAAAACTAGTTGGAAAATGGTAAAAACAACAAACTACTTCAAAATTGGTCCCAGAGAAATTTTAAACTGATCGAAAACCATTTCCGAACTGGTATAAAACCATTATTAAATGTAGTCACACAAGTCTCAACCTGACTGACAAAAAAGCAAAAACAATCTACTCTAGTCTAGAACTCAAACAGTTACAAAATAATGATGTTCCAAAGCAGGCCTAAAACTAGCCCAGAACTACTAATGAAACCCACCAAAACTAGTCAGCAAAGTTTTTTTGTTTTGTTCTTTTCTCCCAAAGAATGCCGTGATGAAATCAGAAATAGCCGTAAAACCAATACCAGAGCCGTGAAGTCTGCAGAGTGTCCTGAGGTCAAATCTTCATCCTCTTTGTCTCCATCCAGACGGGTCGGTTTTGGTTTGGGCTGTTGGGCCTCCGAGGGCCAGAGGACAGGATATGAGTGTGACACACAGGAACCAGATGCATCCTATTTCTTTTCACAGTGTATTATTTTACTCTCTGAATGAATCTCTGTGATCATTTCATTCACAGAGACAGTGGGAGGAGGCTAAACTATAGTTTTGTTGTGTTCGGGTTAACATTAAAAAAAGCCCATCATATGGTTCCTGCCCAGGAAAACCAGCCTCAGCCTCTGAAATTAGTCAGAACACAACTTCTCCACAAGGCGTCTAACAAGCCCTCTAATTGAACTGCACAAGGAAGAATACCGGGTAAATTTGGAACTGCCTGAATATACCCGTCTCTGTGTAGACAGCCGAAACGCTGCCACTGTGTGTGGCATCGAGATCAGAGTAAAGAGTTCTTTTGCACATGCTCAGTAGATGAACAAAAACGATGTTTGCCTCCAGAGTGTCGTGACTTCCAGTCCATGTTCTCCTGGACTTGGTAGTTTTAGAGTTGACGGTCACTGTAATAACAGTCCAACTTGGTCATCTGTCCATACAAATGTCCGTGTTCTCTGTTTTGTTAGTGTTTACTGCAGAATGTCGTCAAACAGAGGTCAGTCCATGTCCACAATACACTCACTCACACCACGTTCTAAAGACCAGCTCCGGACCTAAACCAGGTCCCTGCCCAGGTCCTGTAAACCAGTTCCCGCAGCTCCAACATTAACAGACAGAAACCAAAACACTTTTTTATTAATTCCACATTTTAAATGATGTAATGGAGTATTATTTTCAGCGCTACAATAGTACTCTCATTGTTGACATGAGTAAAGATGCTGAATGTATCATCCAGAGGTGTTTACCAGAGTTCAGGATGAGAAGAGTTATTGTGTTGTTGGTTAATTCATTTACCTCCAGCCTGGTGCTTCCAGGGTCCCTGGGGACCCGGGGCTCCTCTGTTGGTAACCCAGCCTCGTCCTCCATGACTCAGCAGCTCTGGGGCGCTCTGGGCATCTCGCCCGGTGGTGAACATGTTGTCTGGCAGCACCGGGCCGCCGCCGCCCCCCTCCAGTCGGGACACTGGCTCTAGTCCCGGCTGCTCCACAACACCCGGACTCCAAAAGGTTTTTAGGTCTTCTCCAAACCTGATCTGACACTATTCTGAATAAAACCTCTCCAGAACTTGTTCCAAGATGAGTAAAAGACAATTTAAAACTATTTCAAAAACATTAAAAAGTAGCCTGAGACTAGTCTGAAATCACTCAAAATCTAAAGTCAATTATCAATTCACGCTAATATTAATCTCACAGTAAATGAATTTCACTTATTTAGCCTTTTACTGCGTCAGTTGTCCCAGAGCAAAAATTACTAGAAAAGTACACAGTAAAAAGCACTTCAAAGTGTTTGTGCAGGTTATTTCACCTGTTGACTCCAAATCGCTTGTGTACCAATATTGGTGATTCAAACATAGTTCTTTATATTCACTTTTAATAAGCATCATTATTAAATCAATAATTTATCAAAATTACAGTGGCTTGACTGCCTGCCATGAAGTGTAGGCTGGCTTGACTGCAGTCATAGTTCACAACTTGTAAAGGAGCCCCTCAAAATAAACCTGGAATATTTTAAAGGTACTTCAAGATTAAATCTTAGGCCCCATTTTGCTGCAATGGTTTCAAATAAAGATGCAGAACCACACATAATTAATAGATGGACAATAAAAATAATGGCGGGCAGTGTCTTATTTCCCTCCTTGGACTTCGTACTTTTAGAAGTAAGAGTCACCTGAATTGCAAACCAACTTATTTGTCTGTCCATCCGAATGTCTGTGCACTCTCACTTTTGATGTTCAGAACAGAATTGTTTGCGTTAGGCATGGGTGTGTGGCTTCATTGCACAAACAACAAATAGCACCAATTGGTGGTCCAAACTACATGAATTGCTGTTCCTGTGGAAATGGACAGAACTTTACGTTTCTGGAAAGAAAACGCAATTCTGATGCATTTTTGTACTTGAAAACTGGTCTTTAAGTTCTATCAAACCAGTATTAATACGCCTTTAAACCAGTTAAAAACTAGTTTGACAACTGTGGTAAAATGGGCTTCAACAAACCTTGAAAAGACTGATGTGTGTAATCTTTGTTTTGACTTTGGACAAAGGTTCTTGGTGTCAGTCCAGGTTAGGTTTCAATACTACTGGACTGGTTTTAAGCTCGTTATTGGATTAAAAGATAGTTTTGGGTTAGTCTCGGATTTAGACTGCTTTTGTGATGGTACTTTGACTTGTGAGGGAGTTCTTTTCATGATAGTCCATCCGTATGGTGCCTGGTGCTCCGGGGAGCTCTGGGCTTCTTGGCCGGAGGTGAGCGGGTTGTCCGGCCGCTGCCCCCCTCCAGCCGGGGTCCCGCCCCCTCCTCCTACCACCCAGCACCCTCCTCTCTCTATCTCGGAGCGCCAGCCGTCGCCCAGCCCACTGCCGGGGAGCCTCCACAGCCTCTGGCCACGTCTCAACGCTGCGCTTTGTGCACAAGCGGCCGCTGCCAGGAACTTTCTCCCGGCAGCTGGTGTCCGAGCACCGGGGGGGAGGAGAGCCGAGCCGAGCACCGCGCGGCGGAGGGACCGAACGGGCGGACGGACTGAGGACTCAGCACGCACCGGTCCCGGGCTCCGGGCAGCTCCAGGTGGGAGACTTTATTCTCTAACAGAATGGCTGGAATACAGATTAAAACGGGTCTTTCCGCTGCTGACCGTCTTTTTTCTCTCTCTCCTGTTTGTGGTTCAGCACGTAAATTAACACTGAACCAATCCCACGAGACACTTTCCATCAGTTTAAAATCCAAACTAACTTAAAAAAAAAAAAAAGTTTTTTCTCAACTTTTAACCAGACTCAGATTTTTTTTCCTTCTTCTTCACTTCGGAGCGGGTAGTCCGCGCACCGGGCTCCGCAGCACCCCGTTAACCCGGCTCCGTACAGCATGTACCGGGTAACGCGGGGCTCTTCCCCCCTCATCATCACCCACCAGTTCACCCTCTGATCACACTCCCTGTCCCGATTTCATTAATTCGATCATCAAATGTGGCTCTTGAAGTTGACTCAATGTATTCAGCATCAGTTAAATAATTTAAAGCAGTGTGGTAGGAGCAAATATGATCCTTTTGAATGTCTCCTGACAGGCATTTAATTTTTAATACTTGTGCTTTTCAGGTTAACAGCTGTAGTCCATATCTGAATGTGAAGGTGCAAGGATCTTTCTTGAAAAAGACATCTTTATCCGTGAAAAGTCAGACTAAATTCAAACAGATTTAGGACTGAAGCCATTCCAAAATGTTTTAATCTTAATTATAATAAGTCTGAAATCTGTCCAACAGCTGCAGATGTGTCTTCCACTGTCAATGTTAAGGGATATTTTCAGGGATTAAGTCTTCAAACTTCCCCATTTAAAACGGTTTCTGGAGTCAGGGCTGCCACTACTCTGAAATCAGTCCAAAATCAGAGTTGAACAGCTAGAAATCTCCTTGAACCAATTTGAAATTAATCTGATCTCAACCCACAACCTCTTTGAGTTAGAGTCAGTATAAATCCGTCAGGGGTTTATAGAGGGGCCAAAATTATATGGAAATTAAAAATTTGACAAAATGTATGGAGATAAAGCATCAACTCTGTCAGTCACCAACCACGTGTTCAGGTATGGGCCCCATTTCAGCAGATATGTATCTCTGTTGTCTCCTGCAGCTTATATAACACTCTTTCTTAAGCTGAAACTTTACCCATTTGTATTGTCCGCCCATTGAAGAGGTTCACGCTTATTCCAGTTCGTTACTGCTCAGTCTGATTCCAGTATTGAGTGTTCAGATGTTGAGAAGAAGCAAACAACACATTCTGTTCTCCAAGTACTGAGGTAAATTGACTGTTAAATAATATAAAATGTTTATCCAGTGTTAATCTTAGTAAATTACCGCTGTAAGTGTTTCAATGTTCCCTAATCCACCTGACACATCCAGCAGGTTGGAGGGTCTGCAGAGGGTTCAATAAAATCAACACAGCCTCATTATTCCAATAAGGATCACTATTAGATTGCTGAACATACATAATCTGAGAGTTTCTGCAGACATTGAGTCGTTCCTTCTTCATTATTAAAAAAAAAAAAACTTTTTCAATGGAAGGCTTAAAGGCTGAAAATTCTTCGTCTTCGTCATACTCCTCCTGTCTTATTTATTTATCAGCTTCATGACCTTTATGTAGAAACTGAATAATCTTGTGTAATTTATCTGTTAAACTGGTAAAACATAGACTCACTCTATAATTTGTTTACAATAAGTCACTGAAGTTGTCTTCAGAGTCGGATTTTTGGTTGTAGATTATGAAACAATTTGTGAACACTGCGTAGTTAATCTATTGTAAGGTTACCTGAGTCAGTCCATTTCTTCCAAATGAATACATATTGTGACGTTAATCTTTAACTTCGGGTTTTGTCACATACTGGCAGCTTTATAAATCCTATTAAGGTTCAAACAAACTACGTCAGCCTTGAGAACTTCCTGCATATCTTTGAAGGTGAGAGATAACTGAGTGAGCACTCCGATCTTCGGATGTTTCACTGGACTGACTGCTCAGTGTGCTACCACACTGATACCTGGGGGATGTTTATGCTTGAGACCAAAACATTAGGAGCCCCAGGAGTAATTTTAGTAGGTTAATGAATCATTTAAATGAGCTGCCAAGGATTTCCAGTAGATAGTTCATTTCAGGGGGCACAGTTCATTTTGACAATGTTAACTTTTCACCATCCAGAAGTACTTTTCTAAATTTTATGCCAGTGTCTCTAACATATTTAATAAGGGTCGGGATGAAAGGTCATACAGGTTTTACAGTGCAAGAGTGTGCCAATGTAGCGGCTCTGTACTCTCTCTTGCGTTGTGACGGAATCAGCCAGGACACTGGATCTCTTTGGCATCGATCCGCCGTTTAATTCTGGTAAAAACACACGTCGTCATATACTCTCACAGTCGCGCACGTGAAGTTTGAAACTTGCTAAAAATACAAAAGAAAATATTACCTATAAAGAAAACGTGCTACATTTATTCAGCATCTCGTTTCCACAACTTACCACGGCGCCGGACACAGCAGACTGAGAAAGTTATGTGGGGTGAAACACCCCAAGTCTGCAGGGGCCCGAATGTACGTCACATCCGGTCACCGTGGGAAATTATTATAATACTGCACAATATGAGATGGCAAGTGGAATCAATTTTTACTCCGCTACTCTAAGGTGTGATAATTTTTTTCCGGGCCTGTTGAATCTAGCTGGAAAACATCGCTGGGCAGTCCCTTGTAGAGGGTAGCGCCTCAGATTTATCCCAATGTAGCCTGATACCCTTGACACCAATAGAACAGTATCATCTGCACACAGCAATTTAGCGGAAGTGCCATTATCCATAGTTTTGATAAACTTTGTATAACCTTTGATTGCAGTTATTCTCAAGGCTAACTATACAGATTTGGTCTGTATTTACAGAGCTTGCAGATATGTAGAACACCCACATGGAATCAGTACCAGGAATGGACTCTGGCAACAACAAAAAAAAAATAGCAGAGCTTTTCCTTTTAGTTAAGGAAGGTGCAGATAGTTATATTAAACAGTTCATCAATTTTTGAAACATTTTCATGAAAAAATGCACTGTGCTAATGGAAAATATAATTGAAGTCCTCAACTAGTGGCTTCTTTCAGATTGTTGGCAGCCAGGAGTTGGCAAACCTAACCTGAAAAAAAACAAAAAAACTGGACCAAATGTCGTCCTGACATTTTAAAACACTTGGATTTTCACAAGAAGCGTCTCCTGATTGGAACCAACCTTCACCAGAACTGAATGTTGTGAAGTCCTACCACCGTCACAAAGCCTTTTAAAGACTTTAAATACCGTAGTCACACCCGGAGATGTAGTGCAAGATGCAAGGTTAAGCTTAAGCAGCTGAAGTTTCACCGTGTCTTGCCCAAAGACACGTTGACACATTGACAAGGTGAGATGAGGGATCTAACCTGTGTTTCTACCGTTGCCTTAAGTCCTTGGGATATTCTGCCCACCCAGCTGATCACACAAGGAAAAGCAAAGAATGTAAATATGCCACACCTGCAAACCGGTGAGGATGAGAAGAAAAGCGGAGTCATTCTGACAGCTTTTCATTTCTCTTTGGTAACTGCTGTCCATCATTCCACCCAAGCCAAAACCACAGATGTTGTCCTTAACAGCTTCAACCTGTTTTCTGAACTCTTTAGTAACATTTTGGTCTCCATGATTTCTGCCATATTCCTCTGTGAGTATTCTTATATGTGGAACTCCTCTTACTGGTTTCAAATTCTCCTCCAGAATCTTCATGTTCAGCACTCGGCATCCAGCACCATGCCCAGAAGTCCTTCAAAACAGCAGCTTCCGGTGCCTCACTGGCTCATTTTCTATGGGCCTGTTTACACGACAGCGATTTCTTGTGAAAACTGCAATACTTTTGTTGCTTTTTGCGGCTCCATTTACACAACAGCTGTGCTCGGAGCCTCTGAAAATGCAACTTTTTCAGAACGTCTCTTGCGGTGGAATTATTTGAAAATGGTCTGGTTTCATTAGAAAAACAAATAGCAGCGTCAACTCATGGCCCAACATGGAAACGACGTCTACATCTTCTTCAGTGTTTCTGTCTTTGTCGTGTAAAAGGACATCGTTTTCAGAATGTCAGCATGACATTTTGTTGCCATTTAATGCAAAAACTCTTCTTATTTCCACGTTATGCAGCAGTCGTGTTACTGATGGTAACAAATGGTCCTTCAGGGTGTTTTCTGTGGTAATAGTAGCTCTTGTTTAATGTCTGCTTCCACCTGCATCGCTGTGAAACGTCTGCGGAGCGTTTGGGGAAATTATGTGAAGAAAGCCTCTGACTGCTCGATGTTGACAGATTGAAAATCTGTGATCGTTTCAGAAGTTTATTTATCTTCCACAAAGTGGCCTGTGCAGCTGCACAGCATCCTCAGGCAACCCCAACACACACATACACGCACACACACACACACACACACACACACACACACACACACACACACACACACTTTTTAATTGCTTTATGATCAACAGACTTTTGTAGTCATTGCGTCACATCTTGTTACTCAATCGATGATTTAAACCTTTACATAACTTTTTACTCGCTCTGTGTTTCTGCAGATGGATGTGCGCTTCATTTTTTTTCAAAGTTATGCATGAATAAGCTGTGTGACATCCCGTGATAATATGATGATGTCGTCTAATGTTTCAGTAGTGATTTTATGTAGGTGATGTTCAGGTCTGTGCGCTTTGGGATTTGTTCTTAGCAGTCCTCTTTCTCTGGCCACTAATTTATACCAGCTGCAACTGGACCATGTTTTTATTAGGGGTCCTCCTAGAAGAGGAGCAGCTTGTTGGCTTTTTGTCTTTTAAATCTTCCAGAGTGTGAATGGAAAGATCATTTATCACAGTTCAGTCTTTTTTGACATGCATATGGATATCGCTGTAATGATTTGCAGTATATTTTGCAGCCCTGGTTGGAAACAGTCACTAGATTTGCACTTGTTTTACGATTGGTTTGGTAGTTTTGCATTTGGTGTTCTCTAAGTTTTGAACAGCATTTGAAACCTGATTTTAAAGGTGCATTGAGGAGTTTGCACGTTTTATGCGAAACAGCGCCCCCTGCAGGCCTTGGCCGTAATGCAGCTTAGTGAAAAACTCGTCCCTGTGGCTCGCGTGCACGGAAGAGGCGAACTCTGTCTTCGCTCGTTTAGAAGCGCTCAAGTAAGATTTAAGTTTCTTTTACCTGGTGGAGTCTGTGCTGGAGCTGTGGCAGTGCTAGAAGCCAGTCTTTTCTTACTTTCTGGGAGATCCTGCTCAGTTGTTGCTCACTAAGCATCTGGCGGAGTAATGGCGGACAAAACGAAACTTAACGAGCTGGAGCGTGCATTACGTCATTCCTTTCAAATTCTCCACAAAAAAATCCTGGTGCCGGACCGGCACTGTGACTTTCAAGTGACAATTTAGCGCTGTTAGAGGTACTTGTAATGAATATGTCAGGGCACATTGTACACATCATTAAAAAATGTGTAACATATTTATGGTGGAAAATAAGTATTTTTAAGGTTGTAAAACTCCTTAATGCACCTTTAAACTGGTTTTGAACAAGTTTTCAGAATTGGTTTTACACTGGTTTTTGAGTGCTTTTACACTTGGCTTTACTCAAGTTTTAAATGAGGTTTTATACAAGTTTTCAACAAGTTTTCGACTTGATGTTACACTTCTCATATCTCCGTTTTAGACTAGGTCTGGATACGGCTTAAACTTGGGTATGCAGTGGTGTTTTAAAGTTGGTTTCATATCAGTTTGGAAAACTTTTAAAGACATTTTCCAGGTTGAAAACAGAACCATCCTCACACGTGACTCCACTGTAATCCCTGTGAGAGGCAGTGGTTCTCAGATAAGAACAACTGGATATGCTGTAATAGGCAGTTTCAGATTACGTTACATTTGTTTGACATTTAGTTTCTGTTCTGAGGTGTGACCAGGAGGAGGACGTCAACCAGATAATGTTGCCAGAAGGAAGAGTGAAGAATGAGCCTCTGCAGGCGTCTTTCTCCTCCATGATGGGATTGCTGATAACTGCACTCTTATGTCACTTACATACAAAACTGCAGTTCTAAGAGGTTTTCCAGTCCAACGATTGATCAAAACATGTCTGGATCAAGATTAAGCACAATACTGATTCACAATTAAATGTCTACAACCTTGTTTCAAACAGCTCAGGGTACACAAGTGTAAAATACGTTCTAAACTAGTTCAAAGCTCCGTCTCAAACACGGAGTCTTGTGTTGGTTTTTGGTTGCGGATCTGTTTTGGACTGCAGCTGGTGCTGCTTCACATGCAAATGGTATACTGCAGTAATTACACCCAGTATGTGCCAGTTTATGCTTATTTTTGCGCTCATTTGGGACTAATTTCAGGGTCTAGTTAGAACAGTTTAAGACTACCTTCAGGCTTGGCGTCACAAAAAATTTGAATTTATTTTACACTAATTTTAAGACTTACTTTTACGCAGTAGTTTTAGATTCTATGTTATGTTATTTCCAGACTTGCATTTACACTAGTTTTTTTTTTTCAACAGCTTCAAACTTGGTTGTGGACTACTTTTTGACTAACTTTAGACTTGGTTTTTCACTGGTATTAGACCGGCTTTTAAACTCAGATGCAGTCATGCAAATGCAGTGCTTTTTCAGCATGTTCATTTCCTCATATATTTGAATGTGAAGGACATCTTTTACCAATGAGAGTCACTGGGTTTCTCTGCACTGATGTCTGACGTGGCTGCATTGAACTACCATATGTTTCATATAGGCTGTGGTTTGGCCTGCACATGGTCAGGTTTACGTCATAGCCATGAGTCCACGGCATCATAAATACTTGGCTTCAGAAGGGCTCCTGCGCCACATTTGCTTTTATACCATTTGTCTTTTTCCATCCACGCGTAGCACAGGCAGCAACGTGTGAAGATGGATACTTTAGGTTCCTGCGTTTAAAGCCTTTATGTAGTCGGAGGAACATGATGAATAAATCACTCTTTCATAAAGTTTTTAGAATTAGTCTTAAACTATGTTTGTATTCATTTCTGAGTGTATTTTGAAGAAATTTCAGATTTGATTTTGCACAAATTTTAGAATTGGTTTGACACCAGGTTTGTACTAGTTTTAAACTCATTTTAGACTAGCTCCAGATGTGGTTTAAACTGGTTTTATTCTAGGTTTGTACTTTTTTTTTTTACATTTTGCACAAGTTTAATTTTTTTGACTAGACTGATCCTTTTACCAGTTTTGTCTCAGTTTATAGAAGCGGTGTTGAAATAATTTGGACAAGTTTAAACAAGTGATGGACTTGACTTTGAAGTGCTCATGGGCTTGATATGAGAGACTGGTTTAACGTGGGCTTTTGGCGGTCTTTGATTTAGCTGGTTTTGAGCTGGTTTCAGACTTTATTTTGGACAGAGGTCCTCCAGATCAAGACTCTGATTAAAAAAAAAACACACAACTAAATAATCCCAGATTTTCGGACTCAGTCGGGGTGAATTTATTCAAGTCAAATTCTCCACTTTCACTGCAGAAACTCACGTCATGAGCGAACTGCAGGTTTTAGACTTCAAAGGAATTCTGGTGATATATTTGTCTGGTGCAACTCCATCAGCACGCCATTAAAAAAAAGTGTAAACATTTGCTCAGGGATGAAGTCTTGTTTGGCTCCGATCCCACATTGTTAAAACGTCCTGGTTTGTTCAAGGAAACAAAACCAGATATGTTAATCTTGGTTCACACCTGAGGATCAGTCTGAACAAAGAGTGGAGAAGCCAAGTCTGCAAACCACCAGCAGGGATTGCTCTGGGTGTGCACACAGCCTCGCCACCAAGGGTGCTGAACACACACACGCACGCACGCGCACACACACACACACACACACACACACACACACACACACACACACACACACAAATGAGTCATTAAAATGGATCACTGGATCAATTCGAAGTAGATTTTTCTAATTAAAGTCAGGATGTTGTAATATTCACAAGGCATGACCTGAAGTTAAAGCTGCAACTAACAATGTTTCTGATAATTTTTTTCAGTTCAGGAAAAAAGCTTTTCTCTTGTTTTATTTTAAATTTCTTAAGGAGTTGAACTCCTCTTAAATGTATCTGCATAATGTAATGGAATGGAGTCAAAACCTTGACAAGAACAAGTTCTTCATCATTAGTCGTTTGAGCTGGAGCCAACTTGCTCAAACTTCTGTTTAACATCAGCGAAACTATTTAGAAGCAAAGTTTATAGATTTCTAAAAATGTGTCTATTACCAGATTCAAAACCAAACAACTCTCAGAAAAACCTGAAGCTCAAATGCAGTTTAAAACCAGTTTGAAGTCACAGCTTGAACGATGAATTCAAACCTAAAAGCAGCAACAACTCACAGCACGGTCCCTGTCCAGTGTAAGAGCAAGTCCAGGAGTGACCCTGTTTGCTCTGCAACATTTCAAGTAAAGATGCAGTTTGTTATTTATTTGCAGGTGTGTCTCCGATAAGCTGGTTGTTAAGTGTGTAAAGTATTGCGTGTACATGTGCATGCAGGTGTGTGCGTGGCAGTGAGAGAGCTGTCACCTGTAAATGCGATGACAGATTCCTGACAGGTCGAGTGAGGTAGAAGGGATGTGAGGTTTCTGCCCTGAGGATCTGGAGGTGAGTCGCTCCTGTCAGGACTTGTCCCATCAGCTAAACACATTAACATCTCTGGGATCACGTCAGCGTGCAGGAGGAAGCCCCTCTGCTCCTCCCCACCTCCCCACCTCCTAAACAGAATCTATATTACACCCACTTAAAGCCGACAGTGTTTGCCAGAATCAATTGTAAAATTCCTAATTGTTCATTAAAGTGGTGGCCTTTTTTCAAGTTATTTATCAAGTTTGCGTTTGACTTTTGAATTTTCAGAGCCTCGGGGCCCTCAGGGAGAGGTGACATTGCCTGGTCGTTAGATTGATATAAACCTGCTCTGGTCATGTGTCACCCCATAAACCTGCTTTTAGAAATTAGTGCTTGACTGCTGTTCATAGTTACTTTAAAAAAAAAAAAAAAAGTAGTGGAGTTACTTAGCTTAGTGACTGAGATCACGTCTCAGTTTAAAGTTTGTTTTCGCTCGTCTTTCCTGATAATTCTGAAATGACTGTATTACTGTAGTGTTGCTGTGACACACTTTTGACCCTTTATTCTTTATTTAGGGATGAAAGTGTTTTTTTTCTGGTTGCTTGTGCTAAAAGTTATAGGAAAACACTGGTCTTGCTCTTTGCCCTTGCTTTTAAGACCAGGACCAAGACACCTTGAATTTTACCATTTGTGGAAAATTCCCGTAGAGAGGGTGGTGGCGTCTGCTCCTAACGGTCAGTGCTGCCATCGCCGCCGGCTGCAGGCCTGTCACTCATATTCTCTGTTTTTCCTTCTGTGTTCCTGCAGGAAGAAACTCGCAGGACGACCGTGATCGTCAGCCATGATGCCCCGCTGCAGAGTCAACCTCAGCACCATGATCTTCCTGGTCATCCTGCAGGGGGCGGCGGTGGTGCTCTTCTGCGGCTGGTACGTCCAGCTCAACCCCTGCGGCTCCGCCCCCTCCAACGGGAAGGTTCACGTGGTGCTGCTGTCGTCGTGGCGGTCCGGCTCGTCCTTCCTGGGCCAGGCGTTCAGCCAGCACCCGTCCGTCTTCTACCTGATGGAACCGGCGTGGCACGTGTGGACGCGGCTGCAGAAGCCCGGCGCCCGGTCGCTCCGGATGGCCGTGCGGGACCTGATCCGCAGCGTCTTCCAGTGCGACCTCTCGGTGATGGAGGCTTACCTCCCGGACAACCACAACGTGTCTACGTTGTTCATGTGGAGCCACAGCAGGGCGCTGTGCTCGCCGCCGGCGTGCCCCCTCACGCCGCGCAACCAGCTCAGCAACCAGACTCTCTGCATGCAGAAGTGCGACGCTCGGGGCCTGCAGAGGGCGCAGGAGGCCTGCGCCACCTACAGCCACGTGGTGCTGAAGGAGGTGCGCTTCTTCGAGCTGGAGTCCCTTTACTCGCTCTTTCAGGACCCCGGCCTCGACATTCGAATCGTCCACCTGGTGCGAGACCCGCGGGCTGTGATGCGGTCCCGGGAGGCGTCGGCCAAAGCCTTCATGAGGGACAACAGCATCCTGCTGGAGCAGAGGAGCGTCCCGGCCGCCGAGGTGCAGTACCAGGTGATGCAGGAGATCTGCCGCAGCCACGTCCGCATCAACGAGAGGGCCGTCCTGAAGCCGCCGCCGTTTCTGAAGGGCCGCTACAAAATGATCCGCTACGAGGACCTGGCGCGCAACCCGCTGGAGGAGATACGCGCCATATACGAGTTCGCGGGTCTGGAGATGACCACGCAGCTGGCAGAGTGGATTTACAAGGTCACACACGGGAAGGGCAAGGGCGCCAAGAGCGAGGCCTTCAAGATCACCTCGCGAAACGCCGCTGACGTCTCGCAGGCGTGGCGGACGTCGCTGCCTTACGAGAAGGTGAAGCGTATCCAGGAAGTGTGCAAAGGCGCCATGTCGCTGCTGGGATACAGGACGGTGAGCAGCGAGCAGGAGCAGAAGAGGCTGGACATCGATCTGCTGGTGCCCCGGGAGCCGTACCAGTTCAGCTGGTTACCGACCAAGACGCAGCATCCCGGCGATGATTAGCAGACGTTAGCGCAGCAGAGACTCCGCAGGAAGTACGAACTGCTCCCCGGCCGGTTTCAGGCTGTTCTGGGTACTGCAGACTGACCGATGCACTGTATGAACGGAGGAAGCTCTACCGGCGGGGAATGTGCCATGGTAACAAGTTTCACAACATTTGGAGTGCAAAGTTACCTTGATCCTCAACACTCCTTCACAGGATGAAGCATTTCAGAAGTTTTTATGAACCTTAAATGTAACACAAATCCTGAAAACAAAGCAATTTAACCACTAAGTAAAAATACTTAGTGCTTTTTTTTTAACCCCATGCTATAATTTTGCTCCACTCTTAAATTATGAGGAAAGGAGCCAATGAACTAGAGCGAAAAACATCATGTCACTGATTTTACTTCTCAGTCATTTTGAAAAAGCATCAAGAGGCTACAATGTTCCGCTGAGCTCATTTTCTCTGTCATTTTCAGTCAGAAGAAAAAAAAAAACGAGATTTAAGAGTTCACAGCTGTTTATTATATTTTATTGTCTTGACCTGCTGCAGCCACTCGGTCTTTGAGCAAAAGCACAATGCAAAACAGACATATCAGTCCAGTTATTACATCTTTTTCTCTCCTCACACCAGGAGAACAGCTTCCAACGCTTTTCTAACCACTCAAAGTTACAGTCAAAATCAGCTCCTTGTAACTTTGTAGCCTTCTGTTATTTTTATTCTTTTAACTAAGACGTCTTGATGAAAAATAAATATTTCATTCAAACAGGCATTTTTTAGCATTGAATTTCCCACACGTATGATGGAGACTCATTTATGAAATGATTTATAGCACAAAACCAAAAGTTGTAACACTTCGGCTATTTATGAAGACTTTGAACTTGGAAAGCAAGAGATGCAACAAAAACTATTAAGTCAGTGTAAACTTCATCAAGTGTGATTTTTAAAATGTGTGCAACTGTTTTTTGTTTTTTCTATTATTTGAAAATAGATCTGTGAAATCCAAATGTCTTAAAAAACACACCTTTCCTTTTTAGACCCTATTTCCAGTATGTTTTCAAGTGAAAACGGTACATGACAGCGTCACTGAAAACAACTGGCTCTCTCTGGAGTTCATATCACATCCCAATGGTTGTGATCTGTATGACTCTCCCTCTGTTTCCCCAAAGTGGTACGGACCAGTATGACAGGTTGGCGAGGTGTTTACTGTTAGCAGATAATTATCACTTAGTCGACAGCGTGACTGTTGTTTCCTGATATGTATGCTGTTCCTGGTATCTAAGTTCCTTTGGCGAATTGTTGGTTCTTTTTCGTTTTGTTATTTTACATTTTCACACTTTTTTTTAGATAATATTATTTATTAATAACTAATTATATAAACATCACAGCACCACTGTCTTCAACCATTGTAGCGAAACAAATTATTCAGTTCATGTTTATTAACATCAAAGTACATCGCCTGGTGTGATGTGTCCATCCACTCAGTGGAAAAAATGTTCTAAAAATTCTGAACTTTTTGAAAATGCTCTGAATCACTACAAAAAAACAAGCAGCAGCACCCAATACTTGCCCAACATCAAAACTACATCGTTTTTCAAAATGTTTTCGTGTAAACGCAAAACTTTTCTGAAACTCAAGCACGATTAGTTTTGTCATGAAATGTTGTGTAAAGGTGTCCTTGAAGTGAAGTTGGAGAGAATGTGGAGTTCACTGAAGCTTTCAACACATCGTACATCTGTGAAACTCATCTCTCGCTGCGAGTTTTCCTCGTGTGTCACAATCGGTGACACATTTCTCGCTGACAGATATGAAGATGTGGCCGGGCGTGAATGTGCTCACTGTTCTTATTTATGTTTGTACATTATTTTAAGTGTTGAGTGATTAATTAATAACGACGCACTATAAATGACTTGTGCAGTTTGACAGTGATGGAGGATCAGAGCATGTCGGAGTAAAGTTGTGTTGATTTCCGTCTTCTCGGTGGGATTACAGAGATTCCGACACTGTGAGGAGTTCTGATATTTATTTTGATCGATCTGTTCGTACCATGAGCTGTGAAGACATTTCCTTTGAATGTGGATTTATAAACTGTGATAAAGTTGAACTCAACTGTTCAAAAAAAAAAACAAAAAACACGTGACATGTGTGTCTACTTCAAAATAAAAAACCCTGGTGTCAAACTAAAAGCTCTTGAGTGTGTCGTACTTGTTACAGAGTTTATCTCATGCCTCTTTTCTGAGGTAGTTTTAAATGTCCTATGAATCCTTTCCGACAGTTGGAACATCAGAAAGGCCTCAGAGGCTCCTCTGACTGCTGCTCGCGACATGAAGGACTGTTGTGGCTCTTTGTGTGTTTTCTGCAGCTGCCAGAGCTCAGAATGCAGCCAGGGTTTTCTGTCTGAGATAACAGGCTGCAGCTGAGACCGAGACCGGCCGTGTGCCATGCGTCTGATCGGAGGAGGAGGAGGAGGGACGAAGAAGAGGAGGGTCTGCAGAGATCTGCAGAGCTGTGGATCAGGGTGAGAACATCGTGTTCTGCTAGTGACAGAGGAAGGCAGAGTGTTTCTTTATCAGACAAGCTATTCCTTTGATTGGCCCACAATGGGAGAAATTCTGATTGTTACAGAAGCAAGTGGACAGAAGAGTAGCAAAAGAAAAGAACAAAGAATAACTATGTAAAACAGTAAGAACAGTAACAATGACAGTACAAATATGACCGTGGCATAATTTACATTCTTATGAGAGTAATGTTGCTGTTCATTGGAAATACACCATCGATGTTGATCTTTTTGCACAGAAAAAATGAATAATGGGTGTATATTGCACACAGAACAGTATTCAACATGAAGTGTGCAGTATGTGGAATTGTCCAGGTTGAAGGTACAGCCCTCTTTCCACAGCAACAATTCAAGTGGAATTGCAAAGAAATCTTCCTCCAGTGGAAGTCGCGAAAAGAGGAGATGGACAAGGGAGTAGGATCGAGTGTAGTTTATTAAAAACACACCAGTGACCGCTGTTGTCCCAGAAAGCACCACACTGACAGATCAATTCTGCCTTTTTAACCCCCACCGTCAGTTCACCACACCTTCCCAAGTCACCAAACCCCACCCGTTCAAATGTGATTATTTCCCCCTCCCAGCAGACACCACACTCCTATCTTTTTTTTTTTTTTCTCTTCTCATGAGTGGCCCAAAAACTCTTTCTTAGTTTTACGTATCTCCCAAAGAAGAGTTTTATGTCTTCCTGGTCATCCCAGTAAACCTTTTCTGGCTCCACCACAGGCCGGTGGCTCTGAGGACATCATGAGTAAAACCACGCTGCCAGGTGTTGGACCACATCAGTCCTGCCTTTGCGCTCTCTCACCACCCTGCAGGCTGTACAGTGGAATTCCCTCCATTTATATGGCCTGTACATGCTGTAGTCTCTCCTCCAGCTGAGGTGTAGCTCGATCAGAGACGGACTGTCCTTCACCACCAGCAGGTACCGGGCCAGGTCCCGCACTGTGGGGAAGTCATCAACGTGGATGAAGGCCTCGGGGGGCAGGAAGCGCTCGTAGTTCTTCCTGGATGGACCCAGGACCACGGGGATGGCGCCACCCTGCACCGCGTTCCACAGCTTCTCCGTGATGTAGTCGGTGTACTGCGAGTTCTCGAAGGCCAGGTAGAACCGGTACTGTCGGATCAGCTCCACCACGTTCTCCTTACCAGGTGGGATCGGTGTCCCTACCCCCCCAAACACGTCGATTTGAATGTACTCTTTGAGGTGTTTGTAGAGGGACACGCGCTCCAGGTTCTCCCCCCAGTGGCTGACCACCCAGGACACGAAGCCGGGACGCGGACTGGAAGTGGACGATGTGTCCAGCCGATAAGCATAAGAAGCCATTGGGAAGTCATCCAAGAATGCGTTTGGGATTACATACCCAACAGGCAGAGCGATGTCAGAGTCTTCACGGTATGTCAGTGTGAGGTTGTAAAGTCCTTCATATTCCCACAGCCGCAGTGAATTCGCAGGATGGTTCATGTTGAACCAGATCCACTTTTGCCCAGGCGGTCGTGACTCCTGAGGCAGAGACCAGTCGTCGCTGTTGATCACATCGCGGTGCGCGATGAGCACGGCGTGGGCCCGGCTGTACAGCCTCCTGTCACCGGTGATGGTACACCCACTGATCCCAAAGCTTTGCTTGCAGTCGGGAGGTTCCCCCCCTTTGTGAAACCACAGCAGGAGCAGCGTGTCTTCGCTGGTCGGCTCTGAAAGAGGCGCAGATGGTTCAGCTGGTACGCAGACTCCTGGAAGCAAAAGAAAAGTCATTGCTGCCAAACAAACCAAAGAGTAAATCCCTTTAAAAGAAGAGTTCTTGCGATGGGATGGAGCGGAATTCATGTTTGATCGCAGAGCAGCCGGTTCGTACCAAACAAGTGTTTCACTGCCCAACATCAACTGCAGGGAAGGCTGTGTAACTCTGACATAAAACTATGTGTCACCTGTCTCACCCATCTACAAAGAATTTCCCTCAGGCATCAATGAAAAATTTCTCTTTTATTCTATCCCACTTAATCCTGTGCAGGGTCATAGTGTGCTAGAGTTTTCAAAAGGTGGGGGCAGGCTGTACCTGAACATGTTACCGGTCCGTCACACGTTCACGACGAGGTCACCAGCTGACCTCACGTGTGTTTGAATCAAATGTTTAAACAGGCTGCCACAATTCTGTTGAATAAACAGACTTATAAATCTACACAGTTACCATCATTACCTTGATTCATTGTTTCTTTAATGCATGACTAAACTGTAAGGCGGTGGGAGTGGCAGAAATGTTTTCATAAGAGATACATACGGTGGAACTCACTGATGATCGGCGAGCGAGCGTTCACAATTAGCAGACCTTCATCGAAGAACGCTTTTAAATAAATGTCAAGGCATTGTTATGTGGGTGTGTTTGTGTAGCACACCTTTTTTTCCGTGTTCTCATTAGCTTCATGACACACAGACACAAACACACTGTTGAGCTACATATTTGTGGTCCACGACTGTTTGTCTTTGTCGCTTCTTCACTCCATCCCCACTTCCCGCAGTGCTTTGAGTAAAACCCGGGTTACTAAACAATGTTGACGAGGGAAAACAAGTTGTTTTTGTGATTTAGTTTCAGAAAATGTTCATATTTACACAGCAACTATTTAAAAAAAACAATGTCTGTTTTACATGGCAAAGGTAGAAACTCTGAAAATGATGTGGTTAGCATGATGGGCTAGGAGTTGGCGCTGTTGTTTACTGTCCTCTACAGAAGGTCAGAACATATTAGAACACAAACCAAGCACGTAGTCAACGGAAGTGTCTGCAGAACTCAGAGACAGTATTCTCTCCAGGCACAAATCTGGGGAAGAATCTAGAGAGATTTCTGATACACAGTGGCCTCCATCATCTGTAATTCCAAGAAGATCAGAACTGGCAAAACTCTTCTAGAGCCGGAGGATCGGGGGAGCTGCAGAGAATTGACTGCGAATCTCATGGTGACTCCGTCTGAACTCCAGGAGAAGCTTCCAGAAGAACAACCATCTCTGCAGCGGGCCAGCGGTCAGAACTGTTGGTAGAGAAGTCAGAAGGAAAACACTACAGGGTAGAAGACACATGGCGGCCTGCCTGGAGTTCACCAAGATGCACCTGAAGGATTCTAAATTTCCACAATTTTCCCACAGAAACTGAATTCTATGGAGACAAAGATGGAACTCTTTGGTTCAGTCACCAGTCACCTCTCAACAGCAGGTCAATACCATCCCGACAGTGAAGCATGTTGGCGGCAGCAGCATGATGTGGAGAGATGTGGAGAGTCTGGACCTCAGACCGGGATGACGATTCATATTTCAGCAGGAGAGCGATCCAAAAAACAGTCGAATGAAGACTTCAGTCAACTCTGTCATGGTTCTTGAGTTCGCCAACCAGAGACAAGACTTGAAAATTAGAAAAGCAGTGCATAATGTTTATTTCTAGAGACTTTAAGTAGTCAATGAGCCTCGTTTAAAGGACTGAATAACTGGTTTTCAGATTTTTAGCTTCAGGGCAGGAATTTTCCTCCACTTCACAGTCACAGCATTTTGTGTCCTCGCAAAGGTTTCCTCATTTTCTAAGTGTTTCCTGAGAAGACGATCATTTCGTTTCCCTCAAAGTTCCTGACAAAACCTCCAGCTACACAAATAAACAGCAGCTTTTTCAAAAGAAAATGATAAAAAACAATATTTCACATTTCAAATATAAACCCAAAACAAATAAACTAGTAAGAGGTGGGGAGATTGCAAGAGAAGAAGATATGATCTAAAAATATATTTTTTTAAATAACTGACATAGTGGAGTTTTTAGGTAAACTGCTGTAAGTTTAGACTGCTGGAAGTGTAAACGTGACAGACTTTCTCTCTCTCTCCCTCCCTCTGCCCCTCCTTCAGGTTCTTCTGTGCTGAACTGAAATTCTCAGGCAGGTGAGAAACAAGTTCCAAAACCTCCTTGATCGTTTCATAAAAAAAGAAACACAATGAAAAGAAAAACACGGTAAAAAGCATCTTGTTCTTATTTGTTGGTCTTTTTCATTGGACAGCCTGTTTTGAATCAGATGGTTTCACTGCGTGAAGTCAAACAGAGTGTTTGCGCCCTCTGTTGGTGCTTTGTTGCACTACAAGCTTTCTCCAGGTGACTGGTTCATTTGTATTTGGTGAGTTTTTATATTCACTTTAAGGTTTTTTTGGTCATTGTGCGTCAGTTTTTATTTGTTTGACTGCTAACAACATGCTAAACAAACATGCTAAACCTTTTGGGGAGGAAAAACCCAATTTCCTCTTCATTGAGATGTTGCTATGCCACATGCCTCCTTGGGTGTAGACCACCAGCACCAACATTGTCGTGCCGAGCCTTGGACTCTGCCCACTGAATCTGATTGTTTTTTTTTTTTCCTGACCACCTAGCAGCCTTTCCCAGACACTCTAGCCACTACATTCAGTCTTTCTACTCTGAGTAAAGTGGCGTTTTGCCAGGAAGGAAGCTCTGGCACCTGACCGGCGTGGCAATTCTGGGCTGTGCGTCTATCTCTTGTGCTTCAGCGACAAAAACTGCTGTGAGGCCGCCGATGATGGGCTTTCAGCCTTTTTGTTAGATGAGGACAAGCATCTCTGACTTTTCAAGGACTTCTCAGAAATAACCTCTCCTACATTCTCGGCACCAACAGTCAAACGGGTTGGAGCGCCATAATGTCACAAAGGGCCCCCAACCTACACCAGAGCGCGACACCTCAACCTGAAACTCGCTACAGCGAAAGCTGAGTTCACTCACAAGGGAGAAACTGGGCATCATCTGCCGCTCTGACAGCCCGTGGCTGCACTGCTGCACATCTTCCTCAAACCCAATGGTGCCCGGGTGGGGACTACCATCGCCTCAATAACAAAACAAGACCCAACCGCTACCTGGACCTGGTGCACAGGTATCATCAGATGCCACTGCACCCTGCAGATTTCCCCACGACGGCAGTCATCACCCACTTTGGGCTGTTCAAGTACCTGCACATGCCATTCAGGTTGAAGAACGCAGCCCAGTCATTTCAGCGGTTGATGGACTCAGTCCTCTGGGACGTGATATTCATTCTCATCTCCTTGGATCTACTTGGATGCTATTCCATGCCCTCAGTCAGTGCGCTGTCAAGGAGTTCCTCAGCATGGTAACCTTTCATCACTGCTTCATCCCACGAGCCGCCCACATGATGCAACTGTTATATGAGGCACTTAAAGGTGAATCCCCTAGCCAGGCCATCAGCTGGACTGAGGAATGTGATTTAGCTTTCAAAGAGTTCAAGACAATGCTGGCTCAGGCAACACTATTGGCACACCCATCAACCACGGCACCCATCACCATCACCACAGATGCATTGGATTATGCAGTGGGTGGGGGACACCTGGCATAAATAATAATAAAAACATGAATATATGTGAGTCAATATGAGATTGGTAAGATTGTTATTATGTGAAATTTTTAGGTGATAATTTAGATGTAAATTTGCTAAAAAAAAAAAAAAAAAAATTGACTTGACTTTATTTAAAAATGAAATTTTATAATTCAGCATTTTTTCACTTTTATAATAACCTAAATCTTTTGCTCTGATATTTCAAATCAAATCAAATCAAATTTTATTTATATAGCACTTTTCATATTTATAAAAACAACGCAAAGTGCTGAACAATAAAAACAGTCATAAAAAAAGAAGAATTAAAGGTGCATTAAGGAGTTTTACAACCTTAAAAATACTTATTTTCCACCATAAATATGTTACACATTTTTAATGATGTGTACAATGTGCCCTGACATATTCATTGCAAGTACCGCTATCAGCGCTAAATTGTCTCTTGAAAGTTGCAGTGCCGGTCCGGCACCAGAATTTTTTCGGGGAGAATTTGAAAGGAATGACGTAATGTGCGCTCCGGCTGTTAGGTTTCATTTTGTCCGCCATTACCCCGCCAGATGCTTAGTGAGCAACAACTGAGCAGGATCTTCCAGAAAGTAAGAAAAGACTGGCTTCTGGCACTGCCACAGCTCCAGCACAGACTCCACCAGGTAAAAGAAACTTAAATCTTACTTGAGCGCTACTAAACGAGCGAGGAAGGAGTTCCTATACGGGAGCCACAGGGACGAGTTTTTCACTAAGCTGCATTACGCCCAAGGCCTGCAGGGGGCGCTGTTTCGCATAAAACGTGCAAACTCCTCAATGCACCTTTAAAAAAAAAAAACCTAATTTTTTTTTTTTTTAAAACCATGCCATCAAACTATGCATGACACGCGCACACACACAGGTTTGTATTTCTATCCTTGTGAGGACACTCATTGACATAATGCATTCACTCGCCTCTAACCCTGACCCTAATCCTAACCCTAACCCAAACCACAACAATGCCTAACCCTAAAGAAATGTTTTTGCACTTTTACTTTTTTCAGTAACAACATGGTCAAGAAAACACTGTTTCCCCTCATTAGGACCGGAAAAAGGTCCCCACAAGGCACATCGTGCCAGGTTTTCCTATCCTTGTGGGGACGTTTGGTCCCCACAAGTATAGAAAAACACGCACACGCGCACACACACACACACACACACACACACACACACACACACACACACACACACACACACACACACACACACACACACACACACACACACACACACACACACACTCACTCCCATTATGTTGCACAGAACAGAGGAGACATAGCATGGCACTGAGCATCTTGACTCAATCTATTTATTAAAATGTGGTGGTCTACTGTGTCGAAGGCGGCACTCAGGTCCAGTAGAACCAACACTGTGAGCTTTTTCTTATCTAAATTCAACTTGATATCATTTAAAATTTTTAAAAGGGCTGTCCCGTCTCGGTACTGTGATTCACTCTAAAACCAGACTGATGTCTTTCTAAAATGTTATTTATCATTAAAAAGTCATTGACTTGGTTAAAAACCAGTCTTTCTAAAACTTTACTTAAAAATGGTAAGTTGGATACTGGTCTGTAGTTGTTAAGAACATTGGGGTCTAAATTGCTCTTCCTAAGAAGGGGCTTCACCACGGCCGTTTTAAAGGCAGTGGGGAAGACACCCGTCTGAAGAGAGCAATTCACGATATTTAAAATCTGTTCCTCCAGGAATCCATAAAATGATTTAAAAAGTGGTGTGGGAATGGGATCTAAAAGGCAGGTTGTTGATTTTACTTGGGAGAAACTCGACTAAGAGTCCTGCATCAACCAGGTCGAAACTGTCCAGCTCCTCAGCCATGGACAACGGTTCAGCTGTGTTCACTGATAAAACCTGTTGGGGTAAAAAACTTGACCTAATGTCCATGATTTTAGTTCTGAAGTGGTCTGCAAAGTCTTCACAGAGAGCGTCTGTTGGCACCTTAAAAGCTTTCTTAAAATTAGTGCCAGTTAAAATGTTGAAGGTGGAGAAGAGGAACCGGGGGTTGTCTTTATTGTCTGAAATACGTTGAGAAAAGTGTGAAGTTCGGGCCTGTTTAACTGCATTATTGTAAATTTTGAGTTGTTGACGTAGAATCTGGTAATGTCAACTTGGATTTTCTCCACCTTCTTTCAGCACTCCTGCAGTTTCTTTTCAGTTTGTTGATTATATCATTTTTCCTCCACGGGGGTTTAGAATGGCCCTTGACAGCTTTAGTTAAAAGTGGAGCTACTGAGTCCAGGCTGGACTTCAGTTTACTGTTAAAATCGTCAACAATAAAATCACAAGGTGCAGGTAAAATCCCAGCAGGAGTGCTCTGTAAAATCTCTATAAAATCTGCAGGCACTTCAGAAGTAAGGTAGCGTCTCCTCACTGTTCTCACCGGGGCTTCCTGCTGGTTAGAGCTGGTGATGTTAAAAAACACACAGAAGTGGTCAGACACAGCCAGGTCAACAACAGAGGACACACTGATGGACAGAGCGGGTTAGAACCAGGTCCAGGGTGTGTCCTCGGTTGTGAGTTGGCTGTGTGACATGCTGTTTAAAATCTAAACAGTTTAAAGGGTTTAAAAATTCTCTGGACATTGAGTCCGAGATGTCATCAACATGTAAGTTAAAGTGCCAGGTAGTCAGTCAGCGGGGGATGTGTGGACTGTGTGCTGAATGTTACCTGCTAAAATGGAGCTGCTCGGATGAAGTCCGGTGATAAAAAGCTGGGCGGTTCCAGAAAAGGTTAAGATTGTCAATGAAATAAAAATTGGAGGCTGTGCAGGAGTGTTGAAGCCAGGTGTTGAGGCTGAGCAGTCTGGAGAAGCGTTCAGCGCCCCTGGAGAAGGTCGGCAAAGGTCCAGAAATAAAAACCGACCTTCCACAGCTCTCCAACAGGTTAAAAAGGTCTTTAAAACCCTGCTTAGTGACCTCCGACTGCTGCCAGGCTGTGTCGTTAGTGCAGACATGCACGATGACCCGGCGGACAGTGGAGGGAAGGGACTGCAGGAGCTCTGGGAGTCCATGGAGGATCGTGGGGACAGTAGCACCAGGAATACACGCGTGATGGCATTAAAAAAGCGAATATTCCTGATGCCACTGTCCCCAACCAGGAGAGATGTGGGGGGAAAAAAGGGGACGGGGTGAGGGCGACTGCGTGGCGACGATGTGGGTGTCCAGGGCTGGGGAGCACTCCGTCGGCGCAGCGGTGCCGCCAGCAGCAGCCACGTGGCTGGAGCGGTGGTCCTGGTTCTGGTTTTCCCCGGAGCGGTGGTCCTGGCTCTCCCCGGAGTTGCATTGGTGACTTCCCGAGTGCCTCTTCACCGCCTCCCTGGTCAGCCTCCGGCGAGCAGCGGAGGTTGAGGTCCGGGATTACTGCTGCCGCGCTAAGGCCGACGGTGCAAGGCCCACTTCCAGGGTCGCGGCAGGGGGCTGCGGCGGAGTGAACCGAGGCCGCGGCGGAGTGATCCGAGGCCGTGGCGGGGAGCTCCTTCTGCGGGGCCGAGGTGGAGTGGGCCAGGACCGCGGTGGAGAGATCCGTCTCCGGGGCCGGGGTGAAGAGATCCGGAGCCGTGGCAGAGCGACGGCGGTGCCTGGTGGTGTCTGGCAGCATGGCTTCCGGGGTGTCATGGCAGCGAGCGGCGGGCCCACCAGAGGATGCGGGAGCAGCAGCGGCCACAGCAGGCCGCGGACCCTCACCACCCGCCGGGCTGTCGTCATACTGCACCAGGGCATGGAAGCGGTTCGAGAGGGGTAGTGGAGGCGAAGCCGCGGTGGGCTTAGGCTTGCAGCCCCGCACTGCCACCTCCGCCCAGAAGTGCTGATGGTCCGGAGTCGAGCAGGAGGAGCCCAGGATGCTGGAGCGGTGGTGTTGTTCATGAAGGACGAGAGGATCATTGATTGTCCTACAGCCAGCATCCGGGCCTGCTCCAGCAGATCGTCTTTTCCCCTGAGCTCCTCCGACAGCTGGCGGATATCCTCCCGCAGGTCGGCGACGATCCTGTCCGCCTTAACAACCAGGGGGTGCAGGCGAGGTCCGCGGTGCAACGCTGCGGCCGTGTTGGGCTGGCGGCACAGCCTCACACGCCGGTACCCACGGGAACGCACCTCTGTCCCTGGTGCCCGGGTTCACTACCGGTGTAACCTTGCTGCCTCGCCGCTCCTGATTCACCACTACCGGCTCGCCACTCGTAAGCCGCCGCTCCGCCTCAGTGCCACTGCTCTGCTTCTGACCCTGAAGTGCTGCGCGCTCGTCTCAGTGCTGCGCGCCCGTAATACACTATCGATGTTGATCTTTTTGCACAGGAAAAATGAATAATGGGTGTAAATTGCACACAGAACAGGATTCAACGTGAAGTTTGCAGTGTGTGGAATTGTCCAGGTTGGAGACACAGGCCCCTTTACACAGCAACAATTCAAGTGGAATTGCAAAGAAATCTTCCTCCTGTGGAAGTCGCGAAAAGAGGAGATGGATGAGGGAGTAGGATCGAGTGTAGTTTCTTAAACACACACCAGTGACTGCTGTTGTCCCAGGAAGCACCACACTGACCCCACCGTCAGTGCGCCACAAGTTCCCACGTCACTAAACCCCACCCCTTCAAATGTGATTAATTCCCCTTCCCAGCAGACACCACAATACTATCTTTTTTTTTTCGCTCGTCTCATGAGTGGCCCAAAAACTCTTTCTTATTTTTAAGTGAAGAAAAGTTTAAGAAGAGTTTTATGACTTCCTGGTCATCCCAGTAAACCTTTTCTGGCTCCACCACAGGCCGGTGGCTCTGAGGACATCATGAGTAAAACCACGCTGCCAGGTGTTGGACCACATCAGTCCTGCCTTTGCGCTCTCTCACCACCCTGCAGGCTGTACAGTGGAATTCCCTCCATTCATATGGCCTGTACATGCTGTAGTCTCTCCTCCAGCTGAGGTGAAGCTCGATCAAAGACGGACTGTCCTTCACCACCAGCAGGTACCGGGCCAGGTCCCGCACTGTGGGGAAGTCATCAACGTGGATGAAGGCCTCGGGGGGCAGGAAGCGCTCGTAGTTCTTCCTGGACGGACCCAGGACCACGGGGATGGCGCCGCCCTGCACCGCATTCCACAGCTTCTCTGTGATGTAGTCGGTGTACTGCGAGTTCTCGAAGGCCAGGTAGAACCGGTACTGTCGGATCAGCTCCACCACGTTCTCCTTACCGGGTGGGATCGGTGTCCCCACCCCCCCGAACACGTCGATTTGAATGTACTCTTTGAGGTGTTTGTAGAGGGACACACGCTCCAGGTTCTCCCCCCAGTGGCTGACCACCCAGGACACGAAGCCGGGACGCGGACTGGAAGTGGACGATGTGTCCAGCCGATAAGCAAAAGAAGCCATTGGGAAGTCATCCAAGAGTGCGTTTGGGATTACATACCCAACAGGCAGAGCGATGTCAGAGTCTTCACGGTATGTCAGTGTGAGGTTGTACAGTCCTTCATATTCCCACAGCCGCAGTGAATTTGAGGGAGCGTACACGTTGAACCAGATCCACTTTTGCCCAGGCGGTCGTGACTCCTGAGGCAGAGACCAGTCGCCAATGTTGATCACATCGCGGTGCGCGATGAGCACGGCATGGGCCTGGCTGTACAGCCTCCTGTCGATGGTGATTGTACACCCACTGATCCCAAAGCTGTGCCAGCAGTCGGGAGGTTTCCCCCCTTTGTGAAACCACACCAGGAGCAGCGTGTCTTCGCTGTTCGGCTCTGAAAGAGGCGCAGATGGTTCAGCCGGTACGCAGACTCCTGGAAGCAAAAGAAAAGTCATTGCTGCCAAACAAACCAAAGAGTAAATCCCTTTAAAAGAAGAGTTCTTGCGATGGGATGGCGCTGAATGCATGTTTGATCGCAGAGCAGCCGGTTCGTACCAAACAACTGCTTCACATCAACTGCAGGGAAGGCTGTGTAACTCTGACATAAAACTACGTGTCACCTGTCTCACCTGTCTGCAAAGAATTTCCCTCAGGCATCAATGAAACATTTCTGTTTTATTCTATCCCACTTAATCCTGTTTGCAAAAGGTGGGGGCAGGCTGTACCTGAACATGTTACCAGTCCGTCACACGTTCACGACGAGGTCACCAGCTGACCTCACAAGCTTCAATCAAATGTTTAAACAGGCTGCCACAATTCTGTTGAATAAACGGACATGTAAATCTACATAACTACCATCATTATCTTGATTCATTGTTTCTTTAAGGCACGACTACACTGTAAGGCGGTGGGAGTGGCAGGAATGTTTTCATAAGAGATACATACTGTGGAACTCACTGACGATCGGGGAGCGAGCGTTCACAATTGGCAGACCTTCATCGAAGAACGCTTTTAAATAAATGTCAAGGCATTGTTATGTGGGTGTGTTTGTGTAACACACCTTTTTTCTGTTTTCTCATTACATTCGTACCATACATGTTTGACATGTGTTTTTAAATGAAGAAACGGACACAAACACACTTTTGGTCTGTAGATTTGTTGTCCACAACCGTCTGTCTTTGTCGCTTCTTCGCTCCACCTCCACTTCCTGCAGTGCTTTGAGTAAAACCCGGTTTACACAACAATGTTGATGAGGGAAAACAAGTTTTTTTGTGATTTAGTTTCAGAAAATTTTCACATTTACACAGCAACTAAAAAAAAAAAGCCATGTCTGTTTACATGGCAATGGCAGAAACTCTGAAAATAATGGAGTTAGCATGATGGGCCGGGAATTGGTGCTGTTGTTTGCTTTTGTGATGAAAACACACACTTCCGCTTGAGAACACTAAGCTATGAGCATGAATAATGGGAGAACACAAACATTCACATGGACAGACGACCAAGTTGGATTGTTCTTCTGGAGACTGTCAACTTTGAAACTACCAAGTCCAGCAGAATATGGACTGAGTCATGAGACTGTGGATCAAAACGTTTTATTTACTGAGCTTGAGCAGAAGAAGTGCGGAGACAACATGTTAGAACACAAACAAAGCACGGAGTCGACAGAAGTGTCTGCAGATTGATTCTCTCCAGGCACAAATCTGGGGAAGAATCTGGAGAGATTTCTGACACACAGTGGCCTCCATCATCTGTAATTCCAAGAAGATCAGAACTGGCAAGACTCTTCTAGAGCCGGAGGATCGCAAGAGCTGGGCTTCAGTCAGAGAATTGACTGCGAATCTCGTGGTGACTCTGTCTGAACTCCAGGAGAAGCTTCCAGAAGAACAACCATCTCTGCAGCGGGCCAGCGGTCAGAACTGTTGGTTACACAGGTCAGAAGGAAAACACTCCTGGGTAGAAGACACATGGCGGCCCACCTGTAGTTCACCAAGATGCACCTGAAGGATTCTAAATTTCCACAGTTTTCCTAAATTCTATGGAGAAAAAAATGGAAATATTGTGTGTGAATGTCAGGCATCATGTCAGGAAGAAACCAGTCACCTCTCATCACCAGGTCAATAACATCCCGACAGTGAAGCATGGTGGCGGCAGCAGCATGCTGTGGAGAGCAGGAGAGCAATCCAAAACACACAGTCGAAAGAAGACTTCAGTCAACTCTGTCATGGTTCTTGAGTTCCCCAACCAGAGACAAGACTTGAAAATTAGAAAAGCAGTGCATAATGTTTATTTCTGGAGATTTCAAGTGTTCAATGAGCCTCGTTTAAAGGACTGAATAACTGGTTTTCAGATTTTTAGCTTCAGGGCAGGAATTTTCCTCCACTTCACAGTCACAGCATTTTGTGTCCTCGCAAAAGTTTCCTCATTTTCTAAGTGTTTCCTGAAAAGACGATCATTTCGTTTCCCTCAAAGTTCCTGACAAAACCTCCAGCTACACAAATAAACAGCAGCTTTTTCAAAAGAAAATATTAAAAAACAATATTTCACATTTCAAATATAAACCCAAAACAAATAAACTAGTAAGAGGTGGGGAGAATGCAAGAGAAGAAGATATGATCTAAAAAAAAAAAAAAAAAATATATATATATATATATATATATATATATATATATATATATATATATATATATATATATATATATTTTAATAATAAACATAGTGGAGTTTTTAGATAAACTGCTGAACAGACTTTCTCTCTCCCTCCCTCTCTCTGCCCCTCCTTCAGGTTCTTCTGTGCTGAACTGAAATTCTCAGGCAGGTGAGAAACAAGTTCCAAAACCTCCTTGATTGTTTCATAAAAAAGAAACACAATGAACAGAAAAACAAGGTAAAAAGTATCTTTTTCTTATTTGTTGGTCTTTTCTTTTTCATTGGACAGTCTGTTTGAATGGTGGGTTCACTGTGTGAACTCAAACAGAGTGTTTGCGCCCTCTGTTGGTGTTTTTTTTTTTTTTTTTGCACTGCAACAAAACACCTCCAGGTGACTGGTTCATTTGTAGTTTGTGAGTTTTTATATTTGGTCATTGGTCATTGTTTTTTGGTCATTAAGCGTCAGTTTTTATTTGTTTGACTGCTAACAACATGCTAAACAAACATGCTAAACCTGTTGGGGAGGAAAAACCCAATTTCCTCTTCATTGAGATGTTGCTATGCCACATGCCTCCTTGAGTGTAGACCACCAGCACCAACATTGCCGTGCCGAGCCTCGGACTCTGCCCACGGAAGCTGATTGTTTTTGTTTTTTTTTCCTGACCACCTAGCAGCCTTTCCCAGACACTCGAGCCACTACATTCAGTCTTTCTACCCTGAGTAAAGTGGCATTTTGCCAGGAAGGAAGCTCTGGCACCTGACCGGCGTGGCAATTCTGGACTGTGCGTCTATCTCTTGTGCTTCAGCGACAAAAACTGCTGTGAGGTCGCCGATGATGGGCTTTCAGCCTTTTTGTTATATGAGGACAAACATCTCTGACTTTTCAAGGACTTCTCAGAAATAACCTCTCCTACATTCTCAGCACCAACAGTCATGGGGTTGGAGCGCCATAATGTCACAAAGGGCCCCCAACCTACACCAGAGCGCGACACCTCAACCTGAAACTCGCTGCAGCGAAAGCTGAGTTCACTCACAAGGGAGAAACTGGGCATCATCTGCCGCTCTGACAGCCAGTGGCTGCACTGCTGCACATCTTCCTCAAACCCAATGGTGCCCGTGTGGAGACTACCATCGCCTCAATAACAAAACAAGACCCGACCGCTACCTGGACCTGGTGCACAGGTATCATCAGATGCCACTGCACCCTGCAGATTTCCCCACGACGGCAGTCATCACCCACTTTGGGCTGTTCGAGTACCTGCACATGCCATTCAGGTTGAAGAACGCAGCCCAGTCATTTCAACGGTTGATGGACTCAGTCCTCCGGGACGTGATATTCATTCTCATCTCCTTGGATCTACTTGGATGCTATTCCATGCCCTCAGTCAGTGCGCTGTCAAGGAGTTCCTCGGCATGGTAACCTTTCATCACTGCTTCATCCCACGAGCCGCCCACATGATGCAACTGTTATATGAGGCACTTAAAGGTGAATCCCCTAGCCAGGCCATCAGCTGGACTGAGGAATGTGATTTAGCTTTCAAAGAGTTCAAGACAATGCTGGCTCAGGCAACACTATTGGCGCACCCATCAACCACGGCACCCATCACCATCACCACAGATGCATTGGATTATTCAGTGGGTGGGGGACACCTGGCATAAATAACAATAAAAACATGAATATATATGAGTCAGTATGAAACTGGTAAGATAGTTATTTTGTGACATTTTTAGGTGATGATTTAGATGTAAATTTGCGCACACACACAAAAAAAAATTCAATTAATGACTTTATTTAAAAATGAAATTTTAGAATTTGGCATTTTTTCACTTTTATGTTAACTTAAATCTTTTGCTTAGATATTTACATATAACTACTAAATCGACTGTAATATATATATATATATATATATATATATATATATATATATATATATATATATATATATATATATATATATATATATACATATATTAACATTATTAAATTATTTGAAAATTGATTATTAATATGATACAATCTGTTGATCGCTTGTTTCCTGTGATGAGGCTGAAGCAGCGCGTCTCCTCTGCAGGTGGACACTGCGACAGCCGGGACGCCGCTCTGCCGCTCCGTGTCTGTTGGTCCATTCCGCATCTGCCGCCGCGCCGGGCCGCCGCCTGAAGGCCTCAGTATACTTCCCCGTTGCCGCTACGTCGTTCCTACGACGTAGACGTCGTAGCCCTACGACGGGCTACGTCGGGCTACGTCGGGGCTTGACGTGCGCCTCCCGAAAATTGTGACTTCGCGTCGTTTCGACGCGTGGTGACGTGAACGTCGAGGGCTGTGATTGGTCCGCTTTCGCGTTGTTTATAGAATAAAGTAGAACTCACCCGGAATGCTTTTCTGATCCGAACAGTGCTTCGGGAGAAATTGAGATCCAGAATTGAGCGGCGCACATCCCTATACTGTTAGCAGTGTTAGCAGACGGGGCTATGTGTATAGCCGCTCCTCAAACGGCTTTAATCGTCCAAAAGCTCATTAGTTTCACCAATATTTCATCACAGTCCGCTCATGCCTCTCCTCCACCACAGCCCGGTGTCACCAGATATGTCATATATGCAGATATATGTTCGGTAAATGCACGCGTGTCTAGATACGTACGTCCACATATCTATGTGTATAGATCTATGTCTAGGTAAAGCCGGAGCTACGGAAGCCGCATTGTTGTTGTGACTGCCAGCGGCTTGGCAGAGGAGGGCGTTCCCTTGACGCAGGAGCAAGATATGTTCAGTAGCGGCGTAGGGTTGCCGGCGTAGGAACGCCGTGGCGGCGACGGGGGAGTATACTGAGGCCTTGACGTGTCTCCGCAGCGCCGCTTCCATTCGCTGCATTCGAAATAAACCGAGTGAAGTCAACCAGAAACACCCAGAAACACTTCCGGTGACGCTCACGCTTTACTTTCAAATTCAAAGCACCGAACTCAATAACTTTAAATTTATTTATTTATTTATTTATTTATTTATTTATTTATTTATTTATTTATTTATTTAGACTTTGCTCGGTACAGTTTGCTTGATGAACTTTAAATAATTAATCAGCTAAGAGCTGTTTGTCAGCTGATTAGTGGTTTCCTTCGCTCCTGGAGGGGCAGTGGGCTGGTTTGGGACCTGTTACCTTGGATGCCAGGTGTGCTGCTTTGAATCCCCTCCGCATCAAGTTCGAGTTGTACCCAATGTAAAACAGACACACATATCCATCTGTTAAAAAAAAAATTGTAATACTAATTCCTCTAATAACTTATGTATCTGTTGTGTCATGTGCTCATGTGCTTGTTTATGCTTGTTAAACGTGGACTCATTTGGAAATGTAACTGTTTTGGCTTGTTTTTGGTTTGTGTGGTCAGTATAACTAATATTAGCAGCAAGGTTATTGTCAGTTGTGATTATTTTGTGATTTGATGTGGTAAGATAAAAATTGTGGGGTTTTTTTTGGGTTAGTTTTTGCACGAATGGCAAAGAAACATCAGATTTTAATGTATGGGTGTATTGAAATATCTTTTATTCCTACTCAGGGGTTGAAATTTAAATTTTCAAATTTTCAAATTTGTTGAACCATTTTACTTTGAAGCTTTTATTTTGGTTAGGCCCAAACCGGAAGCGGTGCGCTTACTATCCCCGCCTTGACAGCGCGGTGGTAACGACCTGAAGCTGCGGCACTTGACGAGACGTTTGGCGGCTGCCAGGAGCAGACTGGGCCGCTTCATGGCACCGGTGACCGCGGACTGAATAATGGGCTCCGCGGCTTGGCAGCCATGGCCAGATCCACCAACAGAAGCTCCGAGGACGGGGACCCGCGGGTGAGCGCTCCCGGGGACCGCGGAGGGGCGCGGGACCTGGCCGAGCCCCGGGAACTGTCTCTGGAGGAGGTGCTGAAGTCCTACGAGCAGCCCATCAACGAGGAACAGGCATGGGCGGTGTGTTACCAGTGCTGCAGCGGGCTTCGGGTACCCCGCCCGCCGGCCGGCAGGGTCCGCCGGGTGAAGGACCCGTCCTCCATCCTGCTGCACCGGGACGGAACCGTGTCGCTGCCGCCGGAGCCCCAACACCAAGGTAGGACGGCCGCAACTTCCTCCCGTCCCAGCAATTCCAAATGAGAATCCAAAAGTTCCGTTTAACAGCAAATCATGAGTTTTCTGAAAAATTTAAAACTCAACAGTTTCACTTTTGATCTTGTTTTACATATTAAACATATCTTTAAAATTCGGCTAAGAAAAAAATCCTCGCAATTATTACATTTCAGCAATATAGCGACTTTTTGTAGCTGTTTTCCAACAGTAAAACTCCTTCGCTGCATTAGAGGGAAAGCACTGGAACCAATGCAGAATATCAAGAACTCTCAACAACTGCACTAGTTTTGTTAATTTCACTTGAGCCGAATTTAAGACAGTCTTGTATTGTTTCCTAAAATCTTGCAGTTTTACTTTATAAGCAGTTGCAGAGCACTACATCAAATCTCATATAAATTGTGCGAAATTCAAGCGGAGTTTGGGACGTAGGGACAACCTTCTCTTGCATATACCAGAACAGCTCCCCTGATTTTAACCGACCTTCAGCTTTACCATTTAATCACTTTGCTGGGAATTGAAGCACACACTTCCCCACGCAGCATTGTTTTTATTATGTAACATGTGAGTTTGTCCCCCACCCCTGAGCCAGCCGGGATGACTTAGATTATGCCGGTAAATGATTAATAATTCATGGGGCACAGCTTCACCCGAGCATCCCCTCATGCTCAGACTGTTTGGGAGACTTCAAAAGGATGGAAGGAAGCCCAGAGGATCTTACTGTCTTCTCCTGGTTCCCCTGCTGAATACCTGCATAATATCACACTGAGGCCTATTTATGTCCTTCTTGGAAACTTCAGTCAAACTCCTGAAAACCTCCAGAGAAAATCTGGACCCAACTTTAGTTCATGTGATTTTAAATCATTGTTTTTAACCACATTTTAATCAGTTGTCGGTTGCAGGAATTCAGTTAAAAGTAGACACAATTCTGACATTCAAGAAATATTTCTTAGATGATGAGTGAAGTAACAAAGAACCTGCTCACTCCTACCATTAACGTGTTTCAGGTGATCTGGTCACAGATCACAGTATGGCGAGTCCCGGATACAAGTCTGAATAGGCACTAAAGTGGTTTCACGCAAACCAATTCCCGAGGTGTTGTGGGATGCATCTGACCACATCGGCTCTGGCGTGTGAATAGTCATGCATGCAGTGAAACTGCATTCTAGGACAGTGGCATAGCAGGAAAGGTACATCATACTTAATACATAATCATCATCAGTGCGTGCTGTGTCCTCGTTTAAAACAATTCGCCGGTCTGAGTTTCATAGTGGCGGCAAAATGCACAGCTTTTGCGATGGCAGTGAATCCTTCTTAGCTCGAGAAAAGGAGATATAAACAAATCCAGCTTTTGTGTGGGGACAGACTGTGGAAACTGGCCTTTTGACCTTTTAGTAGCAGTAATATAAAATACAGTCCCAACTCAAATGGTTATCCCGAAATGCATGTTATGGACAGTGTGAACAGTCTGTATCAGGGCTCACCATGAAAAAGTTATAAGATAGTAAACATGTAGCCACAAAGTAGGCTACTAGCTGCATATTGTTTCTTTTTATCAATTGTGCTTAATGATGTATAGTATTTTTTTGGACGGTAGTTTATGTGTTAACGTTAAAGTTTTTAGCGCTCTTCCTCCAATTCCTTGTGTTTTCGCTGCGGCAAGTGGAGTAAAACGTAAAGCCATAAGTAAAACGCAGCTGTAGCGCGTCCGGTGGAAAAACAGCCATTAGAATGAGGGCTGTTTGTTGTGCCTGCTGCAGTGCACTGCGAAAAAACAAGTCTGTAAAAAAATAAGCTACTCAATATAAAAACTACACTCAAAAGTAGATTACATGATCCGAGTTGTTAATGAAAACTACATTTTTGAAGAAATTGTCTTAGTATCGAAAACTACTACTTAAATACATAAATAAAAACATTTATGGTTCAGTGCCTTCACCCCTTTTGATCCTAAAAGGATTCAGTAATTACTAATGTTTTGTCTTTCCCTTCAGTCTCCAGCAGACTGAAACCATACAAACGCTTCAGAGTGCAGATTTCCTGATGTTTACTGTTTTCCCATCAGGAAAAAAAAAGCAGTGTGACCCCAAACGGTCGTAACATGAAGTGAATCAATGATCTGCAGAGCTCAGAGAGGCAGAAATGTTTCTGCTGCCTGAGCCAGAATCTGTCGGCTTCCTACTGCACCATCTACCTCCAACTGAGTCTCAAGATAGATAGAAGCATATTTCAAAGTTCTTATCTTTTTATGATCATTCTATCAGTTTATTCTATTTTTTTCTGTTCATAAATATCTGACCAGAATGAGGAACTGGGAATTGTGACACACTCTGGTGGTCGTATTGATTATGGCAGCAGAAATGTTGACAGGAAAAAGAAGTTTTACTAGGTTAATACAACTTTTTGTAATATTTTTTTTACCCATGTTTGGTGGGCATTTAAAAAAAATATTTTGGAATTGTCTGTTGTGTAGCATCGCTAAAAGTTATGTTTTGGCCTATTTCTGTTGTGTTTTATTTTTAACAATTTGAGTGAAGTTTTGGCCATTTGTGAGACTGATTGTTAACACAATAATGTTTGCAACATTTTTGCGTTTATGTTTCTGAAAAGCTTTGTGTTTCCACAGTAAAGTTTTGAAAACGAAGTTCATTTACACAAAAACAGCCGACGCACTGTAAACAGTGTAGTTTTCATGTTGGGCCACTAGTGGATGCTGTTGCATGTTTTTGGAATGAAACCACACGCGCACACACACACACACACACACAGCACACGCACGCACGCACACAGAGAACAAACATTGTTCTGCGCATGAGCAGAATTACTATTTATTGCAGCCCTGTTGTGTGCGTGCGCAGTTGCGGCGTTTCCATCATCGACACACACAATTCCACCCCGTTTCCATGGAAACAGCTGGCGCATTCTCGAAAAGTTGCATTTTCAGAAGCTCCAAGCACCGCTCGGTCGTTCAAATGGACCCCCGAAACACAACGAAACTCTTGAGTTTTCACCGTTGTGTAATCACAGCTCCACAGCGTCTCTTCACACGTGAGTTTGTTTGATTGACGAGATTAAAGGTCAACATGATTCACTGAAGTCAAAGTCCAGACACACGTAACTCCAGTCAGATAAAAAAGCCGGCACCACTCAAACCCCTGACCCTCAAGAAGGAGGACAAAAGGCAGTTTTTCACCGTCTGTTAGAAGCTTTTAACCCACGGTTTCACGTTTCAGCTGCGCACACACACAGCATCCATTCATAGACACTCACAGCTCATCTATCCCTTCAGGTACACATTCAGGAGATTACTCCTAAATGTTTTCCTGTTATGATAATAAATGCTCTCATCTTTATCTGTGAAGGCCAAAGGGCTGCGTGGATGAATCTGGGTGAAGGTGTGATTTCCGCTACTACTGTGACACATCAGTCGACTTGTCAGAAATCTGCTTAAAGATCTGCAAATGCAAAGACATGTTGTTATCCCAGCAGCAATTTGTCTTTGCATAAAGACATAAATTTCGCATTTGTGGTTTTGTTTACAAAGCCCACAAGAAGCTGTCTTTTGCTTTGGTCAGTTCACTGACTGGATAGGATGATGCTGTGCACATCAACCTCCAAATGAATCTGATTGAACAGTTTACATGAAAACAGGACAATGTGATCTCTTAATGGGAGACAGTTCAATCAGTGACCAATCAGAGCTGCTGTTTTTAACCAGTTTGTTGTATTTGGAAGTCTGGTGTTTGTACTCAGAAGACCCCAGCAGAGACTCCTGTCTGTCCTTCACTGGGGGGTATCGGGTTCCTCAGATGGCAGCTGGAGGGCAGTTGGAGGTGTTTACAGGGCAGATTCCTCTCAGCTTTTGTGTCGATGCCGTGGCGACTGTGGGAACCGGTGGGTGTCGGTATCGGCCGAGCTTCACGTGAACCTGCTCCACAGGTTTACGGGGGTTCAAGTTCGGAGGCGGAGGAGGGGGCAGCGCCCGAGGAGGGGGAGGGGCTCTTTTGTTTGCGGTGGAAACAGCGTCCGCGTTCACATGGCGAGCACAGCGGCGCTTCTGTTGTCCGTCCCAGCTTCACCTCCCGCTCTCAGCGCTGTTGTTGACAGCAGAGGATGCTGGAGAAGGCTCCCCTCCTCCACCTCCTCCCACCTTCTCTACCTCCTCCTGCCTCCTCCACCTCCTCCCTCTTCTCCTTTTCTATCACATACACTGTTAAAAACTTAATGGATCACATTATTCTAATATGAGATCTTTCTGACAGTCGATTAAACTATAAATTATTTTATCACGTCTGGCTGTATTTTTATTTCAGAACAAGGTAATTTTAGCATTTACACTAACTTTCCTGTGTTTGCTGAGGAGTTACCGTCAAAATGTCAAATCTTTTCAAGTCAGCTCTCATCAGTGTCTTAGAAGAGAAGGTTGTTTTGCAGCAGAGTTGAGGTTTTCATTTACATGTTCTTAAAGTCGACTCAGGTCCCACTTACCACACGTTTTCAAGTGAAAATGCAAAGCTTTAGTTGTGTTTTGGTGTCTGCTTACTCAACAACACAACAGTGCTCAGAGCCACTAAGTTTTAAGGTGAGTTTTTGAGGACTCCCAGAGTGGAACTTTTTGACAACAAGCAGAAACGCAGCTTTCTGAAAATGCTTGGGCCCGTCTGCATGTAGACGGCGCCAAAATGCTGCATTTTCACTTGAAACTCTGTCGTGTAAATGGGGCCTCAGTTTTGGAGTTCAGATCTTGAAAGTAACCCAGAAAAAAGATGTCGAAATCTCCAAATGAGGCATTGAGAGTCGAAGAAGTTTGATTCATTCGAGCTCGGTTAAGAATTAATGCCTTCGTGCAGAGATCCTGAAATAGCGACTTCCTCCTGAAATAAGCCACAAACTCTTGAAATTCTCCTTGAGACATCATTCTAAGCAAGTCATCATCGCTTATTTAAGAGCAATTAGACCTCATTTTCCTGCATCAGAGATAAACGATCTCATGCAGTCGTTTACAGATTGAGCGAATAAAGAGACGCGTCTGATCAGCGAGTGCAGCTGGCGCTCCGATGACAGAGAGGATGATGTTACCGACGTGTTGGGTTTCCCTTTTTTTTCTGCAATGTTTCTTTCTTTATTCTGCTGAACTCTCATCCGTCTCCTCCCTGATCCTCCTCCCGTCCGTCCACGCTCCGGTTTCTCCGCAGTGAGAGCTGCTGATCGAGGAGTTTCAGGCCTCTCGGGTGTCGTTACTGACATCCGAGCCGAGGCTGAAGGATTGTTTTTACTCTCTGACCTGGCAGACACAACACAACACAACACGGCTCCGAGCTGAGGGACCGCCGGAGCGACACGCCGGCTTCTGGGAGAAAAAGCCTGGAAACGGACCGTGTTGGCTCACTGTGATTTATTTCACTGCTGCCACACTGGAATTGGACTGATGTAGTTAAACTGAATTGAAAAATGATGCAGTTCCTAGTTAGTGTACTGAAAGTTAGGACTGTATGATCGATGTTAAAAGGGGATAACGATAAATTATCAGTATTAATTCTGCTCATCAGAGTGATTCTTAATGGATTCCAGATCAGTGTGGGGTCTTCTTGTTTTCCACTGAAGGTTTTATGGTTTAAAACAGGTGCCAAACATCAGGCCTGCTGGCCAAAACTGGCCCATTAGAGGCTTGAGTCTGGCCCACCAACAAACAAATTGTAAATATTTCAAAGAAAACTGATTTTTACCAAACAAAGAATTTCCGCTCAAAAACAAAATACATGACCGAGGTCAAAACAGCAACTTTCAAAATAGAATTATCTCTTTCAATACCATCGTTTTCCAGCTAGTTGAAGCTATAACTCCAACACTGATAGTTAACATGTTTAAGTATGTTACTTTATTGTAATTTATGAATATTTTACTCTGATTACAAACTGTGTGGCCTCAGTTTTTAGTCTTTCTTCCATTCGACGATGCTTCCTGTTGCTGAGCGGTTCGAATCACAATGCAGAATCATGTTGTGTTACGCTGAAAAAAGTCCGAATGAGTCATAAGAACCTTACTAAAGGAACCAACATATAATATGTTGTGTCATCTGCAAATGCGACCATTCAGATGTGTTTTACATACTTTTGTTTGTTCTTCTTTGTTCAGATGACGCTGAAGCTCCTCCTCTTCCTCCGGCCGCAGAGCGACAGGTGAGAAGAAACACGACAAGTGCTAAAATATGTTAAAAAGAACCAAAATCACACATACTTGATCATTTTTAGCTTCAGAATTTTTAGAATAGTATGAATTCCTCGCTTCTTTTCCATGAATGATGACCTACATGGTTGTGTGCACAGTTTTCTTACTTCGTATTGCATTACTTGTATTTTAAAGAAAAAAAACAATGAGTCACACCGGTAAGACGCATCAGGTTGTGATTTTCCAAACGCTCCTCAGCTGGTGCAGTCGCTGGGCGTGGCCATCTACCGAGCGCTGGACTGGGGTCTGGACGAGAGCGAGGAGCGGGAGCTCAGCCCGCAGCTGGAGCGCCTCATCGAGCGCATGGTGGGCGGAGATCAGGGCGGCCAGGCCCGCTGCTGCGCCGCCAACGGCACCTCGGACGAAGGCTACAGCGGGCAGGAGGAGGAGGAGGAGGAGGAGGAGGACGAAGAGGAGGAGCAGGTGGAGGGAGCCGTCCGGCCGGTGGCTACGTTCCGCCAGGTGATGGCGCTGTGCGCGTCCCGGCTGGCCAACCGCAGCCTGGCTCCGGAGCACTACCAGGCCGTCTGCAGGGCCCTGTTCCTGGAGACCCTGGAGCTGCAGACCTTCCTCACCAAGATTAGAAATGCAAAGGAGGTGAGTTCACTCATCCTCAAACATAAGATGTTCCTCCTGCAGCTTTCCAAACAATGACTCAGAAGTTATCAGGAAAAATTTGTGTAGAATTGACATTTTTACAATTTACGTGATGTTTTGGTCAGATTGGAGCTTTTTGCGAGTCGGTTTTGGTCCACGGACTTTATGTTTGACACCCCTGCTCTAAAAGAGCTGAGTTTTTACTTATGTGTCAGTCCTCCGATCACTTTTCTATTTGAAATTTGCATATCTGTTTGTGAATTTCAGAAACATTGTGCAACAAGTCACGAAGAAAAACTTTGTTTAATACTACGAGTATTTCTGACCAGACTGCATCTGTGTCTGTTTTGATGTAACCTTTGCAAGAGGTCATGTTAAACTTTTCACATATTATGCACCAAGATTCTGTATAATCTGGATATTATTTATTGCTCTGTAGTATTACTCGTACATTGACATTGTGAATCTGTAAGAAAGGTCCTGATCCAGGGAGGCGGGAGCAGCCGAGAGCTTCCCGGGAAGCAGGAAGCATGACCTGCTTTTTCGTTTGGAACTCGGGCAGCTTCTGGCTCCGTGCTGCAATGCACGCTCTCTGAATTTAAAAATGCTTATAGAACCTTTCACATTAACATTCCTGTTTATGGGCTGCGGAGCAGCGGCTGATAACTGAGCGAAGAAGAAGCTTGAGTCTTCCTCCCTGTGCTCAGCTTCAGATGTCTTTCTGCAGTCGTGTCTCTGCGGTGGTTACCATTCTTCATGTTTATGTAGCACAACCACAGCAGTGGAAGATTTTTTTTTTTTTTTTTCATGAATTCATCAGTGTGTTTTCTCAGCACAGATTCATGACACAGTTTGAATTTCTGCAGCAGATCTTTTTTGGCCTGTTTTCACCCCCTCTGACAACCGTGCACAACATTTCTCATACAAATAGAGAATGACATGCTTCATTTTTCCTGTTCAGTCATCCTGAAGAACGAGAGAACATAGAAACATCTAGTTCCACGTACCCGTATGATTATTTGTGGGTAATTTTGAGAGCTGCAGGTGTAATTTACTCGTTTCAAGTGAAAATGCATTGTTTTCAAAACGTGTTTGCAGTGGCTTCACCCAAAATGAAACAAATGTTTTTCCCTTTTTAATTGAAAATTGCCTAATTGACAACTCATCAGCTGGTTATTAAAACTACAGGTGGAATTTATTTGCAAGTTATTTGCAAACCAATAACAACTCATTGCTTGTTCCCTGTGTGTCCTGTGTTTATAGGTCGTGGCTGTATGGTTGTTGTGCTGCTGTGAAACATTAACAAAGCTCGAAAACGAGTCAAAATATAATCTTAGCCAAAGTTACGTGCGTGAGCTGAGAGTAGAATGAAGTAGCCCAGAGTTACACATGAATAATAAATTGAGCAAATGTGGATTTAAAACTGGATTTTCTCATTCACAGATCAAAAGGTTTTGACATTCATTCACTTTGCGATCAGACCTCAGGAGTTAATGAAAGAGTAGCATCATAAATTTGCATGTTTGAAAGGAACACGCACACTCCAATCTGACTTTTTTCTGCTGGTGGAGGTTATAATGAACCTAATTATGCTAATAATGGCAGATTAAATATAATAATGATATCTATTGTAGTGAAAATGTCAAGTTTCTGTTAATAAATAACTTTGTGCGTTTCTTTTCAGATGCTGAAGAAGATTTCCACTGAGGAAGCTCTGGAGGACAAATCCACGGCTGAGCTGGACGCCCTCAAACATCGAGACTGGGTGAGACGGGCGGAGCCAACGGCCGGGACGGTGCAGCAGGCTGACACTTGACGATGATGATGATGATGATGATGATGATGATGATGATGATGGTGTGTGTGTGTGTGTGTGGCAGGCCCGCCTGTGGGTGCAGCTGATGAAGGAGCTCCGGCAGGGCGTGAAGCTGAAGAAGGTGCAGGAGCAGCCCTTCAACCCGCTGCCCACCGAGTTCAGCCTCACGCCGTTCGAGATGCTGATGCAGGACATCCGAGCTCGCAACTTCCAGCTGCGCAAAGTCATGGTGAGCGTCCGGAGCGCCGCTCCTCCAAAAGAAGGGAAGAGGAAAGACACTTTTCTGCAGGACAGAGCTCTTCGCTCACTGAGCCACTGTGTTCTTGTGCTGCCATGTTTTTCTCCTTTTCACCTGTAGTTTCCAGTCAGAAGGAAAAAAGCTTTGAGATTTAATCGTTCACAGCTTTTCTTGAGGTATGAAGAAGAGAAAAGAGGCTGGTAATTGTGCTTATTTCAGACTTGTTATGTTCACTAGTTCTCGTCTGAATTTAGTGTTTTTATCTAGACTAGTTTTGAACTCAGCATTTTTCAGATTACTTGCATTTCAGACGAGCTATGATCAACTCTGTTCTTTTTCTATGTTTATTTCAGACTATTTTCAGACTGGTTATTGCCATATTTCAGACCAGTTTGCACTTATTTTGGTGACATACTTTTGAATTAGTTATGAGCTGGTTATAGTGCTGCAGGCCAGCTTTTGGTGTATTTTAGACCGATTTTGGAAGCGATCTGGACTGGTTGGGATCATATTCTGGACTGTATTTCAGATTAGTCATGAACTGGCTTGAGCTGTATTTGAGATCGGTTTCGGAATATTCATAGACTGTTTTCAAGTTTGTATTTTGTGCGCTGGACATGATGATGTTACTTTGGATATATTTTGTAATATCTTTGATTGTATTTCAAACTTATAATTCACTGTTTTCAGACTAGTTTGGAAACTATTTCTCTGCTACATTTAAACATATTTAAGACATAAAAGGGTCTAACTGGTCTGCTGCCAACATCTTGGTGTCAGATGGAATAACGCACCTTCTGGTGGAGTCTGGGTCAGAAAGGAGAATTAAACAGCATCCAGCAGGTGGTCATAATGTTGCAGCTGATCTGGTTTTTTGATTTGTAGATGCTGAGAACATTCAAAACGTCTGTTTCCGGATGAGCTTGTAAATCATCAAAATGCTCGATTCAGAAGGTCGATCAGGATCCGACTGCAGACTGGAGTGAAAGCAAAGACCTTGAGGCTTTTTTTTTTTTCCTTCCATTATTCCGTCCGCCTGCTGATTTCCACCCTCTATGAGCTTTTTGTACAAATGGAAAACACCATGTAGCTGGCACACATGTAGCAGAGAGACACCTTGGGGCTTTCTCCTGAGGGCAGATACATAATTCAGCCTCAGAGCACAAATATTAATGAAGGCTTCTCTCAGTCTGTTGTTCTGGCTGAAACTACCCAGAGGACCGCAGTATGAATAACACTATTCCTACCCGGTATTTTCACGATAGAATAAAATACTACAGCTGAATGCAGTATGCACGATGCTGCGCCGCTCGCAGGGAGGGTGGCGTGTTGCTGACGATGTGGATGTGGTGATTTTCTCTCAGGTGGACGGTGATATTCCTACCAGAGTGAAGAGAAACGCTCACGAGCTCATCCTGGATTTCATCAGATCGAGACCTCCGCTCAAACCGGTACCATCTGTTCACTAATTCACACTGCGAAGGGTTTGTTTTCTGCAGCATATTCCGTTTTAAAGTGGAAAAAACTGGATGTGTCAATGGAAAATCTATGAAATTGATATGTAATGAAAAGTGGATGGATTTTAGCGGTCAGTAAAACTAGACGAACTAAAAGTTACCAGTGTTTTTGAATTGCACGGGGTGTGTTTTGTGTCCTCGTCAGGTTTCGGAGCGCTGCCTCCCTCCGCCTCCCCCCCAGCAGCAGTCCCTCCATGAACGGGTCCTGGCTGAGATCAAGCAGGAGCGAAAGCTGAGGCCGGTGGACCCGCCGAGCTCCCGACGTAAGATCAGGACCGCTCCGAAGCCCCCCCCCAAGAAACAAACAAGAAACAAAAACTAAATGCGAAAATGTGAAGATGATCAAAGTAAATTATCGGTTGTAATCCCATCAAGATGTGCTTCTGTCGTGCACATACACATAGTAAGTTTTTGTAATAGGTGGGGTGTGGCTTTTTTCTTTCTTTTCAATTTTATACACTTACCTGCTTTAACAACAGTTTCATATCTTTATGGGCCCGCACTAAAAAACACTCATAAAGATAAATAGGGTGATGTTGAGCTAAAAATATTCCCATTAAAATGCCCGTTTGTGCTGTCTGTACTGAAGCACACAGGGGTCAGGAGCATTTCTCCATTTAGAGCCGCAGTGTCTGTGAAAGTGGTTTCACATTTCACAAATATTGACCGACTGTCTATTTCCAGACGAAGGTCACTCAAGGTGAATGACCGTGTGGGCCGCTGATGAAGGAGCTTCATTTTACACACAGTGAATTCTCTCTCCTGCATGAATTTATCGTAACACTTTACTGAAAATAAACCGTCAGAAACCCCTCAAATTTCCGTAATCTGCGGAGTTGCCTGTTAAAAGAAAAACCCCGGCTTCTTGTACACTCAAAGATCAGTAATGCTGAACTGTTATCACAAAGTCATTTTCCAACATGTGAAGCCTTCCGAGGGAAGCGGTGAAACTACTTTTTATGAGCAAAACTCGATTGAAGGCTTTATAAAACAATAAACGTCTGTGAATGAATAAGAACTGGAGTGTAATTTCCTTTGATGTCAGATGGGCTGTCAAAACTCAAAGTAGCTCTTCAGATGTCTTCAACTGAGGTGAAAATGGATTATTAAAAAGTTAACATCCAGATTAGAGAGCATCTTCCTCTAACATCCAGATTGGTGGCCAGGCTGAGTGTTGGCGCCTCGGCCTGTCTGATGATGTGTTTTCCCCCCTCAGCGTTCGGCTCGCTGCCCTGCCTCGCCCAGACCTGTCAGTGCAACGTGAAGTCCACCTCCTGCATCGACCTGTCCACGTCGGGGCTGGGGACCCGGGTGCCGCCGACCCGCCCTCGCATCCTCCTCAAGGCCCCGACTCTGGCCGAGATGGAGGAGATGAACATCTCCGAGGTGCGCTGACGAAGCATCCGCCCACTCTGCTGTATTCAGAATCCACTGCACACTGCTCACGATACTTGATTACATTTGCTAGTTATTTTCTTAATAACCTACTGCTCTCTCTCTCTCTGTCTCCCCCTTTCCCTCCCTCTCTCTCCCTCTCTGACCGCCTCGGATCCTCCACAGGAGGAGGAGTCCCCGGACAACGGGGAGCTGAGGAGGACGGAGAGCTCCCCGATGCCTCTGAAGAGGGACCGCTCCTTCTCGGAGCACGACCTGGCGCTGCTCCGCGGGGAGATGCTTCCTTCGCTGTCCGAGTCGGCCCAGCTGGACGGTGCCGTGCAGCTGAGGAGCGAGAGGCCTCGATCCAGGACCCTGACCGGGACCGGGCCACCTCCTCACTTCAGAGGTCAGAGTCGAAGAACCTGAGCTGCTGCTGTGTTAATCAAATGCACAAAGCACGCTAGCAGAATTAAAACTCCCTTTTCTGAGAGTGTTACCAGAGCATTGCTGACCAGACTAGACCAGATTGACACCACACGCATCATTTTTGTGTTTTCATTTTGGACAACTTTTGCGTTTAAAGGGCAATGCTTTGAAAAAAAAAGTCTGTTTTTCTTTGAAAACAGCAGATATGGTGAAAATGGTGTCGTTTTCATGTTTGGCCGCTGGTGGGTCCTGTTGTTTGTTGTGGTGATGAAACCACACACACATGCACACAGAGAACAATACCTAGAAAATCAAAGCAGACAGCTGAAAAGTGCTGATAAAACTGTCTGCTACCGGGAGGTTTTAAACCTGGAGGATTCTGAGGTTCACATGCAGCTCGAATCTGGATGTGTTTTAGCTGTTGTCGACACTTCAGGCTGTGGAGCGTCGATTTTCAGTCATTCAACCATCTGCAGGTAAAAAAATACTTAAAGCTTTGCTGCTGCTTTCACATTTTACATGTTTACTTCTTCCTCTTTCCTGAATGAGTGATATCCCATCCATCCATCCATCCATCCATCCATCCATCCATCCATCCATCCATCCATCCACCCATCCATCCATCCATCTGTCTTCTGCATTTTATCCAGGGCTGGGTCACGTGGGCAGCAGTCTAAGCAGGAATGCAGGGATAATTAGCTGGAAAAAAAACAAGCTGCACTCTCCTCCTGCTGCAGTTTGAGCTTCAGTCCTGCAGAGGGAGACACAGCACTGTTGTTTGTATTGACACACATGCTGATGTTTGGTTTTTGACTGTTTTAGCAGCAGTGGACGGTACAATATGTTTGTGGTTTCAGAGAAGATAAAGAAGCTCCAGACTGTGTTGTTTGGAAACCAAGAGCGTCAGTGATCCTGCGACTGACTGAGTGAATGATGATGAGAGTGATGTGGTGTGTAAAGCTTGTGAATAAATCCAGGATAAATAATCAATCACATGGGATTGTGAGTCCAGGGAGATGAGGGGCAGGAGCAAGAATCACTCCAGACTAGAGAAGGCTGGACCACAGCAGAGCTACTCCACCCCGGTCCTCCTGGACCCTGGTAGTTATAGCTTATTTTACTGCAGATTTGACTTCTTGTTGGAAAATGAGAAGTTTTTTTCCATGTGCTGCATACAGACATATCAAGCTAAAACTAGAATATCCACTTTACCAAAGACTGCGTGAGGACTGGACAGTAATGTAGAATCAGAACAAACCCCCCCCATGTTGGTTTGACTGCAGCCTTCAGAGCAGCGAGTCGGGCTGCGTCCGGTCTTCCTGCTGACTCCGGTTCACGTGGGCCATGAAGCTGTCGACAGGCCCGTGATGGATCCTAATCAGATGTAAAGATGTGCTGATGAAGTCCTGACTCCGTGATGGAGTTTGGAGGCTAATGGCTTCAGGCTCCGAGAGCGATCGGATCTGTTCCACCGCCATAATTCTTGCATTACAGCCGCCGCGCCGTCCGCGCGGGGAGTTAATAGTTTGAAAAATGAAGCAGGCTTCAGCCTTGCTGACCTCTGCAGAGTGAAACACAGCAACAAATGCCACCAGGATGTAATGCCACCAGTTTCTGACCACGAGTCTGTAGAAACAGTTCCTCAGTTCACTCTGATTAAAGCTCAGTTTGAAGTTTGTAAACCTGAACTACTGTTCCTGTGTCCTGATCCAGCACTACCTCTGCTTCCACTGAGATCTCTACTGATAATCATCAAACATTTTAATGTTCCATTTATACAGCGATTCAACTCAACCTCTAAGACACTTTTCAGGTAAATACAACAAAAACAAAACGAAACAGAAGACAAGTAATAACTGCTGGAATAACCACTTCTACAGCTCATGGTGCTGTGGCTGAAGTTACTTTTATTTGTGCTTCTCGCATCACTGCTACATCGTATAGTAATATTATCAGCAGTAATCCAATAAGCATTAGAAAAGGGCCTGTTAGTCATTTTTGTGATTTATTTATTTTTTTTAATGGAGTACATTTTTTGGGGACCTGCAAAATATTATAATATCATCTAAAATGAAGGAACAACATTTTTCAGGCTGCATTCATGAAGTGTCACAGCTACAATTGACACTGTTACATTTTTAGCTTTTGTGGCCATTTTTAGAGCTCTGTCCTTATTTTTCTCGGCTTTCGGCAGCAGCGTGTTTGACTGTGCGCTGGTCAGCCGGCTGAACTCTGCTTCATTTTTCAAACTATTAACTCTCTATTAGAGCACGGCTGCTGTAATGTAAGAATTATGGCGGCTGAACAGATACGATCGCTCTCAGTCTCCTCATGCTGCACGCATTCTGGAGCCATCAGCCTCCAAACTCCACCACAGCCAGAGGAGGAAACAACAGCAGCAGCAGTGGCAGAAGCAGAAGCAGGAGTAGAGTTATCGTAAAACGAGAATTATAAACAGTAGTGTATCACAAATTTATCATTATTGTGATATTAGCACGAGCTGTATACCTGTTTCCATCTATGATGCATTTGTGCTCTGCAGAGTCCAAATGGAGTCTGATTTATCATGATTGACTGAGAAAAAAGTGAGCAATTAGGGAATTCATACAGTTTAGTTGACAAGCGGACAAACATTACAAAACAATTATTCCGTTTTTTTCTTCGGTGCTGTACCAGCGTTCTGTTGTCTTTCAGCATCTATTACTATACTATTACTATTACATACTACTAATACTACTCTGACTACTTCTAGTGCTGCTACTACTGCTATCACTACTAGAGGGACTAAAATGAATTCGAGCAACTAATACTACTAGTAGTAGTACTTATTCTAGTACTACTGTACTAATACTAGTATGAGTACTACTATTAACAGTAAGGATCGACCAATTATCGGCCTGGCCGATAATATCGGCCGATATTGGGCATTTTTCTAATAATCGGCATCAGACTTTTTTTCCACTAATAGCCGATAAAATAAATGTATTTAAAAACGTGCTCTTTGGATCATATATACAACCGTCTCTCTCTCTCTCTCTCTCTCTCTCTCTCTCTCTCTCTCTCTCTCTCTCTCTCTCTCTGCCTGAAGTCACCTCTCTGGGCTGTGGAACAATGTCCCACCCACAGCTACATTTTGACGCCAAAATGTTCAGTTTTACTGCATATGAATATCGGTCCGACATATCGGTTATCGGCTTCCATAAGTACCAGTAATCGGCATCGACATCGGCCCTAAAAAAGCCATTTCAGTCGATCCTTAATTAACAGTGCTACTACTGTTACAATTACTCCTAATCATACTTATTCTACTGTTGCTGATACTCATAATGCTGGTACGACTCTAACCGCCACTCCCTTTATGACCACCATGAGCTGGGGCGGACCAGGGAAATCCAAACGGTTTAACTAAAACAGTGCATCTTGAAGGCCCTGGTGGGGAGTTTGACTGGGGCGGTGCACCTGTCAGTCATACGTAACGTCCTGAGGACAGAAACCTCCCGTAGAGCAGAAGGGCAAAAGCTCGCTTGATCTTGATTTTCAGTATGAGTACAGGACGTGAAAGCGGGGCCTCACCATCCTTCTGACTTTCTGGGTTTTAAGCAGGAGGTGTCATAAAAGTTACCACAGGGATAACTGGCTGGTGGCGGCCCAGTGTTCATAGCGACGTCGCTTTTTGATCCTTCGATGTCGGCTCTTCATATCAATGTGAAGCAGAATTCACCAAGCATTGGATTGTTCACCCACTAATAAGCAACATGAGCTGGATTAGACCGTCGTGAGACAGGTTAGTTTCACCCTACTGATGCTGTGCTGTTGCTCAGTACTACTATAGTATTACTATTTCTTCACCACTATCACTGCTACACCTGATTCGCATCCAGCAGGATGTAGTACTGATCCCTGTCCAGCAGGGGGCAGTCTGCTCCCCTGTGTGTGTGTGTGTGTGTGTGTGTGTGTGTGTGTGTGTGGGTGTGTGGGTGTAAGCCTGTAAGCCTCTTCTGTCATGAACAGCTGATCCAAATTATGTGTGCTGATGATGTTTACGACCGCTCGGCCTGTTTACTCTCCATTAGAGCCGGACTGACACCTTCAATGCGCAGGACGGTGGAGGCAGAGGCTCCGGGCTGCGGCGGCGGCGGTGCGGTGGTACTGTGGTGCTGTGCTGGTGTTGCTTTGGTGCTGTGTTGTGTTGAAGGCCCCTCACTGGGATCTAAGCTGCAGCTGCAGCAGCACGGGCCCTCTCCCTCCACTCACATCACATTAATAATCCAGGACGGCGTGCAGCCGATCGACAGGCGCTCTGCAGGCCCAAGACGGCCTGATGGGTATTTCATGGGCTTGTTAGACCAGGATTTGTGACTGTTTCGTTCACCATCTGCAGCCTGATTACTGAGTCTTCAGATTTATCGTGTGCTTCTCCATCTCCCAGCCTCGGAGCCGAAGTCACACCAAAATACAATTTGGGCAGTAATGGCACCACAAAAAAAAATAAAAAAATTTTGACCGACAGAGTGAGAAAAATGTCATAAAAAAAACAAAATATCAGAATGTATTCCACTGAAGAATGATCAGTTTTAGAATTTACAGTCTTACAATAAGAAAGGAGAGCTTCTCCTCCAGCGCTGGTGTATTAACAGCAAAGCAGATAACAAAGAGAAATAAAAAAATACAATAAATAATTCACAATGCTGAGAGGATATTGCAGTCTAACTTGATCGTCTGTCTGTACGAATGTCTGTGTTTTCCCATTGTTAATGTTTAGGGCTTATTGTTCTCTACATGCATGTGTGTGTGGTTTCACTACAAAAACAAACAACACACACTAGTTGCCCAACATGAAAACGAAATAGTTTGTGTGTAAATGGACATGTTTTCAAAACATTACAGAATAAATCTGAAACTTTTCTGAAATGAAAATGTAAAAATGAAGTGTTTCCATTTGGAAAGCGTGCGTCAGTCTACCTAACCCTGTTAGTTCTTTCCCCTCAGCCAGTGATTGATTCATTGATTTCTCAGTCCAATGTCAGACATAGTGAGACATTTTCTGTCCACTCTCGCTAATTGTCTTTTTCTGCTTTTTTCACCTTTCAGCCTCCTTCCCGGTCCACGGCTGGGTCCCGCCCTCTCCGGCCCGCCTGTCTCTCAGTGCAGTTGACGAGATGACCGAAGTGTCGGAGTCGAGCTCCAGAACCGGAGACGAGCCCAAGTGGATGGTGAGGCAGCAGCAGGGCACCGTCTTCTACATGAAACTACAGACTGAACCTTGTATTTTCAGTTTCGTACATCTGCATTAGTTGTGATCATGTCTGAACATCTCTCTGACGTTGCACTGATTCTGGGAAAAACTTTACAGGATATAACTTTAATGTTTCAGAAGACTTCTTTCTGAATGATCAGAATCTAAAGCCCATTTTTTTGTGTTTAAAATGTGTTCCAGTCATCTATGAGTTCTTAATTCCATCTTTCCCTCGGTTTGATGACACTCTCCTCCTTTCTTCTACTTCTCTTTTCTGCCATCTCTGGTGCATCTGTTGCCTTCTTCTTCTTCTGTGGTGCTCAGGAGGAGTTCAGCCACCCGGTGGAGAGTCTCGCCCTGACGGTCGATGAGGTCATCAACGTGCGCCGAGTGCTGGTCAAGGCGGAGATGGAGAAGTTTCTCCCGAGCAAAGAGCTGTACAACAACCTGAAGAGAGGGAAGGTGAGCTGGAGCTGCTCTCTGCTGCTCCAGTAACTCTCTGGAGCCGTTTCAGTGACTCTTTCCGTGGTTTCTCTCAGGTTTGTTGCTGCTGCAGGGTCAAGTTTCCCCTCTTCTCATGGCCGTCCACCTGCTTACTCTGTAAAAGGTATCACCCCACGTTCATCTGTCTCTGATTTGCTTTATTTATTCTGCAGTCAGAAAGAAAACTACATGTGATGTTTCCTCTGCCATCCTCTCATGCTCTGAACCCAGTTCTCCTCTTCATACCTCCAGAACAGCTGTGAACTCTTAACTCTCTCAGCTTCTTTCTGACTGAAAATTAAATTCAGTTGAACTGGTTTCAAGTGTTTAGAACAATATGTTTTCATGCCAGACGTGTCAGTGGAGTTCCTTTAATGAATTTGTGTTTTTGCTCCAGATCAGTGTGTGGCTCCTGCAGTGCAAAGGTAACTAAACCTTTTAAAAAAAACATTTCCATGTTTCTTTACAAAACAACAATGACACTTTTTATTATTATTATTATTTAGTTGTCACCGCTTAAGCTTGTTTATGTATGTTTGTTATTTTATCATTACTCTTATTATAACTGCACTTTTAGGCCCCGTTTACACAACGTTACAAGTGAAAATGCATCGTCTTTGCGTTTTCGTTGCAGCGATGTTGATAATATATGCCAACAATGATATAGTTGGCACATGGATCCACTCATAAAATGCTGTTTGTTTTTGTAATGAAACCACACATTGGTGCTCTGCTCATGCTCACCTCGTCATTTAAGTGTTTGTTTTTCTGTTCACTTCTTTTGTTGCTTCTTTTCATCTGTTTCTTCAGTTCTGGCCGTGATGGAGGTTTGAGTCGTTTATTGTTGTGTTTTTGTTTTTGTGTTTGTTGCCTTTGTGTGATGTGTGTGTTTGAACCTGTTAGTCGTACTTTTCACCATCTACTGTATAATTGTTTGGGTTTTTTTTTTTTTTTTTTTTTTTGCAGATGAAGATTCCTTCGAAGAAGATGGCCCACATTCCCGTCTACACGGTGGGCTTCCACAGCACCCCCAAGAGCCATGGACAGAAAAGCCAAGTCTATAAGTGAGTGTGTGTGTTTGTGTGCAGGAACCTTCAACATACACGAGTCCAACAAGAAATGACACCATTTAATATTACTGTTGGCAGGTTGTTTAACTTTATTAATATTTTTGGGCACATGGTGGTGTTTGAGGTCATAGGTCACAGGAAAATGAGGACACAGTTCTCAACAGATGAGGAATGGACAATTGGGACAAAAACGTACAACTTTCTATAGGAAAACCCAGTAATGTTCATTATTTACTTTTTCAACAAAGAAACCATCACTCCACTGGAACATTTAAATTGTCATTACAGCCATAAAACGACGTATAACAACTAAAAACCAGAAAGAATTGGCACAATTAGACAGAATGACACACAGGATAGCTAAAATGTTACAGAAAATGATTCCAAACAGAAACACTGATAAGGTACTTAAACAATGTAAGTGTAATCCTCAGATAATCCTCAGATGGAGCCTGATAAACATAGAGAATCACAAATAAAGTCACCAATCATGGATGAAGTGTTTGCGTCCGTTTGGCGGATCCCTTTGACCTCCAGCCGAGCTCGAGCCCTCACGTCCCTTCAGAGGTTTGTTGTTCAACTCGGGGGCCGTCCGAGGTCGCAGCCGAGCCTCCCTGAGTGGATCGCAGCCGACCTCCCAGTTGGTGCTCGGACCCTCCTCGCCCTCCTCGTCCTCCTCGTCCTCCTCAGCCGCTCAGCGCGGCTCCCGTTCGGGGTCGAGTGCACACGAAGGGGCTGAGAGGGCAGCGCAAATCTGTTTAAGTCGTTCGCTGACTGCTAACCTCCTCCAGCCTCCACGGTCACCTCAGCCAATCACAGGCCGCCCCCTCTCACCCTCCTCTGTGTGTGTGTGTGTGTGTGTGTGTGTGTATGTGTGTGTGTGTGTGTGTGTGTGTGTGTGTGTGTGTGTGCCTTATATAATCAGAGCCTCTTCAGCGCCTCTAAGCAGTTGTTATGTAATAATTACCCAGCTGTCATTAGCATCCTCACTCCTCCTGTGTGTGGGGCGAGCGAGCTACACACACACACACACACAGAAAGAGAGAGAGAGAGGCCATGCGGGCAGAAAGAGAAGGTTTTATAACAGCCAGGGTTAAAAACTGCCAATGATCTGCTGGATACTCTCCCGCACGCCACCATGTTTACGCCTCGCTCACTTCAAAGGAGCCCAGGAGGTTATGCAGCTGTAAATCACTGTTTACTGTCAATATGGAACACTGCATCACATCAGTCAGGCCACCATCGCTCTAATTTACAGTTTAAAATCTTCAAATGTGCAGAGGACATGAAGTTTACAGGGAATTCATGAAAATACTGTATAACAGGCTTGAAGTTTAGATATGGTTATTGCAGTCCTTTAAATTGAGTTTGTGTGCCACATATATGAATAAAATGTGCTTTAAAAGCACTGCACTGACAAAAACACTGCATTTTTTTGTCATGGACAGCTTTAAAAAGTCTCTGTTTTCAATGCATTAATGTAAAAAAAAAAAATGTTTTCATGTTATTGAGCTTCACTGCAACATTACCGTAAAAAAATGACTTGGTAAAAGCAAGATTGATTTGGACTTCTAAGCTGATCTGAAGAGCGCAGGGTCCTGCCATGCTCACGGACAGTGAAAATCTGACAAGTAAGAGAGAACCAGGCCATTGATGGCATTAAAAACAATCAAACAAAGAACTTTAAAATCGATTCTAAAACAAAACTGGAAGCCAGTGGAGTGACGACAGCACGGGGGTAAAGTGTTCATGTCTAGATGTGCCCGTGAAAAATGGGGCAGCAGCTTTCTGTACAAGCTGGAGACGCGAAATTGAAGACTGGCTGAGGCCAACATAGAGGGCATTCATTCCAGTAGTCTGGCCTTGAACTGATAAAATCATGAATAGTCTTTCTCAGATCGTTCCGATTGACAAACGGCTTCACTTTGGCTAGGAGGCAGAGCTGAAAAAAAGTTTGCTCTGACAACGCTGATTAGCTGATCAGTTTTGGTCAAATCTAAGCCGGTTGTCGAGCATAACCCGAAGGTTTATAACGAAAGGTTTAAAAGAAGGGGGCCGGAGCGCTGGGGTTGGCTGGCAAAACGTCGGACATAAGTGGCGTGACAAAGAAGATACTTTCTGCTTTGCCGTCATTTAAATGCAGAAAGTTCTGCGCCAGTCACTGCTTTACGTCTTTAATACACTCCAGTAGTTTAGTAGCAGTGTTTTAATTTGATCTCACGGGCAAATAAATGTGCAATTCATCCACATAAAAGTGTGTTTTCTTATGATTGATCCCAAGAGGATGTACAAAGAAAACAGAACAGGGTAGAGGACAGAACCTTGTGACACCTGACAAGGGAGAGAAGCACAAGAGAAGCAGAGGTCGTCAATCATAACAGAGAAGCTCCTATTTGCCAAGTATGACCTGAACCACTGGAGAGCAGTGCCACGAAAACAACATATTACCCTAGGCGAGATACAAGGACTGTATGGCAGACTGTATCAAAGGCCGCTGTGAGGTCGCACAACAGGATTCTCAGCTTCCACAGACGAGGCAATATCATTTTCAGAACGTTGTCATGTAAACATGAAATGTTTCAGAATCACAGTAGTAAAAATGTTTCCTTTTCACTTGAAAACATTGTCGTGGAAAAGAGGCCGGTGTCGCCTTTATGAAAGCTGTCTGATCTCTTTACCTGCAGGTCCCTGCGCAGTCTGTCCCGCCGTTCGGTGGAGGAGGAGTTCCCTCACCTGTACGCTCACGGCTGCACGCTGCGCGACGTCTGCGCCGAGTGCACCAAGTTCGTGGCCGACGTGATTTCGTCCAGCCGCCGCAGCCTGGACATCCTCAACAACACGCCCAAGAGGGAGGCCAAAGCAGCCGCCGCCGCCACAGCCGCCGCCACTGCTCAGAGACCCACGCTGCAGCGACAGGCCCACCTCGACCCCGACACCCACCCGGACCTCCACCCACATCCACAGAGTGACGCCCACCTCCCCCCTGCCCCTCACGCCCACCTCCATCAGCAGCACCTGCTTCACGCCTCAACGCCGTCCCGCTCGCCGCAGCCGCGCCGCACCGGGACCGCCAACAGCCTGAACCAATGAGCGAACTGACCGACACTGACCGCACTGTGCTCAACTCACCGCAGCAGGAGGGACCGCTGGGGGGTCTCTAAGGGGGTCTTCGTCCTTCAAGATTCAGGCTAGAGATTCTTGTGGAGATCTATAAGGGTCCATAAACAGGTCTCTTCCTGGTCTTTAAGACATCTTTAGGGGGTCTTTAGGGGTTCTTTAAGGGATCCACTAATGGGTCATCAAACATTTTTCAGAGCTTTTTAAGCTTTCATTCTGGGGCCTGCTGACGTTTCTTTGAGTATATGCTAATGGGAATTTTTGAAAGTACCTCAAGGTGTTTTAAAGCATTTTTTCAAGGCCCTTCATTGTCTGTTGTTTATGTTCTACAATAGTCTTATAATGGTTCTTTAAGGATCCTTCAGGCTCATTGGAGGATCTTCATGGGATGTCCAGGAATCCCTTCAGGGGTGTTTAAGGTGTCTTCAAACACCCTTACAGGTTAATACCTAATATTTATTCAAATATAAGTGGTAAGGTTTTCAAGAGTCCTTGGAAGATTCCTGTGAGGGTCCTGAAGGTGGTTCAGGGGTCCTTAAGCATGTTTTCAGGAGTCTTTGAAGGCCCCTTACCATTTACTCAAATATATGTTAAGGGGTCTTCGGTGGACTTTTTCCAGTTTTTTCAGGAGTTTTAAATGATCTTTAAGAGACATTTGAATCAGTAGTTTTAAACCATTTTTCTTTGAGTGCCCCCAAGATAGCCTGAAAAGACCATGGACACTCTACCTGACCTCTGATCAGCTGAAACATTACCATGAAGCCAAACACTGTTGGTTGGACTCTCCCACTGGCACTGGCCAGTTTCCAAGTTATTTTTGAGTTTATGAAAAATGTTCTTTTGCATTTCATTTTTTCTTTGCTCATCTCAGAGCAGACAAAGCCTTGGTTCCTTATTAACACTTGCAACTCCCCCAATGGGTTCCAAATCTGGGATGCACCGCTTTAAGGGGTCTTCAAGTGTCCATTCAGTAAGGGTTTGCCATGGGCTCTGCATTTGGCTTTACTGTAATGTTTTATCAGCGATCAAAAGGGAGATCCGCAAACTAAGAGGCAATCTGAAGGATTCTATAGAAAAAGAACTAGAAACTGCTGCTTTCAGGGTCTTTGGAGGTCGTTAAGGGCAGTTTGTCAAACATTCCTTAGTTGTTTTTAGGGGATTTTCATTGCCTTTTTTTTAAGGGACTTTTAAAGACTCTCCTAAAGATGTCTTTTGGTGTTGGAGTTTTATGATCGGTTCATACAAATACAAACGTAAGGCTTGTTTAGCAATTAGCAGCTTGAACACAAAATGCAAGAGACAGAAAAATAAACTGGAAAGCTTTCAAGGTTTCAGTCGTTTATCAGGTCTCTATCTCGCCTGTTGCATTGTGCCGCACAGCAGAGTGCAAATGTAGCTTTTTTTCACGTTGTGAAAGTCTTTAACTCTGGCCATGTGTCCTCTTCATGGTGGCTTTCCATGTTTGGAGATGGATGCGACGTGATTTCATCGCCTCCTTCGTGTCTTTCTGCAGATCGGGAGCAATTTCAGTGTCAAGCTGGTAAATTGTGCTGTTTAGATGCAGAAAACCCATCAACACAAATTCAAGCATTAGAACGATCAGTTTCAGGTTAAATTCATAAAGCTTTGAATCTCAGTTTGTGGTGGCTCAGTTTTCCGCACACAGGCTCAGAAATAAAACCGCGTAAGGGCGCTTCTTTGATTATCGCTTGTGACGCTATCCTATACAGAAGTTAAAAAAGCAACATGAAGCAGTTTCTGGAGCTACGTAGGATCTTTTTTAACTGCTCGACACCTCCTCCACCTCACCTGTCATGTATGATCATCCACATCTCACACACAAAGACTCACAAACTGTTCTCGCGGGAAAATTCGGGGAGCTGTGGGCGGGGTCGAGAAAGACGGCGGAGGTGGTTTGAGCATTAGCGTTTTAGCTCTCTGTGGTTGCCTTGTTTTAGTCATGAATGTACCTTTTCGAAAACCCGACGTGTACGATGAAAACGCTCCGCATATACAGTGTTTATTTTTCAAACTTTTCCCCTTGGAATGAGGGATTTGTGAGTAAACAAGCGGCTGCTGCACTAGCGAAGCCTCCTTTGCCGTCTTTAGCCTGTAGAGTCCCCGGGTCTGACTGGAAGAGGGTGCTGATGGCGGGAGCGACACTGTGAATGTACCGGCGGGAGGTTACTGGTGGTGGGGTGTGGGGAGAGGGGTGGAGGCTGCATCTTTTCATCCCGACACCCGCAATGAAACTCCCGCCTCTTTCACGCTCTGCCGACGGACGGATGGACGGACGGACGCTTGCAATCTGCTCTGGTTTTGTAAACACAAAGAATAAAAAGCGGGAAAAAATCAACTGCAATAAAATGTAACGACCAACACAAGAAGCTCCGCCTCCGAGAGTTTTTACCATCTGCAAGAGCTGCCATCCGCCACTCGTAGTGTTTCAACAGTGTTCCTTTTTCTGTGTTGGTACATTTGTTTGTTAAGCAGCTCATGTTCAAAATGAGTTATGAATGTAATTTTCAATCTAGAGAATAGATTGAGATTCACTGATTTGTCATTTCTGTAGTTCGCTGGAGAAACTGACATGTCCATCAATCAGCTTTTACTCATTTTTGAAAAAAAAAATCAAACGTTTAAAATCATAAAACAACACTGCAAAAGAAAAAAAGAAAACCACGCCATTCGATTTTTTTTTTTTTTTTAACATTAAAGACATTTCAGAATACTTTATAATACCAAAACAGGTTTGGTGTTCCTCAGGGTTTGAACATGGGTCCACTTTACTTTGTATCCGAGTTAATAATCAATCCTTTTTTTTTTTTTTTTGGGGGGGGGGGCATAATTGAGACACGAACTTTAGTCTCTTGTTCATATGAACCAGATTTTACTCTTCAGTCATGTCATGTTAGGTTAGATTTTACAATCGTAAAAATGTTTGAGCACCGTGAAGCAACATGAAGCAGTTTCTGGAGTTATGTAGGATCTTTTTTAACTGCTCGACACCTCCTCCACCTCCTCCAAAATCAGAGATTTTGAATTGAATCATGACTTGCTTATTGAATGGAGACATTCAGTAAATCTGAGTCTTATCCGCATATAACTTTTTTAAATTGTCTCATATCTGAGAAATGAAATGTCAGACCATGAGTTTTTATAATTTGATGTGTGGGTGTGTGTGTTTGCAGAACAAGCCACGGCAGCTGAGCTCACTTCATTCAAAGTTAATGGAGGTGAACGGATGCCTGCTAACTGGCTCACAGATGTGACTCTGCTGGCAGCGAACAACAAACGCTCCTGGATCGAAGATCAGCTTGGGACTCTGTTGGAGGTCAGAAGTGTGTGCATTAAAAATGAGGAGAAAATATCTCCTCAGTATGGAACAAGAGGCTGAACGACACCTGATCTTCTGCAGTAGAGAGGAGAAAGCCCTTTTAATCCAGTCTGATATCAGTCTCACTGAATTAAAACAGCTGTTACGTACGTAAAAAGTGGCACTGAAATTCCACAAATTCACAAATTCAGCCTCGCTGTGGATTTGATGCTCCTTTTGCTTTGTCGTTTTTGATGTTTTTCCACTTTACAAAGCTGAATTGAAGCCATACTTGGTTTGACTCCTTGTTGAGCACATTTTTTTTCCATTGTAACATGATTTTTGAATTTCAATTTAAAAACAACAAACTGTTTTTCATTAAAGAACCCCTTATTTTTATGTTTATAACTTTTCTATCATGTTGTTTTGCTCATCTCAATGTAGGCATGTCTTTTATATATATATATATATATATATATATATATATATATATATATATATATATATATATATATATATATATATATATATATATATATATATATATATATATACATATATATATATATATAACCTGATCTAATATTATATATTATAATAAGATTAACAATATTATGATTTGGCCTAATGAATTAATAAACAAGTGTAAACTTTTATGTACAAAAACTGACATAATGAACATAAAAAGGCCATTAAAAGATATTAGATATCCACAGAAATGGCCACAAACACACACAAAACTACCATCGATAGACATAATGATAACAAAACATACATACAAAGGAAACAATATAGGAAACAAAATTCACAAAACGACCACAAAATATTAAAATTTATCATATCAAGGTATGACATAACAGAAGAAATGTGTTCAAAGACACACAAAAAACAACAGGTAGTACAAAGTCATTAAATTACTGCATAGAGTCAAAAAATAACTAAAAAGTACAGCAAAAATCAACAAAAAGACCATAAAGAGCCAATGAATGACCACAGAGACAAGACAACACAAAGCAGGCAAAACAAAAAAGGAAAAAAATTGACTTTAGAGATAGGTCACACGAGGACACAAAGAGACACGAAACACCAAAAAGTGTTCAAGTGACAAAACAAACACAGTAATACAAAGTTAACAGTCACAATGTAAGATCAAAACAATCATGCAATGACCACACAGAAAAGCCCTAAAAATAATCATAATTAATGAAAATACCACATGAATATATAAAGTGACATGAAGAAACATAGAATATAATATACTGAACCAAGAGTTTTAACACATTTCTGCTTCATAAAAACGTAAATATCCTCTTATTGACAATTCAAAGCAATGATAATAATTAAATTCATTTATTAGGATAAAAAGTTTGATAGAACCATTTTTGTGGTTTGCTGGTTTGTTTTTGTCTTCACCTTCACACACTTTTTTCAACCTGCTTTTAAAATAAACTTTGTTACATCTCGGAGTTCAGGTTGGGAGTTCTGGCGTCAGGTTCTGCCGAACTCCGTCCCAGTGGGCGGAGCCAGAAAGAATCCTCTTGAATAATTAATCAACCCACTGGCCGCGCCGCCATTGGCTGCCTCGCCTGTCATCCGCTCTCTCTTAGCCCCGCCCACAACACAGTGTTTTGGAAACAAGCTGTCGTTATTCAGAGCCGGACCGGAAAAAAAGTCGACACTTCTTCACAATAAAGGAAGAAATGTGTCGATAAAATTTCAATTGAATCAAGTTTGATTTTGTTTATGAAATAAAACAAATGAGGGTAGTTGTTGTATGCTTTTTCAAATATTAGCACAAATCAGTACAAATATTTTAGGTTATTGTGAGAAAATCAAAGTGAAAACATTGCATCATACTTTGGTTTGTGACATTAGCATTCTCTCAAATCTTAATCTAAAATTAAATAAAAAATAATTGATTAATTTTTACATATGTGTTGGAGATGCTGGGTGGATGTGCAGTTTTATGAATATAATATTTTCCTGGAGAAACGTTTTCTCATTTTTTTTTTGCCAAAGTGACAATAAAAGCTTGAATGATTGATTTATTGTTTACAGACATACAGATAAATTAACTGGTTGCATCTATTTAAAGTTGTAAAACTTTTATTGGCATGAATTAATTAAAAATCTTTTTTAAAGACTTTTTCCAGAATTATACCTTCCTCATCGTGAATACATTTTAAGGAATTCTGTTCAATATTTGAACTTGAATATGGGAAAATCTGAACTTCGTGAGACTTTATGAAGACAGTGAGCCTGGACATTTAAGCACCTTTTAGATGGCAATGATTTAAAGAGAAGACAACAAACTTTGGTTGAGAACGGAGAAATTTTGAGAACGGCAGGGTGGAACTTTTCAAAAATATCCTGACTCCATTGCTATGTAAGCAGGCAAAAATTGAACTTTCTGATGACACTCCAACACCATGTCTGTGGAGATGGTGGAAATGCTGCGAATGGTCCTGTGAACCACTGCCCAAGTAAATAGTTCCTCTAGGCATGCTCAAATCAACAAGTCCATTTACCTCCAGAGTGTCATGACTGCCAGTCCATGTTCTCCTGGATTTGCTAGTTTTAGAGTTGACAGTCACCTGAAATAACAATCCAGCTTGGTTGTCTGTCCATATGAAAGTCTGTGTACACACCATTACTAATGTTTATAGCGTATTATCCTTGGTGCGGGTGAGTGGAGTCATTAAAAAATAACCAACAGCACCAAACATGAAAACTACTACCGTTCCCATGGAAATGGTGTCGTTTTCAAAACATTGTCATGAAAATTCTAGGTGTTTTCACTTGAAACATGACATTTTTACTACAATGAAATTGAGTCAAAAGGAACTTTCTCAATCAATATAATAAGCTTATATCTAAAAGCATCAAATAGAATTGTGATGTTTACAGGTTTGCTTCAATTTTCAAAACTTTTTCAACCTTTTCTTTATTTCTGAATGAAAAATATAAAATCTTTAATTTACATATTTCCCTACAATTAATCACATTAAATATTGAATTTCAACAGTAATTCTTATTTTTCTCATTGTGAATTATTTATCATTAACTTCTTCCATTAGAATGCTCTGAAATGTTGCCCTAGATCATATTTCCAACCCTCTGTGTGTATTTGTCATTAAAAGTCTGAGGTGGTTCGTGTGAATCGTTTTATTCTGAAGGCCCGGACCGGAAGTCCTCCCCTGGTTTTACGCCAGCTTTGCTCTGGAACTCGGAGGCTTTAGCGGCTGAACTCTCCAGCGGGCGCGGAGCGGCTGGCCCGTCGCAGCCGGTTGTTCTTTTCGGTTCCCCCGCCTGTTTTTTTTTTTTTTTCTTTTTTTCTGGAACTTCCTCCGGTTCCCCCCGCCTCTCCGCTCGTGGCCCTGGCGGGAGTGGGTGTGTCGGCGCGGGGCAGCGCTGCCTCGTAGTCGCGGCTCGTGCGCACTCTGAAAAAGAGGAAAAAGTTGAGGATGAGTTCAGAGTGAGCGCGGCCCGCCTCGGAGCCACTTCAAGCGGCCAGGGATGGCAATCTGGACCCGAGCGGACAAGAACGGCCAGCTGGACCTGCTGCTCCGGGACCGCTGGATCCGAGTGGCCGCGGAGCTCACCCGGGAAACGCTCACTTTGACGGCCGAGTCGGAGGCGAGCGGAGCTGGGGCCAATCACTGGGACTACAGCAACTCTCCGGCGGGCCTGCGGAATGGCATGTCGAACGGAAACGACCCGGGAGCGAGTCCCGGGAGCCGCGCTCCGTCCTCCGGCCAGGACCAGCTCCACAACCAGCACCACGGTGGCCGGGGGCGCAGCGGCAGCCCGGGGCGCAACCCCGGGGCTGCCGGCCGGGGTCAGTACGACGGTCCCAACAGCCCCGGGAAGTACCCGAATAACGGCACTAACTCTGACTTTGGCAGCCCGGGCTCCAGCTACGGCAGCCCCGGGTCCAGCTTCGGGTCCAGGCAGGGCGAGTTCCCGGTCAGTCTGGACGGCTCCTCGGAGGCGGTGCGCAAAGTCCGGGTGGTCAAGCAGGAGTCCGGGGGGCTGGGGATCAGCATCAAGGGGGGGCGGGAGAACCGCATGCCCATCCTCATCTCCAAGATCTTCCCGGGGCTGGCCGCGGACCAGAGCCGCGCGCTCCGGGTGGGGGACGCCATCCTGTCGGTGAACGGGAACGACCTCCGGGAGGCGACGCACGACCTGGCGGTGCAGGCGCTGAAGAAGGCGGGCAAGGAGGTGACGCTGGAGGGTAAGTTGGTCAGCGCGAGCGCGGGGATTTGAAAAGGCCGGGATTAGACTCCCGTGGCTGGCTGCACACCTCCGCACTGCCCCCCCCCCCCCCCCCCCCCCCCCCCCCCCCCCCCCCCCCCCCTGCAGCCCACCGCCCGGTGCACTGACAGCTCCCAGCGGAGGTGTCACTGCGGGGATCAGACTCGATCACTCATGTCCTCGAGCTCAATCCGAAACGCGTTTCCCCCCAAAAAAACACTTCCAAACCTTTTGAGGAAATATGTTGCATGTCGGAGCTTGCAGCTGAGCAGAAATCTCAACAAGTCACAGGTGAAACGTCACTTTCGGTAAAGTGAGCTGCAGCTCCAGGCTGCTCAGACACCACACAGCTTTCACTGCACAGTTTTACTTCAAACCTTCCTGAAAAACACTTTGCATCTGGTAAAATATTCAGTTTTTTCTTCAAAGTGTGAAGAGGACGCCTCATAACTTTTCTTCTTCTTTCAATATCAAATGAAATCAAACTTTATTTATAAGGCATTTTTCATTTAAAAATCAATACACGTTAAATGATTATTTTAGCATTTACCAGCTTTGATAAACTCTTTTTGATGCTTCCTGGAGTCTTTTACAATGTTCCAGCTGCAGCTTCCAGTCATGTGACAGATTCATAAAAGATTAACAAATCAGTGAAATTTTGTCAAATGTTGATGAGTTCATGTGCAAACTTGAAAGTGCGAGTAGTGACTATACAGTGAAGGCTGAGCACCTCTTCTAGTTCAAGCATGTACCTGAACGCCTGCTGTGAAACGCACAACAACCTGAAGCACTAAACTTATGACTAACATGACATAAAGTTTTAAATGAAATGCTCAGTTCAGAAAAAAACGTGAAAATGCATTTTTGGATTAAATAAATTTCACTTGTAATTCTTTATCCCTATAATTAAACTCTTTTCGGGTAATAAAGGGTGGCTGTTTACTTCTCATAGCTGCCAGAAACAAAAAAGGGAAAAGGTTCCTAGTTTGACGGCTCTCTAATATATTTGTTTTTGGAAGCTGGAACTCTACCACTTCACAGTTTGGCATGAACGCACCATGAGCTCACACACTTGTTGATTAGGAAGTCTTTTTCTATGCCCAGTACTTTCTTTTTTTTAAATTTCTGAAATTAGGTTTGTTTCAAACTGTCATTAAGTTGGGTTTCATAAATGGCCTTGTGTCGAGCCACACTAGCTTTACGTAGCTCTTAAAAAGTTCCCACTTTGTCAGTGTTCAGATGTATTTTTCCCCTCTGGAATTCGTAACACTCCCACTTCCCAGTTCCACATGAACGCATTACAAATTTCAGCTTCCTCCCACGATTCACAAACATACATTTGAGGTTTTTGGTGACTCTGCGTTGCCCCTCAGTGTGAATGTGAGTGTGTGTGAGTGTGTGTGTGTGTGTGTGGTTGTCACTCTCATTGTATTGTCCCTGCTATGGACTGGTGAACCGTCCATTGTGGACCCTACCCTCGCTCATAAGTAGCTGGGATTGGCTCCAGCACCCCGCGACCCTTAACAAGATCAAGCGATTTGGGAATTTCCCACCTTCCTAATGGGAAGTTTTGAGTTTGGCCACTTTCAGGTGTATCTTTCCCTTTGTAAAGCCAAACACTATTTCAGTTTTAACCATAAGTGTGCTGCAAACCGGCACATTGATAAAAGGATGAGATAGATGTCAATATTATTTCTACATCCCATTTCCTCATTAAATCATTATCGGACTAAATCTTATCACTTTTCAATTGGAAAGTTTCTGGTTTGACGATTATTCCATTATGTTTCCCATTCTCATTTTCTCATTTCCCGACTGGTCCTGAACGCACCATGAGACTGATTCCAGTGAACACACACGCGCTCTGTGGTTTAGTAACTTTCACCACACATAACTGTGTGTAGCGTACACGCGTACACACATACACACACACACACACACACACACACACACACACACACACACACACGCTGATGAACTATGAGGAGGAGATGAAGGGTTTGAATAATCTGAGCCTCACTCAGAGCTTTTGATTAGTGTAAACAGGGATGTGACCACATTTGTGGCTCAGTCAGACGTGTGTGTGTGTGAGTGTGTGTGGATGACTGTTCACAGTAAACAGGAGCCGTCGAGCAGAAAGAAAATGTAAATACAGAGTAAATGATCAGTGTTTACCCAACAGAACAGACGGGAACCTTTTCATTTCTGTCAGGTAAACATACGATACTGTTGTTGAGTGTTTCCATAATGACACCGTTTGGCAGCGTCGTCTCTTTTAGACGACTGAAACAGCTACACTACTTTTCCTTTATTCTTCATCAACTAATTGAAGCCAGTGAATAAACTAATAAATACACAAATCGAACAGTGCTCCCGCTCAAACTGTAATACTATTAAGATAGTGCAAATCCATTTTTTTCAAAATATCTTCAGCTTCACTATAACTTGTTCTTCTGTTTGTTCCTTTATTTTCCAGGTTTGATTTTTTCTAGAGAACTGCTTTCCATTATTTGTATTGCAGAATAATTTCCTTATTTTACTTGTGGAGAAAAAAGTCAATGAAAAGCGATGGTGCACTTTTGTTTGGTTAAATCCTCTGATTTAAGGAGATTCATTCTTCACAACTCACAGTGCTCTTTCTCTTGGCCCTAATTTCTCTTTAACTGAACGTCTTATAAATAGGATGGGTTGATTCTTCATTTCCTCTCATATTTGAATATCCGTATATTGAATTTGCAGTTCAGATACGTCTCTGGAATCTAATATGAGCCTTTCTAGTAAAGGTTGGGTGATATTCTTATTGTGTAGCAAATCATAATGCGATAGCTTCATATGTATAGTAATATTTGGCTCATCATGTAATAAAATGGTTTTGAGCATAATGAAATAATTAAATATACATTTTCCTTTATTTTCCAGACTATAGGTTGTAACTTTTGTAGTAGTTTGGCGGATCATCTGTCTTGTTTGTGAAAATATAAAGGTATATGCTATCTGGAACTCTTTAAGCTTTACATATTGGTCTATTTGTTTGACCACAAAATAGCCAATAGCGAGCTAGCAAGTTAGTGACAGAACAAACACAGACTCCACATTATCTGTTAGCACTCAGCAGGTTTCCTCTGTTGGATTTCCACCTGGTCCAGTTCCAGTCCGATTGCTCCGTATACATGCCGGAGAAGATCCGCTTTTAATCACATGATCTGTGGAAACTTGTTTCAGCCCAGCTAACATGTTTATATGTACTTTAAAAGTCCAGGTTTAGTCAGACTAAGGCAGTATTTCATTTATTTTGATTTACGTAATTCTGTCAAGTGTATGTAGCATCAATTTTTTAGTATAAATGTCAATAAATTGTAAATCTTTCATTTAAGAATTAAATAATAGAAAAAAATAGTATTACGATTGACAGGATTAAAATCAAAGCAAAAAAAAACTGAAATAAGATGTGAACGACTGTGTTTGGTTTCCACTCCGCTCAGAGCTGTGACGGCAGAAACGCTTCAGTCCGTCGGAAAGTGGAAAAAGCGGCGTCAGGTCCGCCATCGCGGCCTCGGGCTTTGGAAACACGAGGTCAGGAGCAGCTAATCGAGACGTTTAATGGCTCCTAACGAACGCCGACTGAATACTGACGAGCACAAACTCACCAAGCCATCAATGTGGAACACCGAAAGTCAAAGTTAATGCTTCCTGAAATCAACCGGGTTTAAAGTGACCTTTAAAGTCGATCGCTGTGCCGATTATTCACCAACCCGAAGCTCCGAAATGTCCTGAAGCAACTGTTAGACAAAAGGGTTTATCACAATGTGTTTCTGTTCACACTGTATTGTTAAAATATCGCAAAACAATATAAAACACGAATACTAAAGTGAATTTTTACCTTAGAATTGGTCATTATTTGATTTTATTCAGCTAATTTTGCTTGATGTGGTTGACATTCGACATGGAGTTGGTTTTTGTTCTGTGGCTAACTTGCTAGCTCGCCATTGATTATTTTGGGGTCCGAGAACTGGAGCGATACAAGCTGGAGGAGTTCACCCGAGGCAGGCTGCAGGAATGTATCGGCCGCCCGTCACTGTTTGCCCGTCGTTTGTGGGTCTGTCACCGCGCCGAGAACGCAGACGGAGGTCATTTTCCTCGAAGTCTGAGCTTCGGACCGCCGCTACATGAAGCTGACAACCCCTCCGTCCGCCCTCCGTCCCCCCCCCCACCCTCAGATCCCCTCACAATTAGCAGAGGAGCCCCACATTCCTGACCTCCTCGTATCCAGGTCAAAGGTCAGCAGGATGATCCGGTCGGAGCTCATTTTCTAGACGCTTTTCATGATTAATCCGAGCGCGTAAATCGACAAACTCGAAGAAAATTCAGCTTCAGGATGAAGATAAACTGTTTTATTGGAGAGCTGGGATTGTTGTTCTTAAAGCTGCCATGAGGAGCTTTTTGAATTTAATAGTCAGGATGCACTTCTGAATTATTTCACTCATAATTTGCTCTCTGTTATTTGGATTCCCGATCATTGTTTTATCTTTTTTTGTTATTTTCTTCATCTTTTTAGATGTTTGAATCCCTGTTGCTGTGGTTTTCAGTTATTGTGGTATTGAATCTTTTTGTAGCTTTTGTTTGTCTTTTTGTGTCTTTTTGTCAGTATTTTGTGACTGTTCTTGTTTTTTTAATATTCTTTTGTCTTTTTGTAAGTGTTCTGTCATTCTGTGGTCGCCTTTGATGCTCTTGGATCTTTTTAGAGAGGTTTCATGTCTTTGTAGGTTCTTTCTATTTCTTATTTTTAACCTTTGTTGTAGCAGTTTTGTGTGTTATGTGTTCAGTTGTTCTGTTATATTGTAATCGTTTTTCTCTCGGTTTCCCTCAATCTCTTTCAGTTTTTAGTGTTCGGAGTTTAGTTTTTGTTGATGTTTATTGTCTCTCTTTGTGCCGTTTCAGTTTCTATCTTTTTGATTCTCAGTTGTATTTTTTTTAGAAGTACCTACTTTGTTAATTATTTGAAAAACCACAAAAAGTACCGACACCATTCTGTGTTTGTGGTTAAACATACAATATTTTTGTCTAACCAACAGTACAATCCACAAAAGTTGTATAATTTTGGTAATTTAAGACCAAAAAACCAACCAAAATGTAATTTTTAAGAATCTCATGTATGTGTTACACATGCATGGATTTCTCTTTTTTTATATCTTCAAAAAAGCTTTGAAATCTGAAATCTTTTTCCTTCTGATTGTAGATAACAGCTGAAATCAGCTCAGTGGAACCTCTTGATATATCTTCACCATTACCAGTAACTTCGTCTGTATTTAAGAGAAAAATGATTCATATTCAGGGTTTATTTCGGGACTTTTCAGCACTTACAGCACAGTTTATTCCACTGCTCTTCCTGTTTGCGTGTGATTTTCCATCATTCTGTTCTCACCAGGTCTTATCTGCTCTCTCAGGTTGTTGGAGTCTCTTCTTTTTCTTTCCCCGGCTGGCCTGCAGCTGAACGCTCGCTGCTCCTCTTGGCAGCCCGAAGCTGCTGCAGCTGCAGCAGCAGACATCCATGAATGGGATTATTTCTGTCCGTAATCTGCTTTATCCTTTTGTAGAAAGTTGACACACATTCAGATACACTGTCGGGCCGCGCGGCCGGTGCAGCGACCTTTAGAAAACCAGCTTATGTAATTTCATAAATGTGTTTGCACTTCGGCGGCGCGATTTCCCGCAGGAGGCCGAGCGGAGGTGTGAGGCTGAGGGATCAGCGTGCGCACGATCCGAGCTCGTCGGAAACTCTGCGGAGTGGAGGAGTTCAGAGCCGAAACTGAGAGGACATCAGATTCCGACTTGAAATAATCACTTGTTTATTTCACTGATCGACGCTACAAAGGGTTTATTTTTATAGCATTTTTGGTTATAAAACAAACAGACATGAACACACACACACACACACACACACACACACACACACATCTGTGCAGACATGAGCACTCACACATGCACAGAAACTCGCAGAAACGCAGACATTCGCATGAACACACACATAACAGGTTTTAAACTTTGGTTATAAATCAAAGTTATTCAATAGTTTCTATGCACACATTCACTGAAGGCATAATCATGAACACACACACATAAGAATAAACCCACAGCCATCAGGATACGTGCACTTACACATGCACGCGCAGAGCCTTTTTTTTTAAACTTTTGGTTTGAAGTTACACACACACACACACACAAACGGGTCTGCATCCTTACACAATGTTCTCATTATGTTTCTGGCAGAAAGACTTGAGAGAAGATGGGCTCGGAGGAGAAAAGAAGCAGATTAGAAAGTAAAAGCTGAGGTGAGAGGAGTGGGAAGAGAGGACAGAGGATGAGGAAGATGAAGGAGGAAGAGGAGGTGGGCAGAAAACGCTGAAGGAGAGAGAGGAATGAGAGAAGCGAGAGCCGGGCCAAACCACAGGGGAATTTCTGGACAGTTTGGGGGGGGAAATCCAGAGTCCGGGGTCTGACTGAGGCCCTCTCTGCTCTGTAAGCTATTATTTCATACCAGCACATGATTACTTCTGTACATGTGGGGAGGGAGAAGTTTTACAGGCGGCTTCGCGCCACAGCCGTCGCCGCAAACAAATATGTGTGGAGTCAGTCTCTCCTCCACACGCTCTCCATTCTCGGTCCGCAGAGGAGCCGGCCTCGCGGGACGTCGGCGGGCATCTCCAGGGGACTCTGCCTCCGTTAATGTAGAAACGCGCGGAGCGCCGGGTCCTCTGTGGACAGGCCTAATTAGAGGCAGAAGTGGGGCTGAGTGACGGACTCCACGGCGCTAATGAGTTCATCCACAGCAGAGACAGACAGTGGAAGCTGCCGGCAACCCGGACCAGCAGCACCGCTTTTCATCCGAGGCGCTCACCGTGCACGGCGAAGAGTTATTAGCCCTGGCAGGAGAAACGGGGGAAATTGGGAACATTAAAAAAAAAAAGAAAGAAAGGAAACTTTTGGAGAAGCTAACCCATAAATTAACCTTTCAAGCCGGAATGGCCTCCTCCGAGTTGTCTGTGACATTTATGTCCGTCTGGACTCATCTCATATGTACTGAGGAGTGTGATAAAAGGTGTTACGTGTGTGTTTTTGGTTAGAAGAGAGCTTGTTCTCGTGTGTTTGGAGAATGCTCTTCAATGGAAAACAGGCAGATTCCTCTCTGAGTCTGCTGTAACAGTCGAGCCGACTGGCTTCGTGTCAACAGACGAAATTAAAGACATGCGGGGAAACTTTTATCCAGATCTGTGCCACACTGTCCCAACGACTGCATCAGTCCCTAAGTGGAGTCACAGCAACCTGAAGTTTTTACCAACCACAATCTAATCAGCTCGTCTTCGAACCGAAACGACTGTTGGAGCCGAACTTAAAGAGATTTATTGAAGAGAGACGTCATGTCGGACTTTTCTCGGCCAGATTGAATGAGGGACTCCTTGTGTAATTAGTAAAACATCGCTGAACATTTTTCTTAAATTTGAAGAGATTAGCTCGTGTTCTCTCATTTTCACTGTGGTAATGAAAATGAGAGCGAGGACCGGAAAACATCCGGCCTCCAGTGATCCGGAGAGCAGAACTTCAGTTGGTTTTGATTTGGATTTTTTCCTGAGACTTTGTGGAAGAAATCTCGGTCTTTACTTGGTTCTGGTTGAAACTCTGTGGTGTTGATTCAGCAACAGATTTTTCTCCAGCGTGAAGCTTTTTCTTCTGAATTGAACCTTGCTAAGCTGGAACTTTTCGGTCCTATCAAGTGGAATAGGAACTTACTCTTGCCCTGAGTTCTCACCTAGGAAATTTGCTACTCGTTGGCCTGAACTCGGAACTCGCCAGTCGTTACTTGGAACCCCGCGGTCGTCTCCCTGGACTTACCTTGGAACTGAACGGCGATCGTCTGGGACATTAATCTAAACTTTGTCGGGCTTTGGCTTTGACACTGTTGCCGTTGACTCTTGATTTATTATTCCTTAGATGTAATTGTTCCTGGTCGTCCCAAATCCTTTCAAACATTTCAGTGTTTATTTTCCTCTTGACTGAAGAAACAGATCAGAGTTTCGTCGTCGTTACCAGGAACACGATCAGAAACCTGCTGATCTTGATGTGGAGTCTGTTGGTCCTGACCTGTCGGTCTGATGTTTGTGCTCTTGGCTGTCACTGTGTGTCGATAAACAGACAGGGTTGCTATTCTTTCATTTATATATCAAATAGATATAAATCAAATAGTTATCTGCTGTGGTAATGCGGTCACACATGCTGCTTTGCTGAGGTTTTAACGTTGTGGATGATCTGCAGCCCTCAGCCGTTCTGTAAACCACAGTTGCTACGTGGTAGAAACAAGGCGGCGCGTCGGGCTGACTGTCGGCTTTGAACCGATGACGGATCTGATTTCTGCTCCGGCTCTGTCACTCAGGCCGAAGGAAACAAAGAAAACACAGTGAACAGAAGCAGATGTACAGCCGTCCACGGAGCCAACGAGTTACACAACCAAACGTTCACAAGCTTCACTGCAGCGAGACAAGAACTTAATTATACACAGCGGAGACGGAGAACGGGACTTCTGCTCCACTCTTCCCTCTCAGTCTAAGCTCAGCTTTTAATTTCACTTTACCAGTAATTATCACATTGTAGTTTACTTGTATTTTAAGTCAGGTTAACTTTTGTGTAGTCAAGATGAATTGAGACAAATCAACTCACTTTTATATTTATATAGGATTTCTTTTTAAAGGCTGACGGTAATTTAAATTTTATTTCATATAAGCAAACAAGAGAAAGTGCTCTGGCTCTGTCCCATGTAGTTCTCGTGTGTGGTTTCATTACAAAAACAACCAACAGCACCTGCTCAGGCCCGTCATTCAAACTACTGTTTTCAGCGTTTGTTCCTTTGCCGTTAAAAGTTGCGTTTTTTTTGATAACGTTGCCACATAAACACAAAGCTTTTGTGATAGGAAAATGGAAAAACGATGCGTTTTTACTTGAAAGGTCTGTTTCACTTGAAACAGGAACCAAATAGGAAAATGAAACTCTTACATTTGTGTAATACATTTTTATGATGAAACCAGTGAAAGGTCAATTGAAATGGTTGAAAAAAAAATAAAATTCAATGAAAATTATAAGACATATTTCATATCTTAGGCATGCTTGTAAAATTAAAAAATAATACAATAAACAAAAAAAAATGCAAGATTAAAAAAATGTCAAAATAAAAAATATGATGACCAGGAAAAAAAAAAATGATGAAATCAAATTTATTGGGTGAAGATTTATACAAATAAAAATGAAACCAACGATATAGTTAGTTTATGTGCGCGCGCCTTTCATCCAGATATGAGATTTAGTTCGTCTTACTGTTGATTTTCTGTAACCAAAACTCCTTTAATTTAATCCCTAGTTTGCTGCAGATTTTCGGTTCTTGCCGAGTTCCTCAGGGTTGGAAACAGCTTTCTGTTCAGCTGAGGTCATGCAGGCCGCTCAGTTTTCTGTGCTCCAAAAGAAAATCATTTGTTATTACGTGGAGGCCAGATAACCACAGAGCTGTGATACCGGCTGCGTCGCCGGTCGACTATGTGAAGATGTAAACACGCAGAACCGCAGAGAGGCCCGGCTGTGGCGAGGGAAACTATCTGAGCCCGGCATCTCTGCAGCCCATCAGATTATTAGTGTGAGAGCTGCAGCGGAGACTGGAGACGTCCTCCTTCCTGTGACCCTCACACGTAAACATGGGCAGCCAGGAATGCTCTCACACTCGCCTGCTTACTCCAAACCACTTAGGTCTGCAGTAATGGGCCCGGACCTCGTTGGTGTGGGCGGCGCGGCTTGGATGGCCGGCTCTGGCTGCACGGCACGCATCGCTCCCCGACCCGCCCTCTGCTCTCAGCCTGATGTACAGTGATGCACAGCAGGGATTCATCATTAATACCAGATTACACTGAGTCACACATGCAGTAATGTACCACATGTGAAGCGTTGCATCATTCAGGCAGCTATATTTCATGCGCACAGCGATGTGTTAAACAGACGTGTGTGTGTCAAACTGAGTCAAACGTGCAGTCATTTATCACACTGACTCACACATACAGTAAGGAACCAGTTATGAAGTTTTGCATCATATGTACGGTTATGCATCAAACCTAAGTGTTGACCGACCTTCCTTTACTTTCAAATCGTGTTTTGTTCCCCGGTGCTGCGTTTGGTCAAGTTTTGAAGCCATGTTGCAGAAGTAAAGGCTAAAAACCATCCACATCGACAGTAAAAGTTCTAAGAACTGCCTTTCCTTGACCTCTGTAAAAAAAAAAGTTAGCAGCTTGAATAGATGCTTGCTATTGTTTATGTGTAGCAGCTGAGTCAATATTACACATCACGTCTCTGGTCAGAAAGCACTGCTGCAGACGTTCTCGTAGTCCGGAGTCTCTCCCCTGCATGCATGCCTCCACAAAGCAAATATCTCCGTCTCCATTCAAGAATGACTTCACCTCCTGAGAGACGGCTCTCAGGTTTCATCTGGAGCAGACCGGCTCATTGTCCAGCACGCCCACAATCCCAGACACCCTCTCCCATTTCTCGTTCCCCACGACGACGGCGTGCACGGGAGGAAATCCAGAGATCAGAGGTGCACACATGAGGAGAACAGAGGGGAGAGCGTGGGCGTGAGGGAAGGAGGTGGACGGTGACTCCAGGGCTTCAGAGTCACGGCTGTTTCCACACAGGCCCATTTTACAGCTGTGCGCTCAGACGTGCACTGGAGAGAGCAGGCCCGGTTCCAGCTCCGGGTTATCATCCATCATGTGATCTGTGAGTCCGTCCGGCGTTTAAACTTCAGGTTGGACGAACTCTGGATTTAAAACTAGAGCTGGCTGTTGAAAAAGTCCAGCACAATTTTGAAAACACTTCTAAATCAAAGATAGTGTTTAGAAAGTCTTTTTTGAGCCCTTTGTAACAGTGGTTCCAAATGGGAGGGGGGGGGGGGGTGGTGACTTGGGGAGCCCTGGAGGCGTCCAGAGAGGCCCTGAGGTTTTCCAGGGGTTTCTCTGCTGGGAAGTCGTTAAAATGAAATTTTCATGTCAGTTCAAAAACACTCTCCAGAATCCACAGCAGACCTTTTCAAACATGTTTTTATTTTGAGGGCCTGCTTCTATAGCTGGTGTGATGGGTGTGTCCATCAGTGATGTTTTAACAGACCACAAATCAGAGAGGGGTGAGATGGGGGGGGGGGGGGCATGGCTTTCTTTCTTTTTGAAGGTAATCAAGGCGGTCTACAAGGAAAAAAAAAAACATTTTGGGAAAAACCAGGTTAAGAAAATAAGTAATCATTTCCACATGGAGACGCACCTCATTTCAAATACACTGGTCTCTCCTCTTCATACCTGTAGAACAGCTGCGAACATTTAAATACCTCCGTTTGTTTCCATCACACTGAAAGTTACAGTTCAAATCAGTCCAGCGTCCCCGTGTGTCTCCTCCACAGTGAAGTACATCCGCGAGGTGTCGCCGCTCTTCAAGAAGCCGTCGCTGGTGGCCGACCTGCCGTGGGAGGGCGTCCGGCCGCAGTCGCCCGGCTACAGCAGCAGCGAGGACTCGGGCTCGCCCAAACATGGCAGCTCCTCGTCCAAAGACCGCAAAGTCATCAGCCTGAAGATGTGCTTCATCAGCAGGAACCTCACCATGCCCGACCTGGAGAACAGGTGTGTGTGTGTGTGTCTGTGTGTGTGTGTGTGTGTGAGTGTGTGTGTGTGTGTGTGTATTAATAGAAAGATGTCAAACAGGTTCTTCTTCAGTCAGAACATCAAACGGTTTCCACATTGTTCGAATCGGTAAAAGTCTCAATGTGTGTTTATGATCTCTTCAAACTGACAGTGGCTTGTCAACAGTGTTTCTTCAGTCTGACGTTTCCATGACGACTCACACACTCTGCTGTCAGTGAGTGAACGAGGCTGGTGTTGATGTTTCCTCACAGACTGCTGGAGCTCCACTCCCCGGACGGTCAGCACACCGTGGTCCTGCGCTGTAAAGACGGGCCCACCGCCAACTCCTGGTTCACCGCCGTGCACACCAACATCGCCGCCCTGCTGCCGCAGACGCTCGCTCACGTCAACGCCTACCTGGGCGCCTCCTCCTCCGCCTCCACACACCCCCACCTTAAACACATCGGCTGGCTCGCTGAACAGGTGCGTCACGTAGAACACTACGCACATGTTGGTATTGTTAAGAAGAAGTCGAGTTACTTCTCTAGTCACTGCAAAAAGTGGATCCTTACCTGGTAAAGCAACTGTTTAGGTTAATGGTTACATTAGTGTGAGGAAGATGCTGTATAATCTGATTACAGTTACTAGTACTCTTTAAAATGTAAGTTGTAATGCTCTGTGGGTCAGGGGGGCTAACCTTTCATCAGGCATGCTAATGCTAATCACAGCTACTCTGGGTGCAGGCTAATGCTACTGGTTGACAGTCTTCATGCTGCTGTCAGGAGGACTGACTCACCCTGTACAAACTTTATAATCAGCCGTTAGAGTTGCTGTTTACTGGTGGTTTGGGGTTGCAGGACCCTTTCTGTTTAGTTTCCGTCAGAGGGGAATACCATCACACAGCCTTTTTCGGTTTCCTTTTTGTTCCTTTCATATCAGTGCGCGCACGCCCACTTCCAACATACAGACAGGCACTTCTGCTCTGACCTAATACCTGCAGCGGCACACAGGAAGTGCGGGTTTTCATGAGTCAGCCTCGGCCCCGAAGTTAAACACGGCCTCCGAAACCAGGACGAGTCTCAGTTCTCCCTCACAGAAATAAAACCCGCTGCTCGGATTATTCTCGTTTCCAGAGTTCACTCCAGGTCGCTCTGAACGTATGGACGCACGGCTCCGGCTGACTCCGCCGTGCTCCGGCAGGAAACACAGATAAAAAGTTTCCGTTGTGTGACTTCCTGCCGAGCCCACCGGCTTCTCACCGCCGGCCGGGTTCAACGTTGGCAAAAGCACGATGCTCTATTTTTAACACAGGTCAGACAGTCTGAACGAGCTGAACACTGTCAAACTGCATCAGTGAGCCCGTTTCCATGCAGGGCTGTCGGCTTTTTAACTCTCTCGAGCGGACTGGCAGCTTTTTAGGCCAAGACATTTCATTAGCAGCTACTCTTGCACCAAACTCATGTTCACGGTTGCTGCAACCTGTTATCTTTTACACGACATTTTCAAATGAAGATGCAACTTTTTAAAAATGCTTCGTCTCCGTGTAAATGAATGAAAATGCAAGTTTTGCGATACGCTATGACTGCACAGGTGCACAGCCCTGGTAAACAGTCAAGAGCAATGTTTACCTCCAGAGTGTCACGACTCCCGGTCCATATTCTTCTGGAACTTGGTAGTTTGGAGCTGAATTGCAATCCAAATACTCATCTGTCCATACGAATGTCCGAGAACTCCTATTGTTCTCTGCAGCATGTGTGTGTGGTTTCATTGCCAAAAAAAGAAAACCCAACATCACCCACTAGTGGTTCAACATGCTAATACATGATTGGAAAAGGCTTTCAGAATGTTTCTGTGTAAATGCTAAACTTTATACTAAATGTAAACATCAAAACGATGCCTTCTGTCCTGACAGCAACATAACAGATATCTGCAGTAACTGATTGTTATGTTTAAATAATGGTGACATTCCCTTTCTGTGTTGGAATGTACACAATATGAAGAAGAGGCTGTTGTTGTTTTTTTTAACCCCGACCTTCCTGACGCTCTGCTGCAGGTGCAGCTGGAAGGCGGACGGCAGCAGTACCGGCCGGTGGTGATGGCGCTGACGGAGAAAGACATCCTGCTGTTTGAGTCGGTGCCGTGGAGCCGGGAGTCCTGGTCCATGCCGCTGCTCACACACCCTCTGCTCGCCACCAGGTACAGCTGCACCCATTCACCCATTCATAGTCTGTGGACTACTAATGAAATATCCACATTTCGTTGTCCTCACTGTCGTCTGTATCGACCCGTCTGTGTTCGTCCTGTCGCCTCTTTTGATTGGAATCATCGGTCTGTGTGCACTTCTGCAGGCTGGTCCACTCGGGCAGTGCCCGGGGTTCTCCGGCTCAGGGCTCGGACCTGGTGTTCGCCACGCGGACCGGCACGGGCCGAGGCATCGAGTCCCACATCTTCCGGGTGGAGACCCACTGGGACCTGTCCTCGTGGACGCGAGCTCTCGTGCAGGGAGCGCACGCCGCCGCCGAGCTCATCAAGGAGGTCTCCATCGGTGAGTGTGAGCTCAGGAGGCGTCTTCTGTGTTTTCTCTTGGAAAGAGAGCAGAGCGTTGAACACACGTCTGTGTGAGCAGGAATCCTTCAACATATGATGCTGCTACTTTTAACCGAGGTAAACACATAAAAAAGTTTCATTTTGTTATACAAATAAGTCGAAAAATTCCAGAAAGACCACTGGTTTATGTGTGTGTACGTGCTCGCTGCTGCAGACCTTTAACCAGAGGAAGTGGGTTTGGACATCATCACACTTATGAGCAGTGTTTATGTAAAGAACTGAAAACCAGAACTTGATTCCAGTTGTTGGTGATTTTATGAAAAGGGGTCAGTGGTATTACTTGGTAATATAACTCACTGAATGTGTTTGGACAGTTTCTTACAAGGTTTTGAAGGTGTTTCACTATTTTTCCCTCCTTGAATCTCAAAGGTAGAGATGAGATACAGAGTTAAGTTACTCAAAAAGAGTCATTCATTACAGTTTATTTCAAAAGTAATGCAGTAGTTCCATCTGATATCCTGCCTCATGGCCTCCTGCCATATTATTATATGACAGGGAAGTAAGTAATGAACTTACTTCAGTTCTTTGGAGGAAGATGCTCTATAATCCGGATGTAATATAACTTAAGTTGTTAGCCTAAAACTGTTGCTATGCAGCGGTTTCAGCATGCAACAAAATTAGCGCCTTTACAGAAAGATTTGCATTAAGTTGTTACTGGTGTTGCGTCTGTTTTGTTCAACGTTGGCTGCTGCAGTCGAGACTGAGACTTCCTCACGGTGGTTTTTTGGTTTTTCCTGCACACGACTGGAGTACAGATCAGCATGAGTGTGACTGTGGGGGGAAGCAGAAGTGGGAGCCAGCAGAGGGCAAGGTTTCCACTCACTGCGGAACAATAGCTGGCTGCAGAACCTCTGACACACACACACACACACACACACACACACACACACACACACACACACACACACCTCTGGAGTTACAGTAATGCACATGGAAGTGCTTTCGGATCAAATGACCTCACAGAGGAGCAGCAGGCCGGCCCAGTTGATTTTTTTTTTTTTTTTTCTTTCAAGCACATGTACTCTTGTCTTGGTGCTGCAGCTCTACACTCTTGATGTTGAAGTACTTCTGTTACACCACTGGTTCCCCAACGAGGGGTCCAGGGCCCCCCCTGAAGGGACAGCAGAGATCAAAAGGGGGCCGAGGCTTTGTCTGCTCTGAGGTTATTATAAACAGATTTGCACATGTCAACAAAAACCAGGCTGAGAGTCCGGCTGGAACCTACAGCAGACCTGGGAACTGTTGATGAGAGAAGGCATGGAGGCCAGTCGTTTTGCCCGAAGACTCGGAGTTCAGCTCTGACTGATCAACACTCAGTTCCTGGTCTTGGACTTGTTTTGGACCTGGTCTATAACCAGCCTCACTCTGTTTTTACAGTCAGTCCAAACTAATAGAAAAGTTGCTTGGTTCGGCTTGGTTTTCACTGTTCATGTTTTGGCTCTGGAACAGGTTTAGACTAGCCTAACATTTGCTTCAGATCTTATTTTTGGAGTTCGTTTTGGACTGTTTCTTCCCTTTCAGACCATTTTGTTTCGACTTGTAACAGTCAAGTATTTTTAAGACCAATTTAAGGGTTTCAGACAAGACCAGTTTTAATCTAACCTGTTCGTTTATCGTGTTAAAATCCTTCAAGTATCATTCTGGACATAATAGTTTTCTTGGTTTTAGACATTTTTCAAATTATACCAGTTGAATTTCATCTCGAGTCGGCCGGACTGCGTGGTTCGTTGGCGGACCCGATTGGAGCCTGTTGCAGCCCTGTTTTGTCCCATGGGCCTTATGTTTAGCTGTTTTTGGGGTTGGTTTTAAACTGTTTTTATGACAGTTTTGTCTGGTTTGTGTTGAGTGTTTTTCTTGTGGCTGGTCTGGAAGTCATTTGTCTCCAGTCACCATAAACAAAGTGATTTTGTGACGATCCGGCAGATTAAAGGCAGATTTCTGCCTCCCGTCTCTTCCAGGCTGCACGTTGAACCGACAGGACGTCCGGCTGACGCTGCACTACGAGAAAGGCTTCACTGTGACCAGGGAGCCGGTCGACACCGCGGGGGGCGCCATACTCTTCAGATACCCCTACGAGAAACTCAAAATGTCTGGCGACGATGGGATACGCAACCTGTACCTTGATTTTGGCGGTCCGGAGGGGGAAATGGTGAGCTCCACTGTAAGATGAATGAAAACTATTCAAATCTGTGGGTTTCATTTGTCGGAGAACTCAGTTTAAAAGTTACTTCTCGTTAAGAACTTTGATCAATACAGAGCTTGGAGGCTGGAGGATAGAAGGCTAATTTATTGGCTAGTCAAGGGCTGCGTGGATACAAAAATAGGAAGTTAATTGTGTTTTTATCTCAGTAGAAATGACCTGTGCTTCCTTCCTCCCTCCAGGTGTTTGACCTCCACTCGGGTCCGAAGCCGGTGGTCTTCGTCCTTCACTCCTTCCTGTCAGCCAAGCTCACCAGGATGGGCCTCCTGACGTGAATCGGCTGTAGTGGCGCCGACCAGAGGATGTTTTTCTTTTTTGTAATTATTATTTTAGCTTGTTTTTTTTTTTTTTGTTTCCATTCCCGGCTGAAGCTAGGCCTGAGGTAGTGCTGCGGGGGATCTTTGAACCCAGGAGATTGTCTCAGAAACTGTGCCTTCTCCTCCAGCTTCTCCTGCAGGTCCAAAGGAAGTGAGGGGCAAAAAGTCGCTGTTAACAATCTCGTAACATTCCACGTGATCATGTTTTTTAATGTTGGTGCGTTCATGACCAACTGGGAAATTCGAAAGCTCCCACTTTTTAGTGGGGGGAAAAAGAAAACACATCTGGGCAGTCAAACTCTCACAAAACTGACGTTTTCTGAGTTTGAGGCTGTATTTTACCCACTGGGAAGTTTCACAAAACATTCAACTCAAACTCTGAGCTTCCCACTAGGGAAGTGGGAATTTCCCAAATGGAAAGTGAGGATTTCTGCGTTAAACACGCAGGTTACATCCTCTCAGAGGTTGAACCTTTCCCTATCAGAAGTGGTCGTAAAAAGGAATCTGTAACATTCTCCTCACAGGCAGAGTGGGAAGTTCCCACGTGGGTTTTACCCATTTGGGAGTCTGACGTATGTATCTGAAACTTCATCAATCTGAAACAATGACAACAAACACCTGTCAACCTGAGCTGAAAAACTAGGAATTTCCATTTATTGAAGTTCAGGTTGTTTTCACCTCAGTTTTCTTTTTCTGTTTTTTTTTTTTTTTCTTTTCATCAAGTTTTATTCTCAAAATTCAGAAGTATGAAGTGCTGCGAGGAATACCTCCGATCCATCCTTCCTCATTTATTCCTGGAACTCACCCAGGAACCGGTATCTCCTGAAGATAGACTGTCATAAACAAATCATATTGAAAGTAAAGTTTAAATAACCGTATTTGATTAACCTAGCCCGTAGTCGGCTAGCTGCAGAGCTAACAGCAGTATTTACGTATGTCTGGAAGGTGATCAATAATAGCGACTCCTTCATGTGTTATCTCATAATTTTTACAGTTTATTTAGAAAGATAATTCAGGAAATACATAAATATTTTGTATGTTAATACACACGGATAAAGTGTTGACTGCATTGTAAGTCCTTAATGGGAAATGGGACTTTCCCAGCTGGTAACTTTCCGATTTCCCAGGTGAATGAACGCGCCACTCCTTTACATTTGTGCGATATGATGTTATATATATATATATGAATATAAAAAGATGCAGTGTTGTTTGTATGAGACTGCAGCAGCCGTGCAGTCTGAGAAAAGTGTTTATTTTTTGTCTTCTTGTTAGTCGTTTTGCGCTCAGACTGGGAAACGCTCCGTTTTTACTCTGCCTATCATTCCGTAACAGCCTTCCAATCGACTCTGGGCTCTTTCCGCGGCAGTTTGTCGGCGTCCGTGTGGGGAGCCGGACGCAGTTTTTAGTGGCGATGCAGTCCTACCTGAGCACAGACTGAAGATGTTCTGGATGCTACTCGCTACTGTTGGCTTGGTAGTTTAGTGTGCCTGCACGTTACCCAAACACAAAACCCACTGTTGTAATCAGGATCGCCAACTGTGCCTTGTTTCATGTAGTCAGAGACACTCTTTCTAAATGTTACCCATGTTTTTTTATTTCACACAATGGGAGAATTCCATGCTTCGGACATGCACAAGCAACAGTATTACTCCTCGAGCGTTAAATCCTGTTACCATGTTAACTGTTGATCTCCACATGGCGTCGCTCCACAAACATGAGCTCTGGGTGTGTTTACACGGCAGTGATTTCAAGTGAATCACACAAAACTGTTGTTGCGCTTTGGGAGTCTGTTTACACGACAATGGAGCTCGGAGCCACTGAAAACACTCCGACTGAAATCAGTACAGCTTTCAGAAATTGCTCGTAACCCGTGACGTTGTCCTGCTCACGCTCGGTAGATAGAAAATAACAGTGTTTTCCTCCAGAGTGTCATGACTCCCAGTCGTTTCAGAGTTGACGGTCACAGTAATAACCATCCAGCTTGGTGGTCTGTCCATACGAATGTCCGTGTGGTTTTATTCTAGCACCATGAACCATAACAGCACTACCAACAGCAGCCACTAGTGGGCCTACATGAAAACTACATCGGTTTCAGCGTCGCTTCCATTTCCATGTGAAACTTCGTCATGTGAACAGGAAATTTTCTGAAACACAAACGCAAAAGCGATACGGTTTTATTTGAATCATTGTCGTGTAAACAGGCCCTGTGTCAGATGGTGATGAATGACGTCCTGTGGGGTTATGATACACGCAAAATGTCTTTTGTGTGTGTTTGTGTCCTGATTTCTGTGTGTGTATCGACATTTGTTTCAGCCTACCTTTGTGCATCAAATTTTGTGTGTAACATGTTTGGTGTGTGTATCCAAAGCTGCTCGGACCTGTAAGTATCTTCTCACCTGATTGGATTTGGGTCTTCTGCCATGTCAGAATTTTAACCCTCAGTCTGGACTTGCAGGCTCACATGTGTCCAGTTTTGTCTCATCCTGTTCCCGTCATGTTATCAGTGACACAGTGAACCTGCCAGTCCACGGCAGGGTAAAAAAAAAAAAAAAAGACATAAGCTTCTGTCATGGCAGAAACACCAACTTCTTGTGCAGAGACATTTATTGTCCTTGTGTCCCAACACACACTGAACATACACACAGTCAAAATCTGTGTACACAAATACTAACACACAAGTCAGTTTGCTACTATAACACACAAATGCACTCATGTCTTCTACACACTACCATCAAGTTCCTCTTTTTTCTGTCTCATAACCAGTAAACCGGCGACTTCATGTTCTACATGTTTAATTTCTGCGGTTTTGACCATTTCTGCAGTTTGTTTGTTTGTTTTTTTGTCTTTAAAGGTGCAGTTTGTAAGATTTAAGCAGTACCACATGTGTGCACTGGGTGGCAGCAGTGAGTCGTCTCATCTGCCCTCCAGTTCTTCAGAAGTTACACCTTCAGAGTGTTCTCTGATGCTTCTTCTGTGGTGGCAGTGAGGACGGAGTAGCTCACTGCACCACCTCGTGGTTCAAAGTGGAATTACAACACATAAGACGGCTGTCTTTCACATGACTCTCCGTCTGTTGCTTTTTCAGTATTTAGTTTGTTTTTGCATGCCTTCAGCTTAAAAAACAATTCCTTGAGTGATCGGAGATCATACTTTACACGGAATGCAACAAACGAGTGTGAAAACTCCCACAAAATGTTTTAACGGCTGAGAAATGAGGCTGTCGAATTGAGATTTATACAAGTCAAAGAAAACTGGAGTGAGAAACTTTACAGAAAACTTGGAACACTGTCCACCAGTGTCCGCTGTGATGTGCAGCAGGATCACAGAGAGGGTCCATGGAATTACTTACACAGCCTGAGACAATAATGTTCTCCTCTAATTTGTTATTTTTAACCTTTTAATTGATCATTTCAGTTCTTTGTTGTTTTTCATTTCTTCCTGATTGTTTTTGCTTATGTTTTCTTTCTTTTTTGGCTTCTCTGTGACTTGAATTCAGAATCTGATTGGTTTTGTCTCATGTTGAAAATTTTCTTTTTATCCCTGTTTGAAACATCAACAGAAAAAAAACAACAACAAATGAACCAAAAGTTCAAGCGGTCAAACTTCTGTCTCACAACTGTTTGAACTCCTGAATTAGTTTTACTTTCACTTCCTTTCCATGTGGTTGTTAAATCTAAGGTCAGCTGACTTTATTATAGATGCATTTTGGTTCTTTTTGTTCTCCGTTCAGTGACTTCCCTTCTGCTGTGAGTACAGACCTCGGCAGCAGGACTCTGCTGAAGTCGTGCTGCCACCTTCTGCTGCTCACTGCTGTTCCGCGCAGCTCTGCGTCCTTAATGAAACAGTGGACGGCATTGTGCTCTGTGCTGCTCGATGTTGCATTGTGCTGCTCCGGATTGCATTGTGCAGCTCCTTGCTGCTCGCCGCTGCGTTATGCAGCTCCGTGCTGCCCTGTGGTCGCTCCCTCCAGTGCAGACTGTGAGTTGCTCTTGGAAATCAGACAAAAGTCCCATTGTCTGGACTGACTGAAACATCAGGAACACAAGATAAATCGTCTGTCCTCAAAGGAACAGCTCTCTCTCATCTCCGTGACCCTGCGCTTCATGTCCTTCACTCACTTTGGGGAATTTTTTTTTAATCTAAAATAGGCCGTCACCATGGAAACATTAACTGAGCAGGTTTAGAAACCGAAATGGGCCGAGAATTCAGGAGAAATAACAAGGAAAAGACTTTTAACAAGACAAATGACCCCAGACCAACGGATTTACTGCAAATATTCAGAGATTGAAGTTTAAGATGATTCTCATCAACTCCTGGAGTCATTGTGGAAATCTGCAAAAGGCCCAAATGACACATTTTGAACAACAAGGAAATGCAAGAAAAACAAAACATGTAAAAAAATTGTTTATATATATATATATATATATATATATATATATATATATATATATATATATATATATATATATATATATATAAGTTGATACACTTATTAAAATTTTTAGCAAAAATGCTAAAAATATCAAACAACCACAAAAACGTTCTGCTTATTACCAGAATTTACCCAAACTAAATGGACAATTGTCAAAATTGGGTTGGATTAAAAACTTTAAAAAAAAAGGATGTCTAATTACTATATTGTGACCTATTAGGCAAATGAAAAATAAACGTTTTCAACAAACTCAATGAAGAATTTGGAAAAGCATTAGAAGGAATGGTTGAAGGGAAAAAAAAAAACTAAAAATTGAGTGAAACTAAAGCAAAACTAAGGAACTCTAAAATGGTTAAATATTTCAGCCAAAACTGTTTGTGCTTTGTGGGAGTTTTCACTTTGATCGCTTTGTTAACGTCACCTCGCTCTCACCACTGTAATCTGATTCCAGCCTGCAGGCCGTCCGTCTCTTAAGCTTCGTGCACTAAACCCGAGGACCCCGCTCCCCAAGCCTGTGAATGTACCCCTTTAACACCCTTCTCTAACATGACGGACCCGGTTTTTCTTCTTGTCTATGCAAAGCAACACTTGAGAGAAAGAGGGAAAGACTTTCTCTTGTCTGTGGAACCAAAGGTCCAAGGTGTGGCAGCTGCGTCCGACACAATCAAACCTGTCATATGCAAAGTATTGTAGACTTCTTCACAGTATGTGTACCCTGTATCATAGCTCTGTAGTAATCTCATGTAAATACAGACCAATAAAACTCTTACAAACTACTCTGGTGGATGTGTCACTCAAAAAGAAGCTGATTACTGTTTCTTTTTTTTAAACTGTAGCGGAGCCACTGTTTGTAATGAGCATCTTTTTTAATTTTTTTCAGACTGCATCAGAAATTCACCTCATTTGTTGAGTCTGTGAGGTTAAAGACCGTCAAGATCACACCTGGAACCAGGGAAGCTGATTTCGCCTGAATTGATTTCATTATCCTTTTGATTTTAGTGAAGGGGCTCAAAAATAAGATGGCCTGTTATAGTGTAAAAATCACAAACGTAACCTTAAATTGTTTTTTTTTTGTTTTGTTTTTTTTTTTGCTTTCCAATAAGAGTAACTGCTGTCCTTGACACATTAAACAACATCACATATCAGCACCAAACTGAAGAACTGAACCTGCAAACATCATCAAACAGGCCAGAAGAGAAACGATGTGTCAGAGGATGGTTCAGATTATTTTCCCCAAAACAATCAAAATGCAACAATTTATTATCAGTTATCACAGAAGCTCCACATTGCACAAATACAAAAAAAATTAAACATTATTTGAAATGCTATTGACAAGAAAATGATACAATAATAAGAATTTATAATGAAAACATGTTCATATTCACAACATGTAATAAATGACTGACACACAGAAATAGGACATGCATGAATGCATCTTTTCAAATGAGGATTTTCAAATTTCATGTAATTGTAAGAGGGTTTTTTTTTTCTTCTTTTCTTTACAAAGCAAAATAAGTGGAATTGTTTTCTATAGGTTTTTTTCCCCCTGTGGTCTGCTTCCCTCATAATGTCCAAAGTTTGACAGGGAATAGTAAAGTCCTGTTGAGTTTTTTTAGTCTTACAGAAATAGATAAATAAATGTGAGATGACGAGAACAGATTATTGAAACACACACACACAGAAAATCTAGAAGTTTTGAAGTATCTTAGGGACATGAACATCTTAAGGAGAACTGATGTGTTTCCGCTAGAGAGAAAGATGACAAAAAGGGAATGCCAACAGAGTTTCATCGAATATGGCTGAATTGAAGCAATGTAGAGCAATTGGCAATTGGAGCTGAATGTTTGTTTTGAGGAGAAAAACTGGTGAAAAAAAAAAATATTTTTCTCTGGTCTGCATCTTCCAGGGCTGTTTTATAGTTGAAGTTGTAGTACTAGAATCTGGCGGCTAGATGGAGACAACTCCTCTTTTAATCTGAGTTTAACCCATGTCAAAGTCTTTTTCTTAATATTTGACCAATCCACTTATAAATTTGAATTTTATCCTTGCGCAATGTTTAGATTTGAATCGTGACTAAAGGTATACAATTTAATAAATATTTCAAAAATGAATTCTGATATTTTTTTAGGTTTCCGTACTTCCGGTGTTTTACTGTGAAGACCGGAAATGCAGTGTTAGCAATAGCTGGCCGTTAGCCGCAGTGTCGTTGTGTTTTCTTCTGGTCATGTCGCGATCGAACCGGCTAGTTAGCTCACTGCGCCGCTAGCCGCTTCACCTGTTCGCCGCGCGCAGCTGCTGGAGGCCCGCGGATAGAATCTGGAGGACGGAGAGCGGACGACTGAGATGAAATGACAACGTCAACATTACAGGTACGGCTAGATGCTAGCAGGCTAACGTTAGCGCCCAAGCTCTCCCCCGCGGAGGAGGCCGTAGCGCGCACGCAATGAGCTGAGGAGACTGGAACGCGCACGTCAAGGCTTGGGAAGCAATTCACATTTTTGCCTTTTTCTAAAGAAAAAAATTCAACCGAAACTCCTAGTTGTATTAATTCAATATGTAAATACAAACATTACTATTGTATCATACAAGATATTTCAAAAGTAGAAAATATATAAAATATATAGAAACAAGCTATTGGCAATAAATTGTGTATTAACTCTGCATCCAAATTAAAAAATGAATTTGTAAACCTGTTAATGAAATAACTTTATGTCCATCGCAGCTGCGGATTTTTCACAGAAAAAAGTTGAAATGAGATCAGTGTCCATGAATAACTTGGAATTATGTGCAGACAGTTCAACCTGATGAACACATTGTTTTAATGACTTTGCAATTTCTCAGGATCCACCCATAATGACCCTCCTTCAGCCTAATTCTGTTTTTTAAATATATCGAAAATGTGTAAATGGTTAGACGGAGGTTCAGTTCGCATTTTGGGATGGATGAGAAGCTCAAGCTCCTCTATTGGGAAAATGTTAATGATGAATTCATGAGGCAGTTCAGAATGCTTTACAATAGCTCTTAAATTTTTCTTTGTCTTTATTAACCTTTGAGACAGGTTTTAGAAAAGCCCATCTTTCTTTTCATATGTGTTTTCATTCACATTTAAATCACACTTAAAAGCAAAGCTTATTGATGATCAGTGGTTTCTATTGCAGATTCATCTTGCGTTATGTTTATTGTCATCATTAAATCTGACCCAGGTTTTTCTATGTATGTGAAGAGAAAACCATTTCAGAAATCTTTACAAAATCTTGGTGGGGTGTAAAGTCTGTGCGCGCTCCCGCGGAGGAGGGGCACAATTATCCCTGTGCAGAACTCAGTGAAACATCTTTCAGGTCAAACAAATAAAGGAAAATCATCAATATATCTGTGAATAACATGGAAAACGCTTAATATTGTTTCTAGAATACAAAAAAGACTTCTAATGTACCATATAAGGTGTCGTTTTTTTTTTTAATTTTTACAAGTATTAACTTGCTGATTCCTAATCACAACAACGATGCTAGCAGATCTGCTTCCCAAATAAACCAGTAATACTAACGTTTTTCTTCATAGGGAAAATATTTATCCATCTCAATAGATCGGGGAGTTTCCTCAGATTTATTAGACACAGTTGAGGCCTCAAGGAGTGTCTTTAAAGGCACGTGTTAGGCGTTTCTGTTGTCGGAGATAACAGCTAGCTGAAGCTAAATGCTAATGCAGCGTCAGTGTGGCTTTAAACAGCTGATGCTAACGCTGTTAGCATGTGCGATTTACAGTGAAATTAGCGTTTCACGCAGCTAAACCAACATTTATTCAACAGAAAGTGTTTGAATCAGCTAGTTAGAGGATTATATCGGTTATAAGAGACGCTGTTTGGTGAAGGAGAGGCTGTTTCTTACGGGACCTGTCACCGTGTGCCGGGCCCGTTAGCTTTACTCATCATGACACCGAGCGCCTTTTAAACACGTTTGGAGCACAAATTCGTGTTTTCTATTGTTTTAATGAACATCAAACCTTCTAGATCAGGTGTTTGGGGTTTTATTGTTGTCATGTGCAGGCTGACAAACACGTGTGGTGTGGTTTTATTTATTAATCTCCACCCAACAACACCAATCCTTCAGCTGCACCCAGAGGCTCATCTTCAAGTAAAAAATATGTAATTTTACAGATTAATGTCACGTTTTACTATCCCCAGATCTTATTTTACTTTGAGATCCTCTTTCCAGTTGTGTCCACGGCAGATCATATCTGGATGGAAATTAAGTTTATATTCTTTTTTCGAAAACTGTTCTAACATATTTCCCCCCCATCATTATGAAGTTTTCTGTGTTTTTCACACATTTAAAGCTGATTTACTTTTAAGTTTTGTGACCTGACACGTTTTATCTGATATAGAGGAAACTATCAATATTCTGAAGATTTTAGAGGAGGATTCGAATCAATCACAGTCAGATTGCCATAAATCTTCTGTTTGTAAAGGTGATGTATTTGACATATTTGGAGTAAATGTTTAGATCCAGCTAAAAAAATGTCAGTTTAAAAACAGGAAATCAATGCCACAGTGTGGATATTAAATGTTTTTCTGGCTTTTCTGTCACTGTTGTGGGACTTTTTCATGCTGCACATTGCAAAACAAACTAAAGGGAAAAACAATTACAAGTGAGACTAATAAGGGAATTAGAAGAAATCTTAATTAATTAGGATTACAAAAAGAAAATATGAGATAACAAACTTGCATTTATATTAGAAATAACAGCAATAAATTAACAAGTGAATGCATAAAAAAAAATAAAAAGCTTCATTAATTTCATTAAACTTAAAAGTCTAAAATGAAATTCCAATAAAATTGTTAAAGATTCAAAATAATTGATTAAATAAATGAATATAAAATTAATACAGATTTTTGATACGATGTCAAACAAAATGAACAAAAAACATTTCAGGAATAAAATGTTTTTCTAAATGAATCATACAAAGTCATGAAAAAATTAAAATGTAAAAGATCTGAATCTGATGTATTTAATGTCACCTCTTCCCTGTTTCGTGCCTTTAAAGCTGAGATGTCAGACTCGGTTCAGCCCAGACTGATAAAATCCTCTCAGTAGATTCTGCAGCCTCCCGGTGTTTCCTCTCCTCCCGTCCTCCAACCCTTCAGAGTTCCTGTTCAAACTTCTCTTTGCTCCTGCTGTTTCCCGCAGAAAGCGATCGATCTCGTCACCAAAGCCACCGAGGAGGACAAGGCCAAGAACTATGAGGAGGCTCTGCGCCTGTACCAGCACGCCGTGGAGTACTTCCTGCACGCCATCAAATGTGAGCGGGATGTCGGGACTCTCCCACTTTAGCTGCGGTCACAGAGGAATCCATCTTCATTACTCCTGATTAAAGCTTCGTCTGGGATCGTGTGCACATCAGGGAGAATTCAGTCAGATTGATGATAAAATGTGATAAAATGATCAGGCTTTTTCTGCTTTTTTCATGCTTCTTATCTGTGTTTGATTTTTTTGTGTTTTAGCCAAAGTCCGAGATGATTCTAAAAACAAGCTGAACCCGTAGATGTTGTTTGAAATGAGTGACGGGAGCGTTTCCTTCCAGATGAGGCGCACAGCGACAAGGCGAAGGAGAGCATCCGAGCCAAGTGCATGCAGTACCTGGACCGGGCGGAGAAGCTCAAGGACTACCTGAAGAACAAGGACAAGCAGGGCAAGAAGCCCGTGAAGGAGGCGCAGAGCAATGACAAGTGAGCCCAAACACACACACACACACACACACACGCACAGTCTTGTATTTCTATCCTTGTGGGGACCGTCCATTGACTCCCATTCATGTCTAGCCCCTAACCCTGACCCTTACCCTAACCCTAACCCACACCACAACAAAGCCTAACCCTCAAGAAATGTTTTTGCACTTTTACTTTTTTCAGTAACAACAACATGGTCAAGAAAACACTGTTTCTCCTACTTAGGACCGGAAAAAGGTCCCCACAAGGCACGTCGTTCCACGTTTTGCTATCCTTGTGGGGACATTTGGCCCCGACAAGGATAGAAATACAAGAACACACACACACACACACACACACACACACACACACACACACACACACACACACACACACACACTTGCGCTCACGGTGTGTTTGTTTGTGCAGGAGCGACAGCGACAGTGAAGGAGAAAACCCGGAGAAGAAGAAGCTTCAGGAGCAGCTGATGGGTGAGTCTCAGGCAAAGGCAGCCGCTGTCGTAGTTCCTCGGTTTGACCTGATGGTGGCAGCGTGACGTCTCGATGAGATCAGTGATTTAGGGGCTGAAAACACATTTTTCTTTCTGGCTTTCCAAACATCCAGAAATCAAACCATTGTTTATTTTCCCTTAAATCTGTCGTAGATAAATGACTTTACTTCATTCATGGTGTGTTGAATTGATCACAATCTACATCGGAGTTGGGCAACATAAGGCCCAGGGGCCACATGTTCCCCTTTGTTTCTGCTTGACCGGCCCTCAGAGAGTCACTGGTAATTCCTCAAAAACATTAAAAGTAGTTATCATGGCTTTATTCCATCTAAAAGAGTCACATTTGTTCATGCTGTTGGTCATTATTGCATTATGGGTTGGATCCAGCATCTTGCCCGTTGAAGCACTTAAAAAGAGCTGCTTAAAATCAAGAAACAACATTGCTGCATTATATTCAGTTATCTTGTGCCACTGCATCGATGCAGAGTCGCCTACATCCACCTCAGAGAAATGATTATTCAGCACCTCTAGCAGAGCAGCAGTTGCTCATTAGTCATGTGAAAACTCTGCTTTTTATGAAGAGATCTTTCTTATTGAGCAAAACTCAAGTCAGCTGCTCTGTCAGATGTCAGTAGTACTGCGACTTTTTCATGTGGCTCTTTGAGAACATTGGTCTGCATGGAGTTTATTTTGAGGTTTGACCTTTAGAAGCGCTCAGACTCATCTGGGGAGTTTTTCTTCTTTCACTTTGTTAGTTGGAGCGTAAATCTCTTCTTAAATCCTTCAAACTGCTACAGGTTATTTTGTACACAAGTTTGTCTTTATATCAGTCTGATTTGAGTTATGAGTTTAAATGTTTGCGCCTCTCAATCTGAATTGACTAATGAATTAAATGGCTGCAGGTGCGATCGTGATGGAGAAGCCCAACGTGAGGTGGAACGACGTGGCCGGCCTGGAGGGAGCCAAAGAGGCCCTGAAGGAAGCCGTCATCCTGCCCATTAAGTTCCCCCACCTGTTCACAGGTCGGTTCGTTAGTCTGGCTTCAGAAAACATGGGCTGTGTTCGAAACCGCATACTGTCTACTACATCCTTACATACTCATACTATCCATCCTGCATCCTGCTTACTCAGTCCATCAAACAGTATGCAAAGCGTTTACACTACAGCATACTACATCATAACCCACAATGCATTGCACTTCTTCCATGAGCAGAAATCGATCTGCTAAAGCTGATTTCACTTTAGCTCTAAACTCGTCAAATGTATAACTTCATCGAGATTTTTCTTAAAATTAGGCGACAGAGTGGTGGTTTAGAGCCCGAGTGTGTCGTTTATTTGTCCGAATATCAGCCGTTTATGATTTTGTTCGGACAAATTCGGCGAAATTCAAGCCAGCCGCAGTGAGCAACGCACTTCCGGTTATTTTCACCAAAATAAACCACCCCTTTCCCTTTCTCATGCAAAAAAACCTCAGTGATAAATCTGTGCTTTTACTTTGAAAACAAGAAGGCAATCTTTCAGCAATATATCTCGCTTAACATCGCCGTGTGGACCGGTGTCCCTTTAACGGACCACTTATTATGCCAATTATGATGCTTTACCGACGGAGAGTATTTTCGGCTCTTCAACAAAGATCGGCTCGCCGTCTTCGGTACATCATGGTCGCTTTCAGCATGGACTTGTTCTCAGATGTAAGGGGTTTTTTTTTTGTTTTTTTGTTTTTTGTTTTTACTATTTTTAATCATTGTCAATCCAATCAGAAATCTCGTAACATAACATACCTACAACCACAAACAATGGAGGGAAAATTAAATCTCGAACCATACTCAGCTTGCTAAATGTACATCATGAAGAAACAGTCATTGTGAACTGAATAAAGTTTATTCAAATGTCCGTCGCGTTGCATCTTGGGCAATTTCAGTATGAGTAGTGAACACACGATGTCTACTCAACATTTCTGGCGAATGCAGTATGCATCCGGGAACTTCTCGCATACTCAAAATCGCATACTGCCAGTGTAAACACACTGCATACTCAATAAGTTAGTATGAGTAGTACGTAAGTATGCGGTTTCGAACACAGCCAAAACTTTACTGAAACGAAAACAAAAATGAGGCGTTTTCACCCCAAACGTCTTGTAAACGGAGCCTCGGTATGAAGTGTGAACAAACTTTAGCTGCAAAGTAGAATCCTCAATAGATTGGTGCTTTGATTGTTTTTTTTCTGCATGAATCGGTTGAAATGAGTCCTAATGTTGAGCCCAGATGTTTTCTTTTGTTTTTTAAACATTCCGAGTGAAATTTGAACGAGTGCAGTCTCAGCGTTTTGCTCACTGAAACCTGTGCGGTCTTCAGGTAAACGGACCCCCTGGAGAGGCATCCTGCTCTTCGGACCCCCGGGGACGGGGAAGTCCTACCTGGCCAAAGCCGTGGCCACCGAGGCCAACAACTCCACCTTCTTCTCCGTCTCGTCCTCCGACCTCATGTCCAAGTGGCTGGGAGAGAGCGAGAAGTACGTAGTGGTTCAAACGAGGCTTCACTCTCAGTGGAGCAGTGTGACCGACGTTCTGTTGTGAGGTCGTCCTCAGAGTGTGACCTGTGTGTGTGTGTGTGTGTGTGTGTGTGTGTGTGTGTCTCAGGCTGGTGAAGAACCTCTTCGACCTGGCTCGCCAACACAAGCCTTCCATCATCTTCATCGACGAGGTGGACTCGCTGTGCGGCTCCAGGAACGAGAACGAGAGCGAAGCCGCCCGACGCATCAAGACCGAGTTCCTGGTCCAGATGCAGGGTGAGTTCCTGTAAAGCTCCCCGAACCGCCGACACTGGGAATTCCCAGCCGCAGTGAAGGAAGCACGGGTCGTCCGCCTGGACGGGTCTGTCTGAACTCTGTGCTGCTGCTGCAGGTGTGGGGAACAACAACGACGGGATTCTGGTGCTCGGAGCCACAAACATCCCCTGGGTGCTGGACGCCGCCATCCGCAGGAGGTCAGAGGTCAACACGGGACACCTGTCACACTTTAGAAATATAAACTATTATTGATATATTGATGGTTTAGAGGAGAGAACAAAGGGGGCTTCTTGAGGGTGTGATTCAGCTCCGATGAACTCTAACCTCTCGGTGTTCCTCCCTCAGGTTTGAGAAGCGGATCTACATCCCCCTGCCGGAGGAGCCGGCCCGCGCCCAGATGTTCCGCCTCCACCTGGGAAACACGCCGCACAGCCTGAGCGAGGCCGACCTGCGGCAGCTGGCGCACAAGACCGACGGATACTCCGGAGCCGACATCAGCATCATCGTCCGGGACGCCCTCATGCAGCCGGTCCGCAAGGTGCAGTCAGCCACACACTTCAAGAAGGTGAGCACGCACACACACACTGACCTATAACCACTCAACACGATAACGTTCAAAACACACGGGTGTTACTCTTCCTCCTCCTGCAGGTTCACGGTCCGTCCCGGAGCAACAACCAGGTGATGGTGGACGACCTGCTGACCCCCTGCTCCCCCGGTGACCCCGCAGCCATAGAGATGACCTGGATGGACGTGCCTAGTGACAAACTGCTGGAGCCCATCGTCTGCATGGTGAGATAAAAACCCAGCAGAGCTCAGTGCTTCGTCTGATTCACTTGAGCATTTATATTACTGAAATTCCAGCCCGTCTGGAGACGCTTCAGGTTTAGCTGTCAGTCAGATTCAAGTTTTCTGAGACAAACTTCGCCACCTTCTGGATTTATTTATTCAGATTCTGACAGCCAAACAGTTTCAAAAACATTTATTACAGCAGTTTGTCCACAAAGAAGAAATCCTGGCAAAAACACATTTTCAGAATGTGAATGTCAAAATAAGAGCAGCAGAAGGCTTTTATTTTATCTGTAAACGTGAAAAACATCAGGGAAGTAAGTGAAGTGACGTTCATGTGATCAAAGTGTGTGATTGCTCCTATGCGCAGCGTTCAAATCGTGTGTGTCTTTGTGTGTTTTCTCGTTCCAGTCGGACATGCTGCGCTCCCTGTCCACCACTCGTCCCACCGTCAACACCGAGGACCTGCTGAAGGTCAAGAAGTTCACAGAGGACTTTGGGATGGAGGGCTGAGAGTCGGAGCGCCGCCCCCCTCCAGAAGAGTCACTGCATCCTCCTCCTCTTCCTCCTCCTTCAGTTCACTACACGAACTCTTCATCCTCCGCTCCGAGCCGACTGAAGGACTGTACACTCTGCTGCCGCCGTGCACTTTTCCAGGACTATTTGAAGAAAGAGGTTGTTCAGTTCTCCTGCCAGGCATGCGGGTGTATGAGAGAGTGTGTATGAGTGTGTGTGTGTGTGTGTGTGTATGTCTGTGGGTTTTTGTTTTCTTCAAGTCAGTGTCCAGGTGTTCCAGAGCTCCTTATTTTGTTATTTAATGAAGAGAAATCCTCCCGTCGTCGTGCACAGCAGAGACGTGTCCGACCCACAGCAGCAGAAATAAACTGACTGAAGCCGAACTGCTCCTGTTTTCACCACTAGAGGGCGCTCCCCGCAACAAAAACTTCACATTTCAGAGAATGGCTGAGATTTTGGAGGCATGAAAACCTAGAAAACGTTTTTTTTTTCCACAATTTTAAATTAGAATGTATGAACTGAAGTAACAGAGGCTCCGATTCAGTTTTACACATTTCAGTAAATTTTTCTTTTGCTCAATTTTCTGTTTAATGAAAGATTTGGTTTTTTTTTTAGTCTGAGTAAAAAAAAAAAAAAACTGCAAATTTATATATTTGCAAAGTCACAAGAATGTCTTGATTTTTTTTTTTTTGCTCGCCATAAGAACAAAATTTCCATCTATCCAAAATTGAAATCTTCACTGATTTTTAAGTGAAGTCCTCTCAGTATTTAACCAAGTCTCAATCTGTGAATCTGCATATTTACACAGTTAACTCAAGCTTCCACTTTTTCACTTCATGTTAATCTTTTACAACAAACTCTAAACCTTTCCTGTTCCTCTTTGATGAAAAGTTGGTTTTATTTATTTTTTTTGCACTTTAAAAAAAGACTGAAAGCTAATGTTGGGAATAAGCTGTGAGACTTAAATTGTGTTTACCGTCTCTTTAAAGTGTGTGTGTGTTTTCACCGGACTGAAGGTTCATTCTTTAAAAAAAAAAAAAAACTGAAGGTGAATCAAACTCCAGCGGGTCGGGTCGGGCACGTCTCCGAGTCTGCCGGGTCGCTCTGTTAGCTGCAGTCTGTTTACACTTGAAGTATTGTTTCCTGCTGTGAGAGGCCTGATCAGGCCAGCGTGTGTGCGTGTGTGTGTGTGTGGGGTCGGGTTCTAACCGTCCCTCCGCCAGCCATGTAATTAACCATTACGACTAATTTAACCTGACTGAATAAAAACTGACATTTCAAACGAGGCTCGTTGTGAGTGTGAAGTGAAGCCGGTGTGTGTCGGGAGTCGTTTCCCCACCCGGGCGCTCGCCATCACGGACGCCGTCGTCACACTCGGCTCCTCTTGGCCGCCCGGCTGTCGGCCGGATTGGGAGCGGCTCGTCTGTTGCGGTGGTGAGGAAACGTGGGCATGAGCTCAGGCTCACAGGCTGCCGACAGAACGGAGAGACCGGATTAGAACCCGGGACGGCGCACTGCCAGTTTTCAACCTCCGACATGTTGAAACACTCACGCAGAGGTTTCTCCTTAAAGTACGAACTCTCCAGGCTGTCTTTGGCCGTCGCTCTGAAAAAACAGACGACATTTGAACAATTTCGCATCGTCTCGTCTCATCTTTACTCGCCTGCTCGATGTGCGAACCTCCGGATTCCAGAGCGTCTCCAGATTACCTGCGCTGAGGGTCGTACATGAGCAGCAGGTTGAGCAGTCTGTGTCCAGCATCAGACAGCCAGTTGAATTTGTTCTTCAGGTTGTTGTACGGCTGCTTCCTCAGATTGTACTGACCGATGAGAGGCAGCTGAGAGAAACCCTGAGAGAGACACACACTTCAAATAAAAATGTTTCTTGAGTAAAAAAAACAAAATCGATGTTTTAAAAATCTATTTGCACTATGAGTCGATTATAAAGAAAGTCCATTTTCCGTTGGGAGGCGGAGTCTCACCGGCCAGATGTTCTCGTTGGGCGTCCCCAGCAGCTGGACGATCAGGTCGACCTGCTGGATCTCCGACGTCCCCGGCAGCAGAGGCTTGTGGGCCAGCAGCTCGGCCAGGATGCAGCCCACCGCCCTGGAGGAAACACCGCTATGAGGACGTAACCATGCCGACGGCAGAGGCAGAGAGCCTCCCTTCTTCGTTTGTGCACAGCGATCGGCGCACGTGATGGCAAAGTTCAGGCTGTGGTGATTTCAAATCGGAGGATTTTCAGCATTTTGTCTTTCTGAAGTCAGAATATGAAAATGGGAAAATAATGAACTGTTACATCCTGATGATAACGGCTTTAAGTTCTGTCTGAAATCCCTCAGATCGTCATTCATAGGAAAACAAATGAGCTGTTTTAGTCTGAGATTGAAGCTTTATTTGATTCTGCTGTTTAGTCTCTTCTAATCTTGTAGCTGTTTCCTGGATTCGCTTCAGTGATTACAGATCAAGACGGATTTCCACAGTTTGAATGGTGAAAGCTTCTTGCAGTGAAAGATGAAAATGTCTAAAATGTAGGAGAATTTTCAACATCAAGAAATGCGTGTGTGTGTGTGTTTGCTCACCACATGTCTAGAGCTGTCGTCTGGCTCTTGGTGCCGAGGAGGAGCTCTGGAGCTCTGTACCTGCAGCAGGGAGCAGGAATGGAGGATTACAGGGAGATTCCAACGGAGCTGCAGACGTTTAACACACACACACGCACACACGCACACACGCACACACGCACACACACTCACCACAGCGTGACCACGCGGGGCGTCATCGGCTGCTGAGGGATCCCGTACATCCGAGCGAGGCCGAAATCGGCTGCAGGAGGAAGAGGAGTGTGAAGAGACACACACACACACGGTGTGAATACACTCTGCAGGTTCTTCATGAAGAACATCAGTGCAGGTTCGACTCAATCTGATCTCAACTTAACTGCACCAGAAAAAATACATTTTAAGAGAAAAAAGAATTCAAGTACATTTTTCTACTGTTAATATGAAGCCGTCACTCTCATCTCCACGGCAACCTCACGGCACGGAGACGGTAAATACAGTGTTAACGTGAGTCATTTTGATTTCACTTCTAGAAACAGTCCCATGAGGAGCTCCGAGTTTTAATAGCAATGAAAGAGGTCAGAGGTCAGCACTGACCTGCTTTACCCTGTGTGTGTGTGTGTGTGTGTGTGTGTGTGTTGTGTGTGTGTGTTTAATCAGATTACAGCAGAGTGATGACTCACCGATCTTCACGCAGCCTTTGTCTGTCATCAGCAGATTAGACACCTTCAGGTCCCTGATAATGAGGAGGACAACCAGTGAGCTCCCGCACACACACACACACACACGCACGCACGCACACAGAGACACATAAATACACACAGTCTCTTCATGGTCCAAATCTGCTCCAAGAAAATGATCCAAACAGGAACTTCAACATGCTATCAAAACCACATTAAACCTGCTAACATGTCACACAACATGCAGAAATATTGAAACGTCGATCCAGCAGGACAGCGTCTGACCTGTGAATCATGAAGTTGTGGTGAAGATACTCCAAACCTCGGAGCAGCTGGAGGACGATGCACTTCACCTGGGAAGCAAAAAACACAAATAGAAGAGGAGTGAATTTCACTAAACACGGTCAAAGCTGCGTGACGGACGGTGAGGGTTGGGAGTGGAGGCGCTTTACTCGGTTCTACCTGAGCCTCGGAGAACGGCGTGTCCATGTTCTCCAGCAGGCTGGCCAGATCCTGCTCACAGTAACTCATCACCAGGAACAGGCTGAGACACAAACACCAAGAACTCAAAACCAGTCAAGCTAAATCAGCATCAACAGTACAACAGCTGCAATAACAGCTGGATAATACAAATCCGCTGAGCCGAAGCGCTTCATGTACCTCTCCAGGTGGCTTCCCACCACCACCTCCTTCAGCTCCACGATGTTGGGGTGTCTGAGTCTGAGCAGCAGGGTGATCTCCCGCAGGCTGCTGATGGGGATCCCTGACAGGAGGAAGCACACAGCTGGATCAGCTGGACCCCCACGCAGCTGGAGAACATCTGGGGTAAACTCTCACCGTCTTTCTCTTTGTCCATGCGGACTTTCTTCAGAGCCACGATCTCCTCGGACTTGGTGTCTCGAGCTCGGTCTGCAGGGAGGAAACGCAGCGGTTTATTTTGAAGTCCCGGGAAGTGTCGCAGAGCGGACGGAACGGCCACACTCACACACGATGCCGTACGTCCCCTCGCCGATCCGGTTCAGCTTCTCGAACTCTCGGACGCTGCGGCAGCTCCCAAACTGCAACACAGGAGATTCACAGGGATCTGAGCGCGGGTTTTGCGATTTCACTTGAAAATGTTGTCGTGTAAACAGGAGCTAAGCTTCGACTGCCAGGGATCAATTTATTAAAGCAGCTGTAATACATGTCCGAAGCCTCCATGAGTCAAAAACTAAAAGATTTATGGTCTTCAGACTAAAGTGGATTCAAACTTGTTAAATCAGGCGCTGTTCAGACAGGTAAAGCTGAAATTAACTGATTGATCAGAGGATGTGAGGGTGTATTAGGAGCCGCCGGCTCTCAGACCTAAGCGGAAAACATCTCACATCAGACGACTAATCTCAGGATTGTGACTGAGCTCAGGACGAGTCTGCAGGACGAACGCTGGAGTCTCAGGCTTCGTCATGCAGGTCGGTGGGAGCAGGAGATTAATATTTCAGCTACACTGGAGCAAACTGACAGAAGAGCACTGATTCGATCCACAAAGTCTACAGAGATAAAGAATGACTTGAATGTTTACTGTTCTTCATGGCTGTATTGTCTGACTGTAGTCTGTAAACAGACCTGAGCAGGTTTTCATGTGGTTCTTCAGAGTTTAAGAAAACGCACTGTTTCAGAAATTTCACGTTTACACAGCAACATTTAGAAAAACGTCCCTTCACACAGAAACGGCAAAAACACTGAAAAAGATGTAGTTAGCAAGTGTATTAGAATTATTCACTACAGCCTGGGGTGCATGCGCAGTGGCAGCGTTTTTTAGGAAGTTGTTATTTCAATGCACAAATACCAGATCTATTATTTGTGCAAATGTGCAGTATAAAGATACTGAGGGGATTTAATCGTAATGGTCCCAACTCTTACACAACGGTGGTTAGAATTTTCTGATCAGTGCAATAAAACCACGTCAAATTGTTCTTAGGTAGCTCACAAAATAGTGATTTTGTTATTTACAAAGATTTAAGAGGCAGAATGAAAAATAAAAAGCATATTATGCATGTATAATCTCTGAACATTATTGCATCTATAAAATCACTTCATCTGTACCGACTCATTTGTTCTCACATTTGGTGAACCACCTGAAGTCAAACATGCAAAGCAATTTTCCTATTTTCATCAAGCTGAGGTTAAATAAAGCAGGACTCTTAAAATTATTTCAATTTCGAATACAGCCGGACTGTTTATCGGGTTAAATAATTACGGAAAATAGTTTAGTCGTTTTATGAGTGTATGTTTCCTCTTAGTTCTGGAGTATTTACTAAAATGACTACAGTCGTAAACGGAGTCTGGTGCCACGGACGAATGAATGACGCCCACAACTCACTTAAAAAAAAAAAAGTCAAACAATTATATTACAGGAGGACACCGCTTTAAGCGACATTTCTTTAAAATCATGAATCAACTCGGTAATCGGCAAATTACATGTAACTTTTAAAAACAGTTTCGTTAGCCCCCATGCTAATAGCTAGCAGAACCTGCAGAGAAACACAGATTTGTAAATAATATTACCCCTAAACATTAACTTTTCACTAAATCAAATGTAGGCCGATTTTCTCATTAGGGTGTTTGGTTTCATATAAGTGTGTGAACTTGTGTTCTGCGTGTTTATTTTACCACGGTTGTGCAGCCCAGTAATAAATGAGCGGATTCGTGGATGAAGTCTGGCTCCCACCCCTCCCTCAAACGGAGCTCGGAGTCTTACCCGGTCATTCTGAGGCACCGTGAAGGTTTTATTGTCTTTAACGGACTTCAGCCTTATGGGCTCCGGTTCGTCCTCCCCGGCGGCCTCCATCCTGTCGCTAAAAAAGCGTTTATGATCTCAGGAAGAGAGAGAAAAGACCCGTCGCTGAGATCTCCAGCGCCGCCGCCGCCATCAGTGTTGGTGTAGCAGTCAGCGGGAGGCTCAGGCCAACAAAGAGCTTTCCCGGAGTTTCAGCTCAACTCTGAAAACTGCAAATTCAAAGGTTTACATGTTACAACAACTTCGATTTTACTCCACATAATCACCTGAAAACGAAGCATAGAGTTATGTAGGTTTAGTATTACCTATCGTACGTTTCAAAAGTATGAATTATTCCAACAAGTCTACTTTAATCTGTTTCCAAGTTGTTCTTTTTTATAATGAGCTGTTTCCATTTTTAATAACTCTGTTCCCATGTATTTTTAAACCATCTGCACATACAGGTATGATGTAATGTTTCATCAACAGCAGTCATCAACCTGAGCCATGAAAAACTGAACGGTCATATTTGTATAAAACCGTATTTATGGTTTTGCAGCTGAATTAATAAAACAACAAGACATGACCACAATAAAGTTTTTCTTCTCACAAAACATGACATGAATATTTCTTTTGATATTTGAAGACAGGCATATGTGACAGATTGACATTATTTTGTGCAAACTGCACACACACAAACTGTATAACAAAGATTTTGATATTAACACACTTCTAAATGTCCATGATCAACAGAAACACGTTCATGTGTAATATTGACAATATTATATTTCTCTCACTTATCACACTTTGTTCATGAAATGTACAAGAATAAATTAAGCTATTAAATGTTAAATATTGGGATTTTTTTTTTTTAACCCCAGTGTGAGTGTTTCTACTGTATGTGGAAGCCTCTCTGGATTTACCTCCTGTGGAGTCCTGACCGTCACTCCCTGCTCACCAGCTTCTTCCCCACCACGATGGGAGTGGAGGCCGGCCGCCGCTCTTTGACGGCGTCGGCGATGGTGATGCCGGACGGCGTGGCGTAGACGTCGTCCCGTGACGGGGCCGTGATGAGGATGAGCGGCTGGCGTGACGAAGGGTCGGCCGGGTCGCACTCCGAGGTGGGCTGCGATGGGACGGCTCCCTCTGAAACTGAAAGCTCTGAAACATGAGTCTGACAGAACAACACGCTACTGTCCCTCCACTCAGAGATCACTGTGAATCAGCTCAACACTCTGGGTGAAAGGTGAAGCTGAACGAGCATTACTGGAAAGTATGTGCATTGAAAAATAACTGTCCGTTAAGGCCTATCAGTGTGGAGTTTGCATGTTCTCTCAGTGTGTTCCTGACCTTCAGCTGACCCCCAGGTCAGCTGATGTGAATGTGCTGAGCGGAGGATCTGCAGAGTGTGTGTGTGTGTGCGTGTGTGTGCGTGTGTGTGTTACATAGATCAACAGCACCTTTTTTAATTGGATTGTGCTAGTTTCTTAAGAGCGTTACTGCTGTGTGAACACAAGCAGCCGTCCAGGAGAAGCTGAGGATGATTAACATCACAAGTTCATGTCTGTTCATACTTCTTTTCTTTTATATTGAAATAAAATTTAACATTCAAGATTCTATTAACGTAAATTTTATTTAAAAAAAATTGAAAACAGATTATCTGTTTTAACCTTTTAACCATTTTCAGATAATGAAAATAATATTAATCTTCTTGACACAAAATCACGAATTCCCCACAAATATCATATCAATAGATTTATCAATCCAGTAAAAATTACATTTTAGCCTTTTCACCATACTGCACATTTTATATCGTTTTATTTTCTTCTATATTCCTCAAAATACTTAGTTTATTGCATTTATTTGCACATATTAAGTCTTGTAGAGACATAATTGCTTATACAGATGCCTGTATCTAAACATTTTTCCTTTTGGAACTGAAATTTCAAACTGAAATTACTCATTTGAACATTTCCAGCTCCAAAAACTCTCTGAAGTGGATCGTCTCCTCACTGTTAAACAAACTATTGAACATTAGTTCACCATTAGACTGATATATTTAAAAAGGATCATGTATTTATACTTCAGTCAACATATATCCAGTTTACAAACACTGCTAAGCTATGTGAGCTAACTGTGAATGAAGACAACCTTCAGAGGAAAAAAAATTCATTTAACTTCTTCCAATTTATCAATTCAACTGATTAAATATAAATTTATAAAATGATGCTGGTTCAGCTGCATCTGTAGAGACAAGTTTGCAAGAATAAAGAAGCAATGTTTGAAAAGCTGAACCGCTAAAATGGAGACTAAAAACAGCTAAAATAAAAACGCAGACAGTAACACACACATTCACGTCTGCAGCACATTTAGAGCCACTAAACTGCTCCTCATTTTTAATATTGATCATGTTCTGGAGGTCAAACTTTACAGACCGCTGAGCTGCAGAGGGTGTGGTAGAGAGATGATGAAGGAGGCTGATCACACTCTCCCCAGGTCAGTGAGTGAAACGGTGCAGTTCCTACCTGAATCGTCACTCTGGCTGGCTGCAGACCCCATCGGGCTTCATTCAGTCTCCTCACACATCAGGCCCGTGGTTTTGCCCCCTGGCCCCGCCTCCATCTCCAGGTCCTCGTCCCCGCCCTCCGTCTGGGTGACTGAGGCTAATCCTGCAGGGCGGCTCGCAGCCAAGAAAGAAAGAGATCCAGGATTTAAAGTGCAACCAGGGACAAGCTCCACAAACTCCAGTTCCAGCTGAGAAAAGAAACTCACCGCTCGGTTTCCACAGCGTTTCCCCTCAAAGGGCCACAGTTTCTCCATAATAACCGCAAAAATGTCTCTGCTCACCCGGAACGTTACGGCGAAGACCAGTGTCCCGTACTGGACTCTGTTATTTAACTTTTACATTCATATGAGGGGTTCCTAACAATAACCAATTCATCAACATCAAATAAACTTCTGAACTTCAACAACAAAACATCTGACTCTGGAATGGATGGAGTGGTACAGAGGGTGGATATATGAATGGATGGGAGGACAGACAAACCAATGGACGTATGGAGGAATAGATATTGGAAAGATGGATCAATGAGTGAACAAATGGATGTTGGATGGAAGGGATGGATGAATAAAAAGAAGTATTACTGGATGGAAATGAAAGAATGGGGGGCAGGATGAGTCTGTCTCCAACACGTCTGAACAGTGTCATGTTACTGCTGCCTGTTTATTCCTCATTTCTTCTCATCTTTTTCACTGACGGTCGCCTGCTGGGGGCTCTAAAGCCCACCGTCGAAGGTCCTCCACTTGTTCTTCGATCTCCTCCTCCTCCATCTTCACTGTCAGAGAAAAACAAAAAACACAAAGATTATAAACTGTTTGAGTGGAGTTCTCCACTTTGCATTATGTTGCTGCAAATTCAGTTATTGATGATTCTCGCTCTTCCAGTGACTTCAAATCACTCAAATCAGAGTGAAAAATAAAACTATCAGCATGTGGAGATGACCGATTGATTGGAAAAATGTGATTGTTTTTCAACTGGGGGGGAAAAAAGGTTGATTCTTCATAGAGAGGAGAAGAGCAGCTGCTCAGCTTTTCTTATTGCGAATCAATCATACAGATGAGTCAGCTGCTTCCTTGTCATTTTAGAGGTCGACTTTGTGTTTTCATTTCTTCCTAATCATCCTTTTGTGATAATATTGAAAGAGTGTTAATGCTTGAATGTTCAGAGCTTACTGTTCTCGTGTGTGTGGTAGCGGAGTGTCTTGGTACCGGGATGTGAAGACGAGGCGGTGGATGAATGTTCAACTCCGTCTGTCTTCTCCAAATCTCCCAGCAGTTCGTCCTGAAGAGGTGATTCCGGATTAACACATTCAAACCACTCAAAGAATCTACATCTCCACAATTCATTCTCCAAGTTTTCTCTTTTTTTTTTTTTCGCTCATTTCTCCATCTATCAACAGACAATTTTAATGAAACTTTCTGGTGTAAAATACAGTCAAATGCCACAGAAAACTGTTACAGCTGTTGCATTATGGATGTTTTTACAAACCCTGACAGCATGGCTTTGATGCGAATGCTAGTTTTCTAGCTTTCATGGCAGCATCACTGATTTTCAGCTCAGTCTCAGTGTTGTGTCTGCTAATGTCAAGGATTTTTTTAAATTAAATAAATCAATGTTTTCTTTGAAATTTTTCAGTTCACTTGATGGTTTGGCCGGATTGGAGCCTCTTGCCGGCCGGTTTTAACCCAATGACTTACGTTTGACACCCCTGGATTAGACAATCAACAATAAAGTCTGTCTCACCTCACAGGAAATAAACTGTCAATGTTCTTTTCAGGAAATACAAAAACAGGAGCATTATTGTTCTGTATTGTTTTTCCTTACATCTTCAAACTCCACCTGCAGTATCGTGTTGAAGAACAGGTTGATGGAGTCCCACATGTCAGCGGTGTGATCCTGCTGCTCCGAGTCACTGTCTGAGACTCGTTCAGCTCCTTGCTTTGTTCTCTGTGGGGGAAAGCAGACAGTTTGAAGCTTGAACAACAATCAAGACGTGACTGAAACGGGCTTCAGGCTTCCACGTAATTCCACTCACACTAGAGTTCTGTAACATTTATGACCAAAAGGATGTTTTTATCGACTTTCCACTTCAGACTCTGAACCTCTGAACACACGGTTTGTTTAACAAATGATGAATTGAATTACTCAGCGATAAACCATGAAAGTCTTGTAACTTATTTAAAATTTGCTTCCGATGTGAGAGATTAAATACTCGCAACATGACGAGGCACAACAGACATTTCAAAGTTACTTTTTCACAACGCAGGAAGATGTTGAAGGAGTGCTTAAAAACACAAGTATATATTAGGAACAGTTTGCGTATTATACAGTTGTTTTGCTCACGTGTGTCTCTGGGCAGACTCCGTTGCCTCCACGATGCTGTCGATGCTTTCCATGTGTTTTTTGTTGTGTTTCTTCCTCCTGAGCACTTGCAGAGTCACTGCAAAGAAAAACACAGCACATGAACAGAATCATGTCAGATTCATTCACCTTTGACTGAAACTACAGTGATTTTACAGAGAACTGCACATTCAAAGCTTTTCATCTATTCATCAAGGCTCAATGGTGGAAAAAATGTGGCAATATATCAATATTTACTTTATATTGACATTTTCCTCAAATTCGATTTTAAAAAACACAATATTATTTTCCTTGACATAGCTTAGTTTTTTTTTTTTAAACCAAAGTGTTACGATATTACTTGTGGTGTTGTTATTGTGAGGTTGTTCTGCTTTTTCCTTTGGTATAATTGCAGAAGGTCTATGATAAATAGTGTTCATTGATATTAGTAGTTAGTAATATTATTAGTAGTAGCAGTTGTACAATTAGAATTAGTATAAAAATTATTATTAGAATTATTATAATTAGTATTATTATTATTAGTGAAGTAAATTGAAGAAACAGGAGTAAAAATTATACCATTTTGTAAGGCGAAGCGGTGAGACGAGGTAAGCTTCAGCTTACTCCTTTGTTAGCAAATTATTCATTGTCTGTTGTTTTTCTTTTCACTGGACTATTTAATTGAATTTAATTTAACCTTTATTTATACAGCTGACTCCCTCATTTTCAAGAGGGACCTGTCGAAAAATAGTTCAAAAATAATCTTTAAAAATTAAATGAAAACACACAATCAAATCGAAACTGTTCTTTTTCTTCTGCTGTCTTCGTGAACTTCCACTTTCAACTGTCTTTCTTGACAAACAAAAAACAGACCTTATGTCTGAATTCATTTCAGACTTGACCTCGGCTGTTTTCATGACTCTCCCTCCCAAAGCTGAGTGTTTGGCACACACTTTTGATTGTCTGAATAAAGTTAACCGAAGATCAATGAAAATTTGTTGGTGAAACCTGGAAAAAAAGCTAAACTGTTTATTTTATTTTCTTGTTCGTTTTTTTTTTTTTTTTTTTTGGGGGGGGGGGGGTCGCCTGTCTGACTGAACTGTGCCGACGTTAACTCATAAATCAGTGAAAACAAATCAAACAACGTCGTAAACACGAAGTATCGATTCAAGCTAAACTTATTGAATGGTTTTATGATGAATAAAGACTAGTTTCCAAACTGTTACTTAGAAAAAAAGTGGAAAAGAAGTGTGATATTTGCAGCTAATTACCTCCGTTGTACTCCCCCATTGCGTTGGCTGCGCTCTTCTTCGTGGACGTTTGAATTTGGCGGCCTCGTGAAGCCGCAGCGCCCCCTAGCGTAACATGTTGGAATTACACAGAAAAATCTGGTGACTGAATGAATTAAGTTGGTTCAAATTAAGGTGAATTGGAAAAAAAGTACAAATTGAGTTCAAACAACTACATTAATGTAGGTGTTAACAACTGAAGCATTTTAATTAAGTTGGTCAAAGTATTTCCATTTTTCAGTGTACTCATATAACTACGTAGTTCGAAACTATTTTTATGGTCATGGCCAGGAAGTTACGTTTTCAGTGGGGTTTGATTGTTTTGTTGCAACATAACTTAAAAAAGTTATGGAGAGAATATGTTGACATTTTCAGGAAAAATCTGAAATGGGACGAGGAACAAGGGATTATGTTATATTAAAAATAATTCTTAAAGTAATCTAAGCTTAATTTCAAGGAACAGTTTTAAATATAAATAATGTCTATTGTTTATTGGAAAACTTGTCCAAATAATCGTGTTTTAGGTCCTGATTTGAAAGAAGTGAGAGGTGAGAAGTGAGGTGATGAGCGCAGAAATGAAAAGCTGATTCACCTTCAGATGAGGATCAACCCTTGGACTGTGACTGAAACATCCACATCAGCAGCCTTTATATAGCAGCTTTTCTCCCTGGATGTTTGCACTGGCTTAGCTCAGTGGTTACTTCCTCTGACACTTCATCCTCTGGATGATCCTCAGTTCTTCCCTCATCAGAGGGATCAAACCACGGGTGCTGTCCAGTGTCTTTTCATTTCTCTATTCATGCTGTACGCACCATACCTGGAACGCAAATAAAACACAGACAGACAGAGAATCAGTGACATTCTGTCATCCTGTGTGAGCACTGCTCATTATTTCAGTCTGTTTTCAATCAACCTTCATCAGACTCTCCTGGTCATTCACAGGTGCAGTGTGTTGTTTTCTGCTGCCATTTCACTACAAAGGAGAATAAATAACCTTCACAGTCAGGAGATGAGATTTTATGGCATCCGTCATGCTGTTAATTTCATGGTGTTCATTATTGGTTCATTCCAGAGTAAGTGTACGATGGGCCAAATAATTTCTTTCTCAATATGTCTCATCACAGCTCTTCACTGTTCTGACAGATTACTTCTTCAGGCTCTTATTGACTCCAATAATCATTTCTGTGTGTCGACTCATCTTCTGAACAACATTTCGTTCAAATTTCCAGTCAACTCGATCCTTCATGCATCGTTAAAAATTCACCACATCTGTTTTCTATACATGTATGTTATTGTTGAGGTTCTCCTGAAGGTACTGGGATAATGGTAGACAAATATCACACAACAGACTTGATGATTATCAGAGGATCAAGTTTAGAGACATTCAGGAAAATATTGTCAAGGTCATAACTAAGAAGGATCACAGGGGGAAATCACTCTGGTCTGACAGTCTTCCTCGTCTTCAGGATGAATTTCACTCCAGTGAATTCTGCCACACACACACACACACACACACACACACACACACACACACACACAAACACAGACACACACAGACACACACAGACACACACAGACACACACACAGACTGTTGTTAAATATAACAACGGCCTGGGATGGCAGAATTTGAAAGATTCTAGATGTCTATCATCGATGTTCCAGGTGTTGTGCAGCATGAATGCCTTCAATCATCATCTCTGTTTGTCTACCAGGTCCGGACTGGCCAAAGGAGATTCAGGAGATTCAGGAGTATTCCCCATGAGACCTCCTGGCCTGCCTGCTGTCACTGGCATGTCAGTTGTTTTGTCTTCCCTTCTTCATGCTGCAGCTCAGCCAGTGTTGCGACTGACTGTCTTTTTTGTTAGGTCTTCTTTCAGGCCAATCAGAGGCCACTCAGGCCAGGAGCATGTGAGGAGGACAAAAAGATGATTGGTTTGTTTTGGTGAACACCCACCCCCACAGCTCCTGACAGACAATCAACCAAGTGGTTAATTGAGCATTAAAGTTAATTCCAAATAAAGATTCCAGGTGTTTACATGGTGATTTTAAAGCGGAATAAACTATTGGATTAAAGACTAATGTGTAACTCCATGGACCCTGTGCGACTGAAACATCCACATCAGCAGCTTTACATAGCAGCTTTTCTGCCTGCATATCTGCACTGGCTTAGCTCAGTGGTTACTTCCTCTGATACTTCATCCTCTCGATGATCCTCAGTTCTTCCCTCATCTGAGGGATCAAACCACGGGCGCTGTCCAGTGTTTTCCATTTCTGCATTCACACTGCACCACAACGTAGACGATAGATGGACAGAAGGAGTATCTTTTACATTCTGTGGTCCTTTGTGAGCACTGCCAGTTATTTCAGTCTGTTTTCAATCCACCTTCATCAGACTCGTCTGGTCATTCTCAGGTGCAGTGTGTTGTTTTCTGCTCTATTTCATCATAAAGGACAAAAGACCCTCATGGTGAGGAGATTCGATAAGATCTGCCATGCTGCAGATTCTAAGATCTTAATCATTGGCTCATTCCAGAGAAAGTCTACGATCAGTCAAATAGTTGCGTTACAACTGATGTCTCTTCACAGTTCTTCACTGTTATGAAATATTACTTCTTCAAGCTCTGGCTCACTTCAATAAGCATCTCTGTGTGTGGACTCGTCCTCTGAAGAAGCATCCATTCAAATCTCAAGTCAACTCGATCCTTCTCTTTCTGACTCTCTCACTGTTGTCTTCAACCTGGCCCTTCTTGGCTGCAGTGCACTAACTCACCTTCGTCATGACTCTCTATGACTCCTCATACCGTTGTTCTCCCTGACATGTCTCCACCCTTCACACCTTGATCCATCACTTCCACTCACTTGATTGTAATGTACCTACTGAAGACATGTTGTCTGATCTCATTCAGGAAGTCATGGGTCTCTGTCGTCCTCTCATTGTCAAATTTTCAGCAGAGGTCTCGATCAGTGGTACACACTCTTCATTTAGCTCCATATGTTCAGAGGTAAATTATAATACATTCAGACTCTCTTTGACATGCAGCAGTTTCTCACCTCCTGACTAAATCTGACCTGGAGGTCAGGACTTGTTGAGGATTCCATCCAGCAGCACTTTGATCCTCATCTGGAAAAAGTGAAACTGAAGACAGACGGAACATCAATGACAGTATTGGACAACAAATACAAACTACCTGTTCGAGCCTATAACTTTGAAGACCGTTGTTCATTGTTAGGATCCAATATGCTCCAGAAAAGTTACCCTTACTTACTTACAGGAGCAACAACAGATTTGAGACTTCTACGCGATCCATTTCTTCTCTGCCCCCTGTTGGTGACAGCAGGTAGAACAGCTCCAGATCAGGGAGGGGCTGCATTGGAGCTGCAGAGAAACACTTTTATCAAGGCTGCAGCCACAGGGCTGATGTGGAGTTCTGAGTTGATATTTTAGATGAAAATCCACCTCTGACTGTTATTGACAGTGTGACTGAAACATCCACATCAGCAGCCTTTACATAGCAGCTTTTCTCCCTGCAAGTTTGCACTGGTTTAGCTCAGTGGTTACTTCCTCTGACACTTCATCCTCTGGATGATCCTCAGTTCTTCCCTCATCTGAGGGATCAAACCACGGGTGCTGTCCAGTGTCTTTTCATTTCTGCATTCATGCTGCACCACACCTGGAACGTCGATGATAGACATCTAGAATCTTTCAAATTCTGCCATCCCAGGCCGTTGTTATATTTAACAACAGTCTGTGTGTGTGTGTGTGTGTGTGTGTGTGTGTGTGTGTGTGTGTGTGTGTGTGTGTGTGTGTGTGTGTGTGTGTGTGTGTGTGTGTGTGTGTGTTCTTGTATTTCTATCCTTGTTGGGGCCAAATGTCCCCACAAGGATAGCAAAACGTGGAACGACGTGCCTTGTGGGGACCTTTTTCCGGTCCTAAGTAGGAGAAACAGTGTTTTCTTGACCATGTTGTTGTTACTGAAAAAAGTAAAAGTGCAAAAACATTTCTTTAGGGTTAGGCTGTGTTGTGGTGTGGGTTAGGGTTAGGGTAAGGGTCAGGGTTAGGGGCTAGACATGAATGGGAGTCAATGGACGGTCCCCACAAGGATAGAAATACAAGACTGTGCGTGTGTGTGTGTGTGTGTGTGTGTGTGTGTGTGTGTGTGTGGCAGAATTCACTGGAGTGAAATTCATCCTGAAGACGAGGAAGACTGTCAGACCAGAGTGATTTCCCCCTGTGATCCTTCATAGTTATGACCTTGACAATATTATCCTGAATGTCTCTAAACTTGGTCCTCTGATTATCATCAAGTCTGTTGTGTGATATTTGTCTACCATTATCCCAGTACCTTCAGGAGAACCTCAACAATGACATACATGTGTAGAAAACAGATGTGGTGAATTTTTAACGATGCATGAAGGATCGAGTTGACTGGAGATTTGAACGAAATGTTGTTCAGAAGATGAGTCGACACACAGAGATGATTATTGGAGTCAATCAGAGCCTGAAGAAGTAATCTGTCAGAACAGTGAAGAGCTGTGATGAGACATATTGACAAGAAACTATTTGGCCCATCGTACACTTACTCTGGAATGAACCAATAATGAACACCATGAAATTAACAGCATGACGGATGCCATAGAATCTCATCTCCTGACTGTGAAGGTTATTTATTCTCCTTTGTAGTGAAATGGCAGCAGAAAACAACACAATACACCTGTGAATGACCAGGAGAGTCTGATGAAGGTTGATTGAAAACAGACTGAAATAACTGGCAGTGCTCACAAAGGACCACAGAATGTGAAAGATACTCCTTCTGTCCATCTATCGTCTACGTTGTGGTGCAGTGTGAATGCAGAAATGGAAAGACACTGGACAGCGCCCGTGGTTTGACCCCTCAGATGAGGGAAGAACTGAGGATCATCGAGAGGATGAAGTATCAGAGGAAGTAACCACTGAGCTAAGCCAGTGCAAACATCCAGGGAGAAAAGCTGCTATGTAAAGCTGCTGATGTGGATGTTTCAGTCGCACAGGGTCCATGGAGTTACACATTAGTCTTTAATCCAATAGTTTATTCCGCTTTAAAATCACCATGTAAACACCTGGAGTCTTCATTTGGAATTAACTTTAATGCTGAATTAACCACTTGGTTGATTGTCTGTCAGGAGCTGTTGAGGTGGGTGTTCACCAAAACAAACCAATCATCTTCTTGTCCTCCTCACATGCTCCTGGCCTGAGTGGCCTCTGATTGGCCTGAAAGAAGACCGAACAAAAAAGTCAGACAGCCGCAACACTGGCTGAGCTGCAGCATGAAGAAGGGAAGAAAAAACAACTGACATGCCAGTGACAGCAGGCAGGCCAGGAGGTCTCATGGGGAATACTCCTGAACCTCCTTTGGCCAGTCCGTACCTGGTAGACAAACAGAGATGGTGATTGAAGTCAATCAGAGCTCAAAGAAGTAACATGTCAGAAAAGTGAACAACTGTGATGAGACAAATGTATCACGATCGTCATACACTTTTTCTAGAATAAGCCAATAATTAACATCATTGAATTAGCAGCATGACAGATGTTAAAAAAAAAAAATCTCCTTCGATATGGGTCAAATGTGCTCCAGGAGCCAAAAACAATGTTTGAGACTCCTGCTCCATCCTTTTTTTTCTCTGCCCCCTGTTGGTGACAGCAGGTATAACAGCTCCAGATCAGGGAGGGGCTGCATTGGAGCTGCAGAGAAACACTTTTATCAAGGCTGCAGCCGCAGGGCTGATGTGGAGGTTTGAGTTGATATTTTAGATGAAGATCCACCTTTGACTGTTACTGACATTGTGACTGAAACATCCACATCAGCAGCCTTTACATAGCAGCTTTTCTCCCTGTGTGTTTGAACTGGCTTAGCTCAGTGGTTACTTCCTCTGATACTTCATCCTCTGGATGATCCTCAGTTCTTCCCTCATCAGAGGGATCAAACCACGGGCGCTGTCCAGTGTCTTTTCATTTCTGCATTCATGCTGCACAACACCTGGAACGTCGATGATAGACAGACAGAATCTTTTACTTTCTGCCATCCCAGGCCGTTGTTATATTTAACAACAGTCTGTGTGTGTGTGTGTGTGTGTGTGTGTGTGTGTGTGTGTGTGTGTGTGTGTGTGTGTGTGTGTGTGTGTGTGTGTGTGTGTGTGTGTGTGTGTGTGTGTGTGTGTGTGTGTGTGTGTGTGTGTGTGTGTGTGTGTGTGTGTGTGTGTGTGTGTGTGTGTGTCACAATGCTGACTGGTGTATGTGAAGCTGGTCAGACCACATGATGACAAAGCGCAACATTTTTTTTTTCTGCTCCTCTGACTCTCCGACGTTAAATGCACAGTGTCACATGTTCACAGGAACGGAGTGAATTTTGCATATTGTGGTTTGTGGATTGTGGCTTCACTCACAGAGGGTCAGTGTGTTTACACGTAACGTTTATTCCAAAAGTTAATTCCACTTTAAAATTAGTTTGACTGAAACATCCACATCAGCAGCTTTTACATAGCAGCTTTTCTCGCTGCATGTTTGCACTGGCTTAGCTCAGTGGTTACTTCCTCTGACACTTCATCCTCTCGATGATCCTCAGTTCTTCCCTCATCTGAGGGATCAAACCACGGGCGCTGTCCAGTGTCTTTTCATTTCTTTATTCATGCTGCACCACACCTGAACCCAGATAAAACATGAACAGAAAGAGTATCAGTGACATTCTGTCATCCACTGCTCATTATTGGAGTCTATTTTTGGTCAACCTTAACCAGACTGTACCGGCCATTCACAGGTGCAGTGTGTTGTTTTCTGCTCCCATTTCACCACAAAGTAGAATACATTTTTTATAATGCCTGTCGTGCTGCTAATTCCATCAAGGTAATTATGGGTTCATTCTGGAGTATGTGTACAATGGGCCAAATATCAGTTCTTCACTTTTCAGACAGGTCACTCACTCAAGCTCATATTGACTCCAATAACCATCTCTGTGTGTGTGGAATCATCCTCCAAAGAACCTTCCATTTAACTCGCCAGTCAATTTGATCCTCCAAAACTGTACTCTCTCTCTCACTCTCTCTCTCTCTCTCTGACTGTTGTCTTCAACCTGGCCCTTCTTGGCTGCAGTGCACTAACTCACCTTCGTCATGACTCTCTATGACTCCTCATACCGTTGTTCTCCCTGACATGTCTCCACCCTTCACACCTTGATCCATCACTTCCACTCACTTGATTGTAATACACCTACTGAAGAGATGTTGTTTGATCTCATTCAGGAGGTCACGGGTCTCTGTCGTCCTCTCAATGTTTAAGTTTCAGCAGAGGTCTCGATCAGTGGTACACACTCTTCATTCTCCTCCATATGTTCAGAGGTAAACTGCAATACATTCAGACTCTCTTTGACACGTAGCAGTTTTTGGAACAAGTGAAATAGAAGACAGAAGGAACATCAATGACAGTTTTTCAATGACACACACAAAGTACCTGTTAGAGCCTATGAAGACCGTTGCTCATTGTTAGGATCAGAAAAGTTACAATTACATGCGCAGGAGCAACAACAGGTTTGAGACTTGTACTCTATCCATGTCTTCTCTGCCCCCTGTTGGTGACAGCAGGTAGAACAGCTCCAGATCAGGGAGGGGCTGCATTGGAGCTGCAGAAAAGCAGTTTTATAAAGGCTGCAGCCACAGGACTGATTTGGAGGTTTGAGTTGATATTTAGACAATGGTCCACCTCTGACAGTGCTACTGAAACATCCACATCAGCAGCCTTTACATAGCAGCTTTTCTCACTGCATGTCTGCACTGGCTGAGCTCAGTGGTTACTTCCTCTGATACTTTGTCCTCTGGATGATCCTCAGTTCTTCCCTCATCTGAGGGATCAAACTACGGGCGCTGTCCAGTGTCTCTTCATTTTTCTATTCATGCTCAAATGTGAAGCAACTATTTGGTCGATTGTACTCTGACTCTGGAATCAGCAACAATCGACATCATGGAATTAGCAGCATGACGGATCTTGAAGAATCTCCTGACTGTGAAGGTTATTTATTCTCCTTCGCGGTGAAATGGGCGCAGAAAACACAACTCTGCACTTGTGAATGAGCAGGAGAGTCTGATGAAGGTTTATTGAAAATAGACTGAAATAACTGGCAGTGCTCACACAGGATCAATCAATAAATGACACTTTTTCTGTCCATCCATCATCGACATTCCAGGTGTGGTGCAGCATGAAAAGACACTTGACAGCGCCGGGGTTTGATCCCTCAGATGAGGGAAGAACTGAGGATCATCGAGAGGATAAAGTATCAGAGGAAGTAACCACTGAGTTCAGCCAGTGCGAACATGCAGGGAGAAAAGCTGCTATGTCAAGGCTGCTGATGTGGATGTTTCCCTCACAGAGGGTCATTGTGTTTAACTGGGACTCTTTCTTCCAAAAGTTCATTCCATTTTAAAATCAGCACGTAAACACCTGAAATCTTTATTTGGAATTAAGTTTAATTATGAATGAACCAGGCGGTTGGTTCTCCTTTGGGAGCTGTTGGGGTGGGTGTTCCTCAAACAAACCAATCGTTTTCTTGTCCTCCTCACATGCTTCTGACCTGAGTGGCCTCTGACTGGCCTCAAAAGTCAAACTTCCACAACACTTACAGATCCAAACCCCAGGTGGCTGATGAACTTCGTTATACTGTCTAAAGCCCTATAATAATATTGTGTTTATTGAGATGCTGTCATAATATTGTAAATAATAATATTGTAAAATTAAGGAATTCTGAAAAGAATATACATTAATTGTAATATACATTAATTGTAATTATAAATTGTCTGATGTGTGAGTTTGTATGCAAGGTTTGTAAGTATTTTTTTGTGCTTTTTTCTTTCCTTTTCTTCTCTTTTTTTCCTTTTTTTCTAATGGATGTGGGATTCAATTTGTGCAATTCTTAAATGTGAAGGGGTAGATTTAATAAGCTCTTCGAACTTCTACCTGCTCCTTTTTGAGCACAGCTTAAATATTACTGTACTACTACTACTATAAATGGACAATTGATGCTATTATTGTTGCTCAAATAAAGAGATTGATTGATGGAAGAACTGAGGATCATCAAGAGGACAAAGTATCAGAGGAAGTAACCACTGAGCTAAGCCAGTGCAGACATGCAGGGAGAAAAGCTGCTATGTAAAGGCTGCTGATGTGAAAGTTTCACTCAGAGAGCGTCAGTATATTTACACGTGATGTTTTTTTCCAAAAGTTCATTCCACTTTAGAATCAACACGTAAACACCTGAAATCTTTATTTGGAATTAAGTTTAAATACAAACGAACCAGACGGTTGATTGTCCTTTGGGAGCTGTTGGGGTGGGTGTTCCTCAAAACAAACCAATCGTTTTATTGTCCTCCTCACATGCTACTGGCCTGAGTGGCTTCAGTAACATGTCAGAAAAGTGAACAATTGTGATGAGACAAATGTATCCCGATCGTCATACACTTTTTCTAGAATAAGCCAATAAATAAAATCATAGAATTAGGAGCATGGCAGATGTTTTAGAAAAATCTCCTTATACTTGGGTCAAATGTGCTCCAGGAGCCAAAAATAATGTTTGAGACTCCTGTTCCATTCATTATTTCTCTGCCCCCTGTTGGTGACAGCAGGTAGAACAGCTCCAGATCAGGGAGGGGCTGCATTGGAGCTGCAGAGAAGCAGTTTGATCAAGGCTGCAGCTGCAGGACTGATGTGGAGGTTTGAGTTGATATTTTTGATGAAGATCCACCTCTGACTGTTATTGACACTGTGACTGAAACATCCACATCAGCAGCTTTACATAGCAGCTTTTCTCCCTGTGTCTGCACTGGCTTAGCTCAGTGGTTACTTCGTTGACACTTCATCTTCCTGATGATCCTCAGTTCTTCCCTCATCCAAGGAATCAAACCACAGGTGCTGTCCAGTGTCTTTTCATTTCTCTATTCATGCTGCACCACACCTGGAATGGAGATGATCGACAGACAATCTTTCACATTCTGCCATCCCAGGCCGTTGTCATATTTAACAACAGTCTCTGTGTGTGTGTGTGTGTGTGTGTGTGTGTGTGTGTGTGTGTGTGTGTGTGTGTGTGTGTGTGTGTGTGTGTGTGTGTGTGTGTGTGTGTGTGTGTGTGTGTGTGTGTGTGTGTGTGTGTGTGTGTGTGTGTGTGTGTGTGTGTGTGTGTGTGTGTGTGTCACAATGCTGACTGGTGTATGTGAAGCTGGTCAGACCACATGATGAGAAAGCGCAACATTTTTTTTTTCTGCTCCTCTGACTCTCCGACGTTAAATGCACAGTGTCACATGTTCACAGGAACGGAGTGAATTTTGCATATTGTGGTTTGTGGATTGTGGCTTCACTCACAGAGGGTCAGTGTGTTTACACGTAACGTTTATTCCAAAAGTTAATTCCACTTTAAAATTAGTTTGACTGAAACATCCACATCAGCAGCCTTTACATAGCAGCTTTTCTCCCTGTGTGTCTGCACTGGCTGAGCTCAGTGGTTACTTCCTCTGATACTTCATCCTCTCGATGATCCTCAGTTCTTCCCTCATCTGAGGGATCAAACCACGGGCGCTGTCCAGTGTCTTTTCATTTCTCTATTCATGCTCAAATGTGAAGCAACTATTTGGTCGATTGTACTCTGACTCTGGAATCAGCCAACAATCGACATCATGGAATTAGCAGCATGACGGATCTTGAAGAATCTCCTGACTGTGAAGGTTATTTATTCTCCTTTGTGGTGAAATGGGAGCAGAAAACACAACACTGCACTTGTGAATGAGCAGGAGAGCCTGATGAAGGTTTATTGAAAATAGACTGAAATAACTGGCAGTGCTCACACAGAATCAATGAATAAATGAGACTTTTTCTGTCCATCCATCATCGACATTCCAGGTGTGGTGCAGCATGAAAAGACACTGGACAGCACCCATGGTTTGATCCCTCAGATGAGGGAAGAACTGAGGATCATCGAGAGGATGAAGTATCAGAGGAAGTAACCACTGAGCTCAGCCAGTGCGAACATGCAGGGAGAAAAGCTGCTATGTCAAGGCTGCTGATGTGGATGTTTCCCTCACAGAGGGTCATTGTGTTTAACTCGGACTCTTTCTTCCAAAAGTTCATTCCATTTTAAAATCAGCACGTAAACACCTGAAATCTTCATTTGGAATTAAGTTTAATTACGAATGAACCAGATGGTTGGTTCTCCTTTGGGAGCTGCTGGGGTGGGTGTTCCTCAAAACAAACCAATCGTTTTCTTGTCCTCCTCACATGCTTCTGGCCTGAGTGGCCTCTGACTGGCCTCAAAAGTCAAACTTCCACAACACTGGCTGAACTGCATCGTGAAGAATTAAAAAAAAAAAAAAAAATAATAAAAACAATCAACATGCAAGTGACAGCAGGCAGGCCAAGAATGGACCGGCACTGTGGGAATACTCCTGTATCTCCTCTTGGCCAGTCCAGACCTGGTACACAATCAGGGATGGTTCTTGAAGTCAATCAGGGAAGTAACATGTCAGAAAAGTGAACAATTGTGATGAGACAAATGTGTCACGATCGTCATACACTTTCTCTGGAATAAGTCAATAATTAACATCATTGAATTAGCAGCATGGCAGATGTTAAAAAAAAAAATCTCCTTCGATATGGGTCAAATGTGCTCCAGGAGCCAAAAATAATGTTTGAGACTCCTGTTCTATTCATTATTTCTCTGCCCCCTGTTGGTGACAGCAGGTATAACAGCTCCAGATCAGGGAGGGGCTGCATTGGAGCTGCAGAGAAGCAGTTTGATCAAGGCTGCAGCTGCAGTATTGATGTGGAGATTTGAGTTGATATTTTAGATGAAGATCCACCTCTGACTGTTCTTGACATTGTGACTGAAACATCCACATCAGCAGCCTTTACATAGCAGCTTTTCTCCCTGTGTGTCTGCACTGGCTTAGCTCAGTGGTTACTTCCTCTGATACTTTGTCCTCTTGACAATCCTCAGTTCTTCCCTCATCCGAGGGATCAAACCACGGGCGCTGTCCAGTGTCTTTTCATTTCTGCATTAATGCTGCGCAACACCTGGAACGTCGATGATAGACATCTAGAATCTTTCAAATTCTGCCATCCCAGGCCGTATATATTTAACAACAGTCTGTGTGTGTGTGTGTGTGTGTGTGTGTGTGTGTGTGTGTGTGTGTGTGTGTGTGTGTGTGTGTGTGTGTGTGTGTGTGTGTGTGTGTTCTTGTATTTCTATCCTTGTTGGGGCCAAATGTCCCCACAAGGATAGAAAAACGTGGAACGACGTGCCTTGTGGGACCTTTTTCCGGTCCTAAGTAGGAGAAACAGTGTTTTCTTGACCATGTTGTTGTTACTGAAAAAAGTAAAAGTGCAAAAACATTTCTTTAGGGTTAGGCTTTGTTGTGGTGTGGGTTAGGGTTAGGGTAAGGGTCAGGGTTAGGGGCTAGACATGAATGGGAGTCAATGGACGGGCCCCACAAGGATAGAAATACAAGACTGCGTGTGTGTGTGTGTGTGTGTGTGTGTGTGTGTGTGTGTGTGTGTGTGTGTGTGTGTGTGTGTGTGTGTGTGTGTGTGTGTGTGTGTGTGTGTGTGTGTGTGTGTGTGTGTGTGTGTGTCACAATGCTGACTGGTGTATGTGAAGCTGGTCAGACCACATGATGAGAAAGCGCAACATTTTTTTTTTCTGCTCCTCTGACTCTCCAACGTTAAATGCACAGTGTCACATGTTCACAGGAACGGAGTGAATTTTGCATATTGTGGTTTGTGGATTGTGGCTTCACTCACAGAGGGTCAGTGTGTTTACACGTAACGTTTATTCCAAAAGTTAATTCCACTTTAAAATTAGTGTGACTGAAACATCCACATCAGCAGCCTTTACATAGCAGCTTTTCTCACTGCATGTCTGCACTGGCTTAGCTCAGTGGTTACTTCCTCTGATACTTTGTCCTCTCGATGATTTTCAGTTCTTCCCTCATCTGAGGGATCAAACCACGGGCGCTGTCCAGTGTCTTTTCATTTCTCTATTCATGCTCAAATGTGAAGCAACTATTTGGTCGATTGTACTCTGACTCTGGAATCAGCCAACAATCGACATCATGGAATTAGCAGCATGACGGATCTTGAAGAATCTCCTGACTGTGAAGGTTATTTATTCTCCTTTGTGGTGAAATGGGAGCAGAAAACACAACACTGCACTTGTGAATGAGCAGGAGAGCCTGATGAAGGTTTATTGAAAATAGACTGAAATAACTGGCAGTGCTCACACAGAATCAATGAATAAATGAGACTTTTTCTGTCCATCCATCATCGACATTCCAGGTGTGGTGCAGCATGAAAAGACACTGGACAGCGCCCATGGTTTGATCCCTCAGATGAGGGAAGAACTGAGGATCATCGAAAGGACAAAGTATCAGAGGAAGTAACCACTGAGCTCAGCCAGTGCGAACATGCAGGGAGAAAAGCTGCTATGTAAAGGCTGATGATGTGGATGTTTCCCTCACAGAGGGTCATTGTGTTTAACTGGGACTCTTTCTTCCAAAAGTTCATTCCATTTTAAAATCAGCACGTAAACACCTGAAATCTTCATTTGGAATTAAGTTTAATTACGAATGAACCAGATGGTTGGTTCTCCTTTGGGAGCTGCTGGGGTGGGTGTTCCTCAAAACAAACCAATCGTTTTCTTGTCCTCCTCACATGCTTCTGGCCTGAGTGGCCTCTGACTGGCCTCAAAAGTCAAACTTCCACAACACTGGCTGAACTGCATCATGAAGAATTAAAAAACAAAAAAACAAAAAACAACCAACATGCAAGTGACAGCAGGCAGGCCAAGAATGGACCGGCACTGTGGGAATACTCCTGTATCTCCTCTTGGCCAGTCCAGACCTGGTACACAATCAGGGATGGTTCTTGAAGTCAATCAGGGAAGTAACATGTCAGAAAAGTGAACAATTGTGATGAGACAAATGTATCACGATCGTCATACACTTTCTCTGGAATAAGTCAATAATTAACATCATTGAATTAGCAGCATGGCAGATGTTAAAAAAAAAAATCTCCTTCGATATGGGTCAAATGTGCTCCAGGAGCCAAAAATAATGTTTGAGACTCCTGTTCTATTCATTATTTCTCTGCCCCCTGTTGGTGACAGCAGGTATAACAGCTCCAGATCAGGGAGGGGCTGCATTGGAGCTGCAGAGAAGCAGTTTGATCAAGGATGCAGCTGCAGGACTGATGTGGAGGATTGAGTTGATATTTTAGATGAAGATCCACCTCTGACTGTTACTGACAGTGTGACTGAAACATCCACATCAGCAGCTTTACATAGCAGCTTTTCTCCCTGTGTGTCTGCACTGGCTTAGCTCAGTGGTTACTTCCTCTGACACTTCATCCTCTGGATGATCCTCAGTTCTTCCCTCGTCTGAGGGATCAAACCACGGGCGCTGTCCAGTGTCTTTTCATTTCTTTATTCATGCTGCACCACACCTGAACCCAGATAAAACATGAACAGAAAGAGTATCAGTGACATTCTGTCATCCACTGCTCATTATTGGAGTCTATTTTTGGTCAACCTTAACCAGACTGTACCGGCCATTCACAGGTGCAGTGTGTTGTTTTCTGCTCCCATTTCACCACAAAGTAGAATACATTTTTTATAATGCCTGTCGTGCTGCTAATTCCATCAAGGTAATTATGGGTTCATTCTGGAGTATGTGTACAATGGGCCAAATATCAGTTCTTCACTTTTCAGACAGGTCACTCACTCAAGCTCATATTGACTCCAATAACCATCTGTGTGTGTGTGGAATCATCCTCCGAAGAACCTTCCATTTAACTCGCCAGTCAATTTGATCCTCCAAAACTGTACTCTCTCTCTCACTCTCTCTCTCTCTCTCTCTCTCTGACTGTTGTCTTCAACCTGGCCCTTCTTGGCTGCAGTGCACTAACTCACCTTCGTCATGACTCTCTATGACTCCTCATACCGTTGTTCTCCCTGACATGTCTCCACCATTCACACCTTGATCCATCACTTCCACTCACTTGATTGTAATACACCTACTGAAGAGATGTTGTTTGATCTCATTCAGGAGGTCACGGGTCTCTGTCGTCCTCTCAATGTTTAAGTTTCAGCAGAGGTCTCGATCAGTGGTACACACTCTTCATTCTCCTCCATATGTTCAGAGGTAAACTGCAATACATTCAGACTCTCTTTGACACGTAGCAGTTTTTGGAACAAGTGAAATAGAAGACAGAAGGAACATCAATGACAGTTTTTCAATGACACACACAAAGTACCTGTTAGAGCCTATGAAGACCGTTGCTCATTGTTAGGATCAGAAAAGTTACAATTACATGCGCAGGAGCAACAACAGGTTTGAGACTTGTACTCTATCCATGTCTTCTCTGCCCCCTGTTGGTGACAGCAGGTAGAACAGCTCCAGATCAGGGAGGGGCTGCATTGGAGCTGCAGAAAAGCAGTTTTATAAAGGCTGCAGCCACAGGACTGATTTGGAGGTTTGAGTTGATATTTAGACAATGGTCCACCTCTGACAGTGCTACTGAAACATCCACATCAGCAGCCTTTACATAGCAGCTTTTCTCACTGCATGTCTGCACTGGCTGAGCTCAGTGGTTACTTCCTCTGATACTTTGTCCTCTGGATGATCCTCAGTTCTTCCCTCATCTGAGGGATCAAACCACGGGCGCTGTCCAGTGTCTCTTCATTTTTCTATTCATGCTCAAATGTGAAGCAACTATTTGGTCGATTGTACTCTGACTCTGGAATCAGCAACAATCGACATCATGGAATTAGCAGCATGACGGATCTTGAAGAATCTCCTGACTGTGAAGGTTATTTATTCTCCTTCGCGGTGAAATGGGCGCAGAAAACACAACTCTGCACTTGTGAATGAGCAGGAGAGTCTGATGAAGGTTTATTGAAAATAGACTGAAATAACTGGCAGTGCTCACACAGGATCAATTAATAAATGACACTTTTTCTGTCCATCCATCATCGACATTCCAGGTGTGGTGCAGCATGAAAAGACACTTGACAGCGCCGGGGTTTGATCCCTTAGATGAGGGAAGAACTGAGGATCATCGAGAGGATAAAGTATCAGAGGAAGTAACCACTGAGCTCAGCCAGTGCGAACATGCAGGGAGAAAAGCTGCTATGTCAAGGCTGCTGATGTGGATGTTTCCCTCACAGAGGGTCATTGTGTTTAACTCGGACTCTTTCTTCCAAAAGTTCATTCCATTTTAAAATCAGCACGTAAACACCTGAAGTCTTTATTTGGAATTAAGTTTAATTATGAATGAACCAGGCGGTTGGTTCTCCTTTGGGAGCTGTTGGGGTGGGTGTTCCTCAAACAAACCAATCGTTTTCTTGTCCTCCTCACATGCTTCTGACCTGAGTGGCCTCTGACTGGCCTCAAAAGTCAAACTTCCACAACACTTACAGATCCAAACCCCAGGTGGCTGATGAACTTCGTTATACTGTCTAAAGCCCTATAATAATATTGTGTTTATTGAGATGCTGTCATAATATTGTAAATAATAATATTGTAAAATTAAGGAATTCTGAAAAGAATATACATTAATTGTAATATACATTAATTGTAATTATAAATTGTCTGATGTGTGAGTTTGTATGCAAGGTTTGTAAGTATTTTTTTGTGCTTTTTTCTTTCCTTTTCTTCTCTTTTTTTCCTTTTTTTCTAATGGATGTGGGATTCAATTTGTGCAATTCTTAAATGTGAAGGGGTAGATTTAATAAGCTCTTCGAACTTCTACCTGCTCCTTTTTGAGCACAGCTTAAATATTACTGTACTACTACTACTATAAATGGACAATTGATGCTATTATTGTTGCTCAAATAAAGAGATTGATTGATGGAAGAACTGAGGATCATCAAGAGGACAAAGTATCAGAGGAAGTAACCACTGAGCTAAGCCAGTGCAGACATGCAGGGAGAAAAGCTGCTATGTAAAGGCTGCTGATGTGAAAGTTTCACTCAGAGAGCGTCAGTATATTTACACGTGATGTTTTTTTCCAAAAGTTCATTCCACTTTAGAATCAACACGTAAACACCTGAAATCTTTATTTGGAATTAAGTTTAAATACAAACGAACCAGACGGTTGATTGTCCTTTGGGAGCTGTTGGGGTGGGTGTTCCTCAAAACAAACCAATCGTTTTATTGTCCTCCTCACATGCTACTGGCCTGAGTGGCTTCAGTAACATGTCAGAAAAGTGAACAATTGTGATGAGACAAATGTATCCCGATCGTCATACACTTTTTCTAGAATAAGCCAATAAATAAAATCATAGAATTAGGAGCATGGCAGATGTTTTAGAAAAATCTCCTTATACTTGGGTCAAATGTGCTCCAGGAGCCAAAAATAATGTTTGAGACTCCTGTTCCATTCATTATTTCTCTGCCCCCTGTTGGTGACAGCAGGTAGAACAGCTCCAGATCAGGGAGGGGCTGCATTGGAGCTGCAGAGAAGCAGTTTGATCAAGGCTGCAGCTGCAGGACTGATGTGGAGGTTTGAGTTGATATTTTTGATGAAGATCCACCTCTGACTGTTATTGACACTGTGACTGAAACATCCACATCAGCAGCTTTACATAGCAGCTTTTCTCCCTGTGTCTGCACTGGCTTAGCTCAGTGGTTACTTCGTTGACACTTCATCTTCCTGATGATCCTCAGTTCTTCCCTCATCCAAGGAATCAAACCACAGGTGCTGTCCAGTGTCTTTTCATTTCTCTATTCATGCTGCACCACACCTGGAATGGAGATGATCGACAGACAATCTTTCACATTCTGCCATCCCAGGCCGTTGTCATATTTAACAACAGTCTCTGTGTGTGTGTGTGTGTGTGTGTGTGTGTGTGTGTGTGTGTGTGTGTGTGTGTGTGTGTGTGTGTGTGTGTGTGTGTGTGTGTGTGTGTGTGTGTGTGTGTGTGTGTGTGTGTTCTCGTATTTCTATCCTTCTTGGGGCCAAATGTCCCCACAAGGATAGCAAAACGTGAAACGACGTGCCTTGTGGGGACCTTTTTCCGGTCCTAAGTAGGAGAAACAGTGTTTTCTTGACCATGTTGTTGTTACTGAAAAAAGTAAAAGTGCAAAAACATTTCTTTAGGGTTAGGCTTTGTTGTGGTGTGGGTTAGGGTTAGGGTAAGGGTCAGGGTTAGGGGCTAGACATGAATGGGAGTCAATGGAAGGTCCCCACAAGGATAGAAATACAAGACTGTGTGTGTGTGTGTGTGTGTGTGTGTGTGTGTGTGTGTGTGTGTGTGTGTGTGTGTGTGTGTGTGTGTGTGTGTGTGTGTGTGTGTGTGTGTGTGTGTGTGTGTCACAATGCTGACTGGTGTATGTGAAGCTGGTCAGACCACATGATGAGAAAGCGCAACATTTTTTTTTTCTGCTCCTCTGACTCTCCGACGTTAAATGCACAGTGTCACATGTTCACAGGAACGGAGTGAATTTTGCATATTGTGGTTTGTGGATTGTGGCTTCACTCACAGAGGGTCAGTGTGTTTACACGTAACGTTTATTCCAAAAGTTAATTCCACTTTAAAATTAGTTTGACTGAAACATCCACATCAGCAGCCTTTACATAGCAGCTTTTCTCACTGCATGTCTGCACTGGCTGAGCTCAGTGGTTACTTCCTCTGATACTTTGTCCTCTGGATGATCCTCAGTTCTTCCCTCATCTGAGGGATCAAACCACGGGCGCTGTCCAGTGTCTTTTCATTTCTCTATTCATGCTCAAATGTGAAGCAACTATTTGGTCGATTGTACTCTGACTCTGGAATCAGCAACAATCGACATCATGGAATTAGCAGCATGACGGATCTTGAAGAATCTCCTGACTGTGAAGGTTATTTATTCTCCTTTGTGGTGAAATGGGAGCAGAAAACACAACACTGCACTTGTGAATGAGCAGGAGAGCCTGATGAAGGTTTATTGAAAATAGACTGAAATAACTGGCAGTGCTCACACAGGATCAATGAATAAATGAGACTTTTTCTGTCCATCCATCATCGACATTCCAGGTGTGGTGCAGCATGAAAAGACACTGGACAGCACCCATGGTTTGATCCCTCAGATGAGGGAAGAACTGAGGATCATCGAAAGGACAAAGTATCAGAGGAAGTAACCACTGAGCTCAGCCAGTGCGAACATGCAGGGAGAAAAGCTGCTATGTCAAGGCTGCTGATGTGGATGTTTCCCTCACAGAGGGTCATTGTGTTTAACTGGGACTCTTTCTTCCAAAAGTTCATTCCATTTTAAAATCAGCACGTAAACACCTGAAATCTTCATTTGGAATTAAGTTTAATTACGAATGAACCAGATGGTTGGTTCTCCTTTGGGAGCTGTTGGGGTGGGTGTTCCTCAAAACAAACCAATCGTTTTCTTGTCCTCCTCACATGCTTCTGGCCTGAGTGGCCTCTGACTGGCCTCAAAAGTCAAACTTCCACAACACTGGCTGAACTGCATCATGAAGAATTAAAAAACAAAAAAACAAAAAACAACCAACATGCAAGTGACAGCAGGCAGGCCAAGAATGGACCGGCACTGTGGGAATACTCCTGTATCTCCTCTTGGCCAGTCCAGACCTGGGAGACAATCAGGGATGGTTCTTGAAGTCAATCAGGGAAGTAACATGTCAGAAAAGTGAACAATTGTGATGAGACAAATGTATCACGATCGTCATACACTTTCTCTGGAATAAGTCAATAATTAACATCATTGAATTAGCAGCATGGCAGATGTTAAAAAAAAAAATCTCCTTCGATATGGGTCAAATGTGCTCCAGGAGCCAAAAATAATGTTTGAGACTCCTGTTCTATTCATTATTTCTCTGCCCCCTGTTGGTGACAGCAGGTATAACAGCTCCAGATCAGGGAGGGGCTGCATTGGAGCTGCAGAGAAGCAGTTTGATCAAGGATGCAGCTGCAGGACTGATGTGGAGGATTGAGTTGATATTTTAGATGAAGATCCACCTCTGACTGTTACTGACAGTGTGACTGAAACATCCACATCAGCAGCCTTTACATAGCAGCTTTTCTCCCTGTGTGTCTGCACTGGCTTAGCTCAGTGGTTACTTCCTCTGACACTTCATCCTCTCGATGATCCTCAGTTCTTCCCTCGTCTGAGGGATCAAACCACGGGCGCTGTCCAGTGTCTTTTCATTTCTTTATTCATGCTGCACCACACCTGAACCCAGATAAAACATGAACAGAAAGAGTATCAGTGACATTCTGTCATCCACTGCTCATTATTGGAGTCTATTTTTGGTCAACCTTAACCAGACTGTACCGGCCATTCACAGGTGCAGTGTGTTGTTTTCTGCTCCCATTTCACCACAAAGTAGAATACATTTTTTATAATGTCTGTTGTGCTGCTAATTCCATCAAGGTAATTATGGGTTCATTCTGGAGTATGTGTACAATGGGCCAAATATCAGTTCTTCACTTTTCAGACAGGTCACTCACTCAAGCTCATATTGACTCCAATAACCATCTGTGTGTGTGTGGAATCATCCTCCGAAGAACCTTCCATTTAACTCGCCAGTCAATTTGATCCTCCAAAACTGTACTCTCTCTCTCACTCTCTCTCTCTCTCTCTCTCTCTGACTGTTGTCTTCAACCTGGCCCTTCTTGGCTGCAGTGCACTAACTCACCTTCGTCATGACTCTCTATGACTCCTCATACCGTTGTTCTCCCTGACATGTCTCCACCATTCACACCTTGATCCATCACTTCCACTCACTTGATTGTAATACACCTACTGAAGAGATGTTGTTTGATCTCATTCAGGAGGTCACGGGTCTCTGTCGTCCTCTCAATGTTTAAGTTTCAGCAGAGGTCTCGATCAGTGGTACACACTCTTCATTCTCCTCCATATGTTCAGAGGTAAACTGCAATACATTCAGACTCTCTTTGACACGTAGCAGTTTTTGGAACAAGTGAAATAGAAGACAGAAGGAACATCAATGACAGTTTTTCAATGACACACACAAAGTACCTGTTAGAGCCTATGAAGACCGTTGCTCATTGTTAGGATCAGAAAAGTTACAATTACATGCGCAGGAGCAACAACAGGTTTGAGACTTGTACTCTATCCATGTCTTCTCTGCCCCCTGTTGGTGACAGCAGGTAGAACAGCTCCAGATCAGGGAGGGGCTGCATTGGAGCTGCAGAAAAGCAGTTTTATAAAGGCTGCAGCTGCAGAACTGATGTGGAGGTTTGAGTTGATATTTAGACAATGGTCCACCTCTGACAGTGCTACTGAAACATCCACATCAGCAGCCTTTACATAGCAGCTTTTCTCCGGGAGTGTTTGCACTGGCTTAGCTCAGTGGTTACTTCCTCTGATACTTCATCCTCTCGATGATCCTCAGTTCTTCCCTCATCTGAGGGATCAAACCCCGGGCGCTGTCCAGTGTCTTCTCATTTCTCTATTTATGCTGCGCAACACATGGAATGTGGATGATAGATGGACAGGAAGTGTATATCTTACTATCTGCAATCCTGTGTGAGCACTGCTCATTATTTTAGTCTATTTTCGATAAACATAGTTATTCATTCCCTCCTTGTGAAGGCCCCGCCGAGCTGTTTGGCAGAGGTGTGTGCTCTCCAAGCGTGTTTCTCATTTTCTTTTTGATTGCGTATACATTGGGCAAAATATTTAAGATAAGTTAAGATCTAGGTGTCCTCAGTAGAAGCGATTGAGGGACCTTGCTTTCACTCTTAGCAAGTTGCTCTCTTTCCACCAGAAGTTTCACCACAACAAGTTCATTCAACCACCTCCGGAGTTGTGCGCCTCCTACAAGAGCGACGTCATCCATCATGTTTTCTGTCACCACTTTGAATGATCAGGATGACAGAGAATACTTAACACAGGTTGTGCTTTAATTATATCTTTGTGATTTAGCTGAGATGTAGTCGATGTTTATAACAGGGTTTGTCGATGTTGCTCGTACAGTCTTCAAAGTTGTCGAAATATCTCACCTTGGGAGCAGTTTTCAAGAAGTTGTGCTTTCCGTGGCTCCAAGCACCGTTGTTGTGGCAAGAGACATCCAAAACGCAACTAAAGTTTTTGCATTTTCAGTTGAAATCTTTGTCATGTAAACAGAGTGTCAGACTCGAGCAGAGAAACAGTCCAGAAAAACACCCACTCGTCTGATTCTGACATAAAGTCTTTATTTCTCACTTGTTACTTGATCAGTACACGGACAGAGACAGCTTATATTTATATAGAATATATTTAAACTTTACAGTACACGTCTGAATATGACAACAAAGAAGCAGGTCAGTCTTTTCTACTGCTGTGAATAGAACCAAAGGGAAGACTCCCACAATATGAAACAATCCAACAAGAAGAGAAATCAAACAACTTATTGCTGAATACAAATCAATCATAATGGCAGTAAGAAGAAGAGTAGTAACACAGGGACCAATAGCATTATACCAAGATGAGGTTACACCCTAGTGTTGCCTATAAAAACCTCCAAGGGAAGAGGAACGAGACGTTTTGTTAGTGTTTGGTTTACAACCTGCTCTAGAAAGAAAAAGTATCTACAAGTGCAAAGGATGACCAAGGAGAAGCTTGAGGGCTGGAGGAGGGAGGAGAGGGCTGACAGTGAGGCGTCGCTCTGGGGGGTTCTGGGAGGAGGGGAAGAGGGTGACGATACTGTACAGCACTTCAAAAAGAGGGACAAGATACATTCAGGAGCCCCCCCGGGGCAGTTTGGATGGGTGGGAGGAAACCGAAGTGTCGACGGCAGAAAAAACACTGAGAGGGCGAAACGCGGCTACATGCAGACCTGGAGTGTTTCTGTGGACCTGATCGCATCTTCCTCGACCCATCCTCACATTCTTCACCTATGACATTCACTCGTTGGTGTGAGCATCTCTCTTTGACTTCAGGACCAATCGGACAGTGAGTGGAGCCCCCTGCTGGTGCTCAGACCGCCACACCACCTCCTCCTACATTAAAAGTGACTTCAGCTGATAGCCCTTTAGGCTGCGACTGGGTCTGCCTGTGAGAGCCGGGGCACCTTGAGAGTTTTTTTTTTTTTATTTTATTTTTTTTTGTTAGGGAAAAGGGTTTTCTTCATTTTTTTTAAGGTGGCTGGGGGTTGCCCTACATTCCGAGCTTGGAGCCCAAATGGCGCCAGAAAAGCCCCGCCCCTTACAGGCTGCCTCAGGTGAGCGCACACCTCAGCGATTGGAAGCTACGCCCCTTCTGGAAGGGGACCGAAGGGTTGGGTTTTTATTTTTTTCTCTTTTTCTGTAAAACTGAAAGCAGAAGAAAGTGACTATGGTACATGAATACTGTACAATAACACCAGGGGACCCCACACACACGGTTCTCAGTGAAGCCTTCAGACGCTGGGGGGACGTTTATGGACAAAAGGTTCTAATCTGGAACTTTGTCAATATCTAGAGAAGCTTAAGTGGAGGAAGTCATGGCTATGGTTTGTCTCCACCTTTATCATCTCCACTATCGACCCCTAATGAAGACCTCCAATCCTGCTTCTAACATGAGTATCTTTACACTCGCCACCATTACGTCAACGTACCCCCAGCATGCGAAGGACTCGGAGGGTGTCCAGGTTCAGACAGCAGCTCACAGCCTCGCTAAACTAGAACTACACTCATATCTAGATACGAAACACTGGTGAGCGACTAAACTGCACATTAATACATCTGGTGACCACTTAGAGATGGATTTTTGTGTGTGTGTGTGTGTGTGTGTGTGTGTGTGTGCGTGTATGTCTTTGGTGTTATTCCATTACAGAACCGAGCCCACGCAGCTTTCGTGAAAGTGTGTGTGTGTGTGTGTGTGTGTGTGTGTGTGTGTGTGTGTTTGCAGATGTTGTGTGTGACTGTAGCTTTGGTATATCCACGGAGAGGGCTGGGTGCTGTAAGGGAAGCAGCAGATTTCTTTGGTGCTCGTTGGGTTGGGTCTGGTTCTGTCTGAGACTCCTGTCCCCTCTGGTCTGGTTGGGTCTGGTTCTGTCTGAGACTCCTGTCCCCTCTGCTCTGGTTGGGTCTGGTTCTGTCTGAGACTCCTGTTCCCTCTGGTCTGGTTGGGTCTGGTTCTGTCTGAGACTCCTGTTCCCTCTGGTCTGGTTGGGTCTGGTTCTGTCTGAGACTCCTGTTCCCTCTGGTCTGGTTGGGTCTGGTTCTGTCTGAGACTCCTGTCCCCTCTGGTCTGGTTGGGTCTGGTTCTGTCTGAGACTCCTGTTCCCTCTGGTCTGGTTGGGTCTGGTTCTGTCTGAGACTCCTGTCCCCTCTGGTCTGGTTGGGTCTGGTTCTGTCTGAGACTCCTGTCCCCTCTGGTCTGGTTGGGTCTGGTTCTGTCTGAGACTCCTGTTCCCTCTGGTCTGGTTGGGTCTGGTTCTGTCTGAGACTCCTGTCCCATCTGGTCTGGTTGGGTCTGGTTCTGTCTGAGACTCCTGTCCCCTCTGGTCTGGTTGGGTCTGGTTTGGTTTGATTGTCGCAAAGAGCAAACTACCACATCCAAGAACTGCAGCTACAAACTGATGCCAGCTGGAGTGAGGCGCTAATGCAAAACTCCCCTAATGCTAGATACTACTCAGATACTAGAATGCCCTAAGATTACTTTTACATTCACATGCACACTATTACTGTACGTGTCTATAAATGTTTTCTATCCTATCATTATGAAGAGGATTGTCTTTGAAATGTCAGATGAAACAGATTAAAGCTGCACTCGGGAACATTTAATAAACGTTAAGTTGATTTCATGTCTTCACCTTAGCACACATACATTGTTGACCCTCTCCTTCCACTGCCCTCTGTATCATATTTTTCCACTTTGTTATTCTCTTTATTTCCTCAGACATTTCTCGTTTAACACTGAACTGCAGCAGACTGTCCACAATCATCAAACACGGTTGCACTGACGTGGACACGCTGCCATGACAAGCGCCATATAGAAAAGATAAAGCTCCCTGGTGGTGTAGTGGCGAGGACACCTTTTAATATCCTGAAGGTGATAACAGTTCACAGACACAAGGTCGTGTTTCAGATAAGACAGAGATTGAAGAAAATGGGTCCTGATCAAAGCCTACGATTGTGGCAGTTCGTAGCTTCTTAAAATAAACAACTGATTAGAGAAGCACCATGAAAAAAACACTGCTGTGGCTGTTCACTCACAAACAAGAAGCTATATATTAAAAAAACAAAACCTGTGAGCAGAAATGTGACAAAGATCAATAAATCACAGTAGATCAAAACACCTCTACACTGATGATACCTCTCTATTCATTTCTGATTGCTTCCTACATTCTTCATGAAATCTTCCCAAGTGCAGCTTTAAAGCAGCGTAATGAGCTCTGATCGTCCACTAAAGGTAACGCTAATGAATCCCCTCTAAGCTCTACAGGTGTACTCGGCTATGATTGGCTGTGCTCTGCTGTCTGTCAACTCCTGGACACGCCCTCCCAGGTACAACACTTGATAAAGAGAGACACTCACAAGTCGTCACACATTTGAAAATACTTCATACTTGCATAATACTCATACGTAACACTATTACTTCACATTGGCCACTATTCCTTTCTTGTGTCAAATTGCTAACAGCAGCTCATTATGGCGTATTGCTGAGTGGATTATTGTGGCGCGGGAGAGGTGGGGGTTGGGGGGGTGGGGGTGGGACTTACTTTAATTTTTATAAAGGGTGCAGGCAAAGAATGAGGGGACACTTAGCAAACACAAGAATGACACTCCAAGAACAAAAACAGTTGGCTAAATCTTCAAGTGCTGGGTGGAGGTGGATGTCTCAAAGGTGTTTCAGTAGCAATACGTACGGTATGTTACAGTGGAGGAGGAGAGGGAAGATAACAGAGGGAGGTTCAGACCTCCTGCCCTCCTCCGCCCTCCTCCTCTGGCCTCCCCACCTCCCCTCAGCAGGACACCTCCATGGTGTGGGTGACGGCGCCAACTCCCTCGGTGCTGTCGGAGTGGGTGCAGGCCCGGGAGCGCGAGCCATCCATGGAGCTGGCGCTGGTCAGCGAGGCCGTCCTGGAGCGTGCCAGGCGGGTCATACTGGCCGAGGGCACTGCGGGCACAGAAATACTCTGATTACTTCACATAAAGAGCCGCCGCGTCATCAGCTGGAGTCGATGGGGAGGGGGGATGTGGGGAGAACATGCTCATGTGGAAAACTGAAGCTTCTCCCTGCTCGCTGAAAATAAAGGAGCTAAAACAAAAAGTGGTTAATTGAAGCTGGCTAATGTGTCTGCACAGACGCATCGTCAGCATCATGCACTCAGATATGATGCTTGGCTTTGTTCAAGTGTTCTGGCTCCAGATAAACAAACTGGGTCTCTTCTGTTTATTGATTTGTGCACATACCGAGCTGTGCTGCCTTAAAACCTTTGTTTTTTTAATACTTTTCCCTCCAAAACACTTTGACTTAACTTGAAAAGTCATGTTTTTTGGTTCTTTCTTACATTCCAACTTCCCTGCTTCCCTGTTTTATTTTCTTTCATACTATATTTTTTTCCACTTCCTATGAAACAATAAAGATGACCAGATATTTTGATTTCACATTTCCCGAATGTGTGTGAATCATTTTCAAGTTTGATCTTTTATTATGAGACTATTTCAATGCATTTGGTTTTCCTTTCTATATCTTTGTTCGATTACATAATTTTTCATTTTTTCTGTTGCATTTTGGTTTTATCCATAAAAGCATTTTGTGATTTTACTTTCAATGTATGTCTATTATTAATTATTTAGAAAAACCCTATGAAATAGTCATTAAAAAATCATGTCAATTATTTATTTATTTGAGTGTTTTGCATTTTAATTTACATACATTTTCAATTTCTAAAAAAACTGAAAACAGGACATTCTTTGCAAAAATGGGCTTATCTCAATAATTTTAAATGCATGCTACATTTCTGATCTGTTTCTGGATATTTTTAGCATGTTTGGCTTCTTGTGAAGACGGTGATCTGTTGTGCGTTTCAGGCTTTGCTCCGAGCTGAGCGCCATGCAAAGAGCAACGCTGGAGATGTGATGGTGGAGGAATGGGAGAGCAGTAGGAGCAAGGACGGCATATTTTTCCTGTTCAGGTGAAAAAATATTCTCCAGAAAAAAAAAAACAATGAAAGGTGGGTTTCATGTCTCCAGGGGAGAAGACAAACACCATAAAGGATGGCAGAAATCAAAAGATCACAGCCCAAAAGATCGTTCTCAAACCCAAAAGAAACTTCAGAATACGAAAAAAATAAATTTCAAAATGCCAAAGTCATCAAAGAGGGCAGCAGTAAGAGGTCAGAGGTGAACAGGGAGGAGGAAGTACCTGGCCCTCCACTCAACCTCCGATCCTTCACATAAGCGACTGAGAGGAAGACAGAGGGACAGATTAACACACCCGAGTCCCTCTGCGACAGAATCATCATCTCTCTCTCACACACACACACACACACACACACACTGTACTTACTGTAGCCCATCCCCTGCAGGAAGTACTTGAAGGCCTCAGTCAGCTTCCCTGGCTGTGAAACAAACCAGAGATTTTATTTTACACGTGTAAACGATACATTCAGTGGCTGTTTAATGTGGACGATGTATTCACTGTCTGTGGTAAATGCGGAAGATGCATTGAAGTCAGTTAAATGTGGGTGATGCATTTAATGTCTGTTGATTGTAGATGGTGCTTTCAATGTCCTTGGTAAATGTTTACGATGCATTCAGTATCTGTGGTAAATGTGGGCGACACATTCAAACGCTCAAAGTCTGTGTGTGTGTGTGTTTGTGTGTGTGTGTATGTGTGTGTGTGTGTGTGTGTGTGTGTGTGCGCGCGTGCGCATTACCTGTGTGAGCTGGGGGAGTCCACCTGAGTCGGCCATCTGGAGGAGCAAAGAAAGCAGCCATCAGAGGAAAAGTGCATCTTCCATTGCAGGAACATCCCATTTGGAAAAGCTGAACCACTTGGAAGCGCAGTAATTCTACGTGTGTGTAGAAACTACGTCTAGGTTATATTTGTTTGTTTCAATGAGTGATATGTTTTCATGACTTATACTCGTGACCTGAACACTGTAATTTAAGAAATGGGAAATTCCCAGCACAGTCTTGTAACTGATGCCTATCAGGCTTCACGTGCAAATATGAGCTCAAATGTCGTCACATCTCTTATTAGATGATGTAAAGTGATGAGGAGGAAGTGAAACGTTTCATCTCCTTGAATTCTGAAGCATCACTTTCCAGTAATCTGTGATGATGAGTGTTTGATTAAAGATGCTGAGAGCAGGAAGTGTTTACCTTCAGGAAGGTGGTGTTGGTCGGGTCCAGTTTGGAGTTACACTCCACCTGAAACATGACAACAAACAAGCATGAAAACAAAAACAAAGACACTGCAGCAACTGAGTGGAGCCGAGCGTGTGTGTATGTGTGTGTGATCCTGACTGTGTGTGACTGACCCAGATACTGCAGTGTGCTGCAGAGATGAGTCACTCCAGCAAGCTGAGATTCAGCCGCAGTGTGAGCTCGCTCACACATACACACATACGCACGCACACACACACACACACACACACACACACACACACACACACACACACACACACACACACACACACACACACACACACACACACACACACACTTCCTCTACTGATTTTAATTTTTAATGCTTAACTCGTGTGGCTGCCAAATGAAATAAACATGATGAAGAATAAAAATATACAACATGGAAAAAAAAACTGTTGACAATCAAGAGTGAAGCCTCAGAGAAACACAAACACATCTTTATCAGGTTGTGCTGCATATTTTTCAGGTTGTATTACATCTTTTTCAGGTTGTGTTGCATCTTTTCAGGTTGTATTACATGTATTTCAGGTTGTCTTGCATGTTTTTCAGCCCTTTTTCAGGATACGTTGCATCTTTTCCAGATTGCGTTGCCTCTATCGACCTTTCTAACGCGTCTGAGTGATTTCATGTGTCATCCGGGTGCGAGTCAACACTTGAGCAGCAGCTTCGTGCGTTTGGATCAGCACATATGAAATATTAAGGTGACCTCCATCTGTCACATCCGATGAAACAGCCTCTGTTTACATCCCTGGCTCGCTGGCCCTCTCCTCCCTGTGCCAATTCCCCCCCCCCCCCCCCCATACACACACACACACACACACACACATGCACAGTTTCCAGGAGGTTGTATAACAAACCTCCATCTGACTGAGAGCACATTGATTCAAACATGCGGCAGATTAACTGGTGCAGAAAACCCCTGACAGACACACACATTCTCAGTTCTCTGAGTTACTCTGTTGCTCTGTGAGTTGCTCTTTGTGTGTTGCCCATTCCTGCCATTGTGAATGTGTTTTGCAGGTTTGTTGAAGACAACAGACGGACTCACCACTCCCTCCTCAGCAGGAGCGTTGTCTCCAACCACCAGCATGACGGGACACCTGTGGGAACACGGATCATTGACGCTCAGATTCTGCTCAACAACATGCTGGGCTGTATTCTTTACAGGTTATTGACACAGCTGCAGGATCATTTACTATATGGTACAGTATGACTAGAATGATGAAATATGAGGATCCGTGGATAGGTTGCTATGGAAACAGACTCACTTGAGGGTCTTGGCGTTGAGCACCGTCCCACTGCGGTTCATCTCCAGATCCCTCCGACTGACAGAGGACACACACACACACACACACACATCAGCATTTAGGGACATGTTGCTGCAACTCTGCTATGAGCGATCAATAGTTGTTATTCTAAGAAGAGAGCATCTTCCTCCCAGTGTGCGTGTGTGTTTGTGTTTTCACCTGTTGTACATGTTCCAGAAGAGCTGCAGGTTGAACTGGTTGATGGTGTTGTTGATCTGTTGCCTGTAGCTCTGCACCAGCTCTGTGTTGTTCATCAGCTCCTCCTGGCTGAACAGGTGAGGCAGCACAGTGTCGGGCAGAGCGCTGGTCAGACCTGACAGCTGAGAGCCGGGAAACACACACAACACGTCATTACTACAAAACAAGAAGAAGAATAACAAGAAGAAGAAGAAGAAGAAGAAGAAGAAGAAGAAGAAGAAGTATGGCACCTTGGTGGCAGCCCAGTCGATCCATCCTTTCCCATTGGGGTCGATGTTGAGCAGAACTAGACCTTCCACCAGGTCAGGGAAGATGAGCTGAGAAGAAGAAGAAGAATGGTTTTATGCAGATGATTTGTTACAAATTTTACCTGGTTTTCTGATGTCTATGTGAGTGTGTGGAAGACTGTATTCAACTCACAGCAAACTTGGCCAGGATGTAAGCTCCAGCTCCAACTCCGATCCCAACAATGCTCTTGAATCTGAAATAAGAGCCGCAGCAGTGTTAAACTGGCGGTGGGTGTGAGGAGCTGCAGCTCAGTAGGACGTCTCAGTCGAGACCGGACTCAGTGTTCAGGCTAAAATTACATCCTGCTGGCAGCAGCTCCCACTTCCTACAGAAAACCAAGCGTGAGGCTGCCTCTCTGCTCTGAACGTTTGGAGACGAGGCTGGATTTGATTTCCAGTTCTTCCGAGTTAAAGCGGAACGTGTGACTGTTGTGTGATTGTTGTGTGCCGAATGTGTGACAGCAGAAAGAAGCAGATGATCTGTGCCAGCAGGACAAACAGGACATCCAGTTCCTGCTTCTCTCTGAGCGTGTGCAGAATCCACAGAGCACCCACCCGAAGTGCTGCACCACGGTGGGCAACATCCCGGCCAGCTGGTCCATGGTGGGGTACTGGTACCTGTGGACAGGAGGGGCAGGGCGCCGTTAGCTCCACTAACATCCTCCCTCAAATCACTTACACATCACTGCAGCAAATGCAGCAGCAATGCAATGACAAACTACAAATACAGTCTTTTTCCTCTTACCCCTGGGGCATCTGCGGCGCTCCGACCTGCTGCCCCGGGGCGTCCACATGGCACACAACGAAGTGCTTGGTGATCTCCTGCATGTCCTCGTTGTTGAAGAAGCTGTTGAAGCACAGCTTGTCTGCAGGAGAGGAGACGAGGAGAGGTTTAGAGGGATGAGGACCCCCGAGAACACTCAGGCCGCTTAGGTGTAAACATAACCCGAAGAATTAGTTTCCACTTGAAAACATCGTCGCGTAAACAGGCTGTACTTTCTGAGCCTCGACAGAGAAGAGCAAGTTCTGCAGCAGCTGCGTGTTTCATAAATGTTTGTCCCACTTTCGGCTCGGTGGAACTTCCCGAGGCGCTGACCGAGCGGCGTTAATTAAACGGACCAATTAACATGACAACTGGGTTAGACATGAAAGTGGGGAGGCGGGGGGAGGCGGCGGGGGCGGGGGGGCAGAGGGCAGTTTGAGCCCTGGACGGATGGCACTCGATCTGAAGGAGACGAACAGACTCTCTCCATTGGGACGGAGGAGAGAAGCTTCTCGTTTGGAAGCAGCTGAATCATGGCTCCTGTTCTCCCACTGACTCCATGACCTACTTTCTCCTCTTACTTTCACCCCCTCTCCCCCTCGACATCCTCCTCTTCCTCTGCAGTCGGATGTAATACTTTAATGTTTTATCTGCGAGCTATTCTCACTCCATGACCTCTTTTCCAGTCTAATTCAGTCCTCTCTCTCTTCCTCTGCACACTCTCCTAATCTCTTTGTCTTGTCCTCGTCTCTCCCTGCTGGCAGCCATCTGCCCACTGGAAGTCTTTCTCATATCATATTATTCTCCTTCATCTTTTCTCTTCTCTCCCTCATCCTCGTCCTGCACGCCGCCGCACTGCAGTCGAGTGATTTATCGACTGGCCTTGAATGCTGATCGCCTCCCGGTTCCTCCGTCACTCCTCTTCCGCTCAATCATTCTTCTTTTTCACCTTCAGGGGTGCAAGCCGGACGACCACAGATCTGTGCAGTCAGCAGAGTCGAGGTCGAGCTCTGACACGCCATCATCGTCCGTCACGAAGCGGTGGTGGCGTTATGGAGCCGCTGCACCCCCACCTCATCTCACCCCACCCCCACCCCCACCTCATCTCACCCCACTGCAGCATGAGGATGTTTTTCTGACCTACATTTCGTCGATGCCTCTCACGCTCCCACTTCATTTCACTCCTTGTTTCTATTTCTGACTTTAACTTTAAATCCCCCGCCCCCCCGCTGCCACCGTCTCTTTGTTCTCCTCGCAGCTCACAAACATGGATTTTTATTAAATTATTGAACGCTCAGCCTGGTTGTGTAGCGCAGGCTCTGGTGTCTTTGTGCATTGTGAAGGTCAAGTGTTCCTTTGATCGCTGCATATCTGCACATTCATGGCCTCTATAGGTTCTCCCACCATCTCCACCAAACAGCCGATTCAGACCTGCTTTTTTTCCCATTTCCACAATTTTACCTCTCCATTGATCAAGAATTGCTACGAGCTGTTAAATTTACATTTCTACAGAAGCTTTAATCACAATATTTTTCCTAGTCTTTGTAGCCGCCTTAGATTGTCTCACAGCCTGCTTCACACTGTCATCTGCACAAATCAGTCCCGCAGTTATAAAGCTTCACAAGGAGCAATGGGTAAAATTCTGAAAAATGTCTTCTTTACACATATCACATTTTTCACAGATTTTGTGCTCGTAGCTGCTCTCGTTGCTTCCTTCAAACTGTCGTTCAGTGTTTGTTGTTATCAAGTCGGAGTTAACCAAGCAGCCGGACTCTCTGTGAAGTAAAATTGGAAAATGAAGTTGGATTGAGGATTGTGATGAAGCTCCAGAACGCTCATCGGAAGTTTAATAAATTTCTACATTTACGGCACTTTTCTCAGGTTTTATATCCATCATAAGTTCTTTTTCCAATCTGCCTCAAACTGTCATCGACAGATCATCGTTTGCTCTTTGATTGGCTCACCTATGGCCAACACCTTCTGAAGCAGCTGGTTGGGTTTTATCTGCAGATTCACCACTAGATGTCATCAAATCCTCAAAACATCACATCTTATTCAAACTGATTGTACTAGTCGGAATATCATAACACTTGAAAAAGAAACAAATTTAAGTCTCGTAATTAGAATTTAACAACGTTAACTGCATGAATTTGGCAAATGTCGCTCCCGGTTTCAACCTTTTGTGTATTTACTGAGCAAATAAGCTCATGAGGTGTATGAAACACACAGTCACACGTACTGAAGAGTTACATGGTTTTCTGTATTGGCTGAAGAAATCTTTTCTCTGTCAAAACCAATTAAAAACAACAGAAAATAATTTTAATTTTAGCACTTCAACTTTCCAGATCTAACACACATTGAACCAGCAGTGCCAAACACTTGACTTCGTGACTCAGTTCTTTCACGTGTCTTGTAATTACTCAATGCTGGAGGTGATAACGAGAGTGTGTGAGAATGTGTGTGAATGTGTGTGTGTGTGTGTGTGTGTTGGTACAAAGTGAAGGCAGGAAGCCTTGATGTGACATGGAGGCCAATTATCACCTCTGAAGAGTGCAGAAACAGGTACATCAGCAGAGAAACACACTGTCTTCATGTTTCAGAGGCTGTGTGTGTGTGTGTGTGTGTGTGTGTGTGTGTGTGTGATTGTGTGCACTCACGGTTCAGGCCCACGTCGTGGTAGGTGAGGATGGCCGGCTTGTTGCCTTTGGGGGCCCCTCGGATGATGACGTGCAGCATCCCGTAGGGGGTTTCCACATCGTGTTCCTGAAAGACAGAGAACAAACATGAAGCGCAGAAAATGATACGTCTAAAACCAGCAGAGTCAAATGGAATCTGCGGCCTGATGGACTCGTCTGAATCAACTCCACCTCCCCAAGTCTTAAGGTCGGATAAAACAGCCATCACATGCTAATGTAATGATTAAACAGCAGAATAATCGAAAGCTAAAGCTGCTAGACTGGACAAAAATGGACATAAAGAAATCATGTGTAACTATAGCTATATATACCACCTGTGACCACCAGATGTCACTCTATGACCACAGAAGGCTGCTACAGTACAAATCTCGATTACTACTGTATTTAACCGTATTAAATTGCGTTTAATACTGTACTGTATTAAGCGCGCTTTAAATCTGTTCAAATGTGCTTCAAATTAAGAATACAGTTTAGCATTACTACAATGGCCAAAATAATGTTTATATGAACTAGCAACAAGGGAGCCAATGATAATGGAAATAATACAAAAACAATATCAAACTAGAATTAGCTGGAGCGACTGAATTTTGGTCTAATAAAGGCAACAAAATAATCACTTTCCAAAACTATTAAAAAATGTACTTATACTATAAGTATTAGTAAAGTTAAGTATAAATATTTACTGTAAGTTATTATACTATTTTCTGGTCATTCCACTATTAAAGCAACATTAATAAAAATCCTTCAGAAATAATAATAACTGCAGCAGATGATGTAGCAATGAATGCGGAGGACTGAATTCTGGGTGGTTTTCTTCTTAATAATAGTTCTGTGAGATGCATCGTGGTCAGATTGGTTAATAGGTGGTAACGGCAGCTGTTGTACATTTCTGGTTTCTAAATCAAGCAAAAACACTAAAAAGGAATGAATCCGCAGCATCAGTGTGTTGATCCCCGGATTATAGAAGTTCTGGTGTGTTCTATGAAAAAAAAAGCTGCAGCAGGAAAACAGACGAGCGAGCGCTGACCCACATTTTGTCTGCATCCACAGCCAGACACACTCAAAATGGAGGTGTGTGTGAGCATGAGCTGCGCACTCACTCACACAAACACACACGGACTCAACGGTGTGTGTTTTAGGATTATGGAGCGTTAATCCGCCCGCTGACACTCTGTTTACATCCTCCACACACAGATCCAACATCATCCTCTCACACCTTCAGTCATTTTCAGCCACAAAGTGTCACTGAAGGACTTTGGATTCTAAAAATACGTCGTCACATCCAGTTATACCATCACAACATATCAAGTCAACGTTTTTTTCTGTGTCTATTAGGATATTACTGCGGCTTGTGTCCTGAATGAGCGAGTTGAATGAGTGATCTGAGACTGATGAAAGAGTGAAAATCAATTTTCTGAAAGACGATAAAGAGAATAAACACGCTTCAACTTTTCAATGAAATGTATGTGAATTTCAGTACTAAACACCTAAAATGATAAAGAGGTAAATGGATTTAATTTATAAACACTTGAGCAGTCACTGTTAATCACGTTCACCCATTCACCAACACAGGCAGCTGCTATGCGAGGAGCTCAGGGCATCCGTTGGGAGCAGTGTTTTGCTCAAGGACACTTTGACATGTGGACAGAATTGGACCTACAACAAGAAACAATCACTTGGCCAACCAAATCAAGCATAATTCAGTCAACAAAATATGTTGAAAGATGTGGAAGTCATCACACACACGCACACACGTATACATTACAAACAACACAGGAGCCTGAACGCAACACAGATTTTCATATTTTTAGATGAATGCATCCATCAGGAGGAAATGACAACAGAAATCTCAAGACAAAGCACAACTTCATTTATAAGTCAAATAAAAACAGATGTAACCGTCAGTGACCCGGACTCAAACCAATGTCCTTCACACTGTGAGCTGACGGTGCAAAACACTAAGCCTGTGTGATGGAGTGTGGATGCATAATTTCCTTCATAATCTCTCCTCTGTCTCACAGCCTGCAGATCATCACACTGTCAACAATTAGGAGTTAATCCATCTGGATTATCTCCGCATTATTCCAGCCGCGGCGTGTTATCATCTCTCTAATTTGAGGCTTTGTCTTTCTCAGCGACGCGCCACAAACTCTTCCTCTTGACCTTCAAAGCGGCCGTTGGGAGGAAGACGCAGCGCCCGCAGGGCGAAGCGAGGACGTGACTCCATGTTTTTCTCTCCCACTGCAGCAAACGCGCGGCGTGCGGCGGGATTAATGCCACGCAGGATGTGTGTCAGAGTGCCATCAGTAACTGTGTCAGTGGGCCACCATGGCGGGGTGACCCATCCGCCCGCACTGACTCCGCACTTTCTGCTCCGCATGAGGATGCGGCGTTGCCATGGCAACGTGGATGCAGCAGAGAATTCGATTCGGCGGCATCGAAAGAAAACGGCGGAGGACGTGTGAGGATGAGGGCGGTGAGCGAACTCACCCCGTCCCAGCACTCAGGCATGATGGATGGTCTCAGAGACGGCGCAGAAGAGGAGGAAGAGGAGGATGAAGACGAGCCAGGCCTCTCCTGTGGGAAGGGACTAGGTCCTGGTGGGGCTGCGGGATGCAGAGCCGGTGCTGAGGCTGAAGCTGCGGCAGAGTCTTTGTCTGCTGAGCAGACGCTCTCTTAAAGCTGCTGCCCCCAGCCCCCCCTTCCTCCTCCCCCCTCCGACTCTGAAGGCATCTGATCTGCAAACAGGGCGGAGACCGGAGGAGACGATTGGCTCGCAGCGCTGCGTCCCTGCATGCGATTGGTTGCTTCGCTCTGTCAGTCATCTATAGGGCAGCGGCCCCCTCCATCCTCTGTTTTCTCTCTCTCCCTCTCTCGCCCTCCTCTCTTCTAGTCAGCGACCTCGTTATTTTTGAGGCTTTTGGCAGAAACAAAACATCTGCTGTTCCCAAAATACGGCCAAATATTTGTTTGTTTGTTTTTTTTTTGAACATGCATCAGGACTCAACTGCCAGAACCATCATTTTCTGACCTTTTTTTCCTTTTAAATGAAATGCTCTAAATAACCATTAATAAACTGATCATATGTTATTGATCATCTTGGGAAAATGCCTTGTTCAACACATTGGCCAATCCTATTTTGAGGACAGTGGTGCGGCCACATTACAGCGCAGATGGGAGCAAAGGTCATGCCCAGGCAAACTCTAAGTCTGTTCCTCCGGCCTTCAGGCCACCACTGCCCCACTTCATCCAAACAGGAAAACTTCATTTGAAGAGTAATCTGTGAAACTAATAACGATTCTTCTTTCTCCAGATTACTGTAAATTGGAACAGAAGACGGCAGGAGATATAAATATCCTCTGAAGTTAAATCTTCAGGGAGGAAGACGCTCTATACTGTGGATGTTAGAGGGAGAAAGGTGCTCTATTCAAAGGAGGAGGGTGAGAAGAGTGAGTGGAGTGAGGAGAGTGAGGAGCGTACGTGCGCGTTCACATGGTTGCGATGGAGAGCGGCCGTCCATCATGCTGACTGCAGACTGGGCCTTTGTCCTGCCTCCCCCTTCTCTCTGTCTCTCTCTCCGTCCATCCCCTCTTTTTCCTGTTGACAGAAGTCCCAGTGCTGACTGCACTCCGAACGCCACTCTTCCTCTCCCTCTGTGTGAGATTAACTCTCTCCCTGCTGACGCTGCATCAGCACTGTCTGCTCTAAACACACAATCTGCGGCGGCAGAGACACTGAACACACACTCAGACCCCCGCCTGCTCATATCGGGGAGCTTTACAGCTCTTAATTTCCTCTTTCTGCACTGTGGATGCTTTATTTGTTCTTCTGTGGAAATTGGACACCTGTCACTTTGCTGCAGTGTGATTAACACAAACACACTGACAACAGAAACACACTGATCCCACCACCATTTATTTTCAAGAATATTTTATCAAAGCATAATTTAATATCCCCCTTAGGAAATGTCTTTCTTTTCATTTCACCCGCTCTGTTTATAGTTCAGCCAAACTGTGTGTACTCAGACGGGGGCTGCCATGGTGGACCGGGGAGCTGGTGGGGGTCCGAGGCCTCACTCACGGTCCCTCAGTGGAAATCTGTCAGGTTTGTACATCAGGCCTCTCCTCTCAAAGCTGAACATTAAACCAGACCCCAACTCTTTCAACTAGACCAAGAGTCTGCAAATTAAACCTGAACTCTTTACATTAGACCAAGACTCTTTAAACCAGTCCTAGACTCATTAAGCCAGCCCCAGTTTCTAAAAAGAAGACCGAGACTTGTTAAATAAATCCCTAACTCCTGAAACTGGATCCAGATATACGTACTAAACCAGACCTCGACTTGTGGAATAGATACAGGCTTTTCAAACCAGATTCTTTCTTTCTTCTCTTTTTTTGACACAAATCAGTGAAAAGCAGCAACGCAGAATCAAAGGGTTAATCGAGAAGATGTCGACTTTCAGTTTCTCTGAGATTCTCCTGACGATGCAGCCTGCTCATGTTGTTCATAAGCTTCTTAAGTTCCACACTGTGAACTCCCTACAGGCACCAGAGGAGCTGCGTGAATCCACACAGCCAGGGAAAAAAAAAAAAAAAAGCCTCACTTTCAAGCTGCGTGCAGGATAATGAAGTAAGATATCCATGACAAGGTTTTAAAAATAACCGTATCAGTCAAGCTGAAGGAGCGTGAAGCTTCTTCCTCACACAAACAGGTTTCGAGAGCATCGCGAACCAGGCAGCGAGGAGACGTCTGGGTGAAACGCGGCCACGCCATATTCACCGTGTGGAACAGGCATGTGACACATTTCAGAGTTTAGAGAACTGGAGGATTGGTTGGAGAAGCGAGGCCCCATCCTGCACCTCGTGTGCAGCTGTGAGAATGATCCGGGTGTGAGGAAGAGGTGTTTCATGGGAAGCGGCTGCTGTCTGACGCCCACAACACGTCTGATTAAAATAAACCCCGTCACATGTGCGAAGACTCATCAAACTCATGTTGTAATGCTGCATGAAACTTTCTGAAAGATGCAGCCTGGAGAAGCAAACGCTGGCATGATTATCAGCTGAAGCCTCCATTCTAACCAAAATGACCACCATCGCATGTGAAAAGCGAGTCCGTCTGTCTGTCCTGTAATCTGTCCTTTCGCTCTCTGTTTCTATGGCTCAAACTCAACCATGACTTCGGCCTCCAGAGTCTACAGGAGGAACTAATCTAAAAACTACACCATCCCCAAACCCCTCTCACTCTATGACACAAGACCACAGATTTTTAACCAAGAAATCTCCGTTACTACCCGTTTTTTCTTTTGCAATTTGCAATCAATGGAGTTCAATAACTTCCGCACCTATTAGACTTGTGACTCATACAGTTCTACTGTAGATTAGTATGTAACTGGACAATGTAGAAAAACTGGCTTCAGATTTGTTTTTAGGAGGATTTCTTTTCTCAAAAATAACAAGAAACAGAGCTTGCTTAGGAAGAGGTCTGTCTTCATGTTAAATCTTTGTTTGACGTTTCAGTATCTGCAGATATTTCACAAATAATGAGGCCAAGCTGTAATATCCTGTGAATTTTGAACAAAAGGAAAAAAACACACACACACACAAAAAAAAAAAAACTCAGAATCTTTTCAGGCTTGTGTTCATGTCACTATATCACAACTGATTTCCATCATCTTTGCTATATTCGGCTCTGGAAATCAAATATGACTCAGACGGGATTCATCAAACTGAAAAAGCAAACATGGAGAACTCAGAAACTCATAATAAAAAAGGGGGAAAAAAAAAAGAGGAGAGACAAGGAGACGAGAGCTCCATCATCCTTTCGTACCTTCCAGTCCCCCACCGGCATCAGCTGCTCACAGCTCTCCTGCAGAGAGAGGAGTGGACAGGAAGACAGAACAATTAAAACAGAACAAATACGAGCAGCCTGAACTCATGAGCTCACACACCGACAGAGGGAACAGCATCCACTGTGGAGCCGACAGAAGAGCAACACCAGCTGAGCACTGCAGGGCCAAACCACAGACAAGGAACAAGCTCAGCTTCCCACAAGTGTCTGAGATCCACGACAACAGATAAAAACAAAGCAAAATTTTAAAAAAAAGGATGTTTTGTTGCACAGTTCTGATTCTAGGCTTATTTAAGGGGTTATTCCAGTGGTTTTTAATTTTTAAGTATAAATTGTGGGACTTATAGGGGGACCGCTCCTCAGGAAGCAGATAAGAAAAGAAAAACCCTCACTGATAGTTTTTTTTTTTTTCTAGTTCGACTGAAGTGAACTGAAATGGATCAAGACACTTGTAAACATGTGTTTGTCAGATAAAGAAATACCAGAAATTTCAAATTCAAGATATTTTTGAAGGCTCAAGGAATCTATATGTCTGTCTGTCTGTCTGTCTGTCTGTTAATCACAGATGTATCACAATCCAAGGAATCAGTCTAAGGAACAATCTTGACTCTAAAATTAAAATGTCTCAGTCCATTTATAGTTTCAAGAAATGTCTAAAAGAACAATTATTAAAAAGATATGATACTACTGTATAATACGAAATTATAATATTTTGATTTTGTAAATATCTTCTTGTGGGATGGTTATGTTTAAAATCAAATCTTGATGTAAACTGTTGTTTTGTCAATTATTTTGTGTTGGTAGGGGCAGACATTATAAGTTTTACTTCTTTCTGCTCCTTTTCATTTTTTTTTCAAAGAATGAAATAAACAATAAATGAATGAATGAATGAATCTATTTATACTTTATCTTTTATAATATAAAACATGATTACTATAATAAAATGTATTTACTTATATATCATTATTTATTCACTATACCTTCCTTATAGTTTCTGCATATGAAATTTGAACCTGTTGGTGACATGGTTTAGTTGCCCCCTCTTGTGGTGATGAGTAGAACTGCATGATAAAGCTGGACTCTTGGAGAACGTTCTGTCTTTTTCTTTAAGCTGAAATTGTCAGTCATCCTATGTTGTGTTGCTGTCTGCAATCTGAGCTGCTTCTTCAAAGGTGCACTCTGCAGGATTTCAGCTTTTGGCAGCTGTTGAGGAAAGACACACAACAACGCGTTGTGGTAGAAGCTGTCATTACGTTGCCAAAGGTGTAAAAGCTGGAGAGAACAGAATGAATAGCAACAGAGGAAGTTAAACTGTGCTGCTGTTTTTACAGAGTCTGTAATCTTAACTTGGCTAATAAACTGAATGTGTGTGAATTTAATGGAATACCCCCTTTAAAGATATTCAATGCATTTGGGATATTTTGCATTTTAATTAATCTGCATTAAATCAGTTTGAGACAAATTTTGAATTTACAAAGACTCAATGTAGCACGTGTGGGAAACTGGAAACAACACAGCAGTAAAAAGTGAGAAAAGATGGCGTTTAAATGATGACACAGAGAGCTAGAGCCAGTTCCCTCATTGCAACAACACAAATCATCACTATACACATCTAAATGATGAGCCAGGGGTCTGCAAAGGCATGTTTCTTAAAGGTCTGGCCTAAGTAACACGAGTTTGACTTCTCCAGGTAAGTCTGACTTCTTGAAGTTAATCTGACTACCTGAGGTAAGTGTTATTATTCCCTGAGACTTATTCCCTGAGTTTAGTCCGACTTCCTGATGTCAGCCTGACTCCCTGAGGTGAGTCTGACTCTGTCAGACAGAAGTTTGGCTCCCCTCCTGTCAGATAAGTGTAAAAATTCAGACACTCTGACTGGTGGCCATCTGGTTCCTGTCAGAGCGATAGCTGCTGCCCAGCTCGGTTAAAGCTCTGCAGCTCTGGAACTCTTTGGAGTTAATGGAGGACAGAATGTGAAAGAGCTTGAAGACTTGAATAAATGTCGTCTCACAGGAGGAAGGTGCTCATATTTTACAGGATCTTGGCTCAACTCATTTCAAAGGAGGAGTTCATGTTTTCGTGTAGTTTAAGTCTGGAAACAATTGTCACATGTTTACTTTGTACTTGCTTTAATAAAATCGGTTTTACATTTCTATTTGGTGATTGTATGAGAAGAGGTTCAATCGGAAGTAGCTGCTAGCTAAAACAATATTTTTTTCTTGATTTATTTTTGGATACTTTATCACTGCACTTCAATAAAAAGACTTTGAATTATAATTCTGAAAGTTCCTTGTTAAACTAAAGACACAATTTAATGTTTTAAAATACACGTTATTTGCATTGTTTACAGACACGTGTGGAAAAACTATGAACTCTGCCTTCAAGAAAAGATTACCGATAAGATGAATTAGGAAATCAAAACAACTGAAGATTTGAAATCAGAGTTATCGAATGAGTTTTCGGTCTGTGTGATTCATTCGTGCTCTGCAGACTTCAGGTCGGCTCAGAGCAGGAACTTCTGAAACCACGAGAACATTAAGCATGCAGCAGATTGTGAAGGTTTCTGGAGACGTTTCTGGAAGAAAACACAGAGCAAAACACAGAGGAAGGCGGAGGAGAAGCGGCGGGTTAGCGAGGAAAGGTCGAGTCTGAGTGACGATCGGAGAGAAGACTGGAAAAGAAAAGGAATCGGAGTGAGACGGGAGACACGCCTGAAGAACAAGAAACATCTCAGCCTACACAGAACCTGAAGCTGCCCGGCGCTCCAGATCCACGGAAGTTTTAAGGTTTCATTTAAGTCAGAAGTTACTACCAATACTGATGATGCCAGTCTCAAAATAAAGCCAATTTTAACGTGACATTTCTCATTCAGGCTATTGCTAATTTGCTTGCTACTAGTTATAGTAGCTGTCGTGTCAGCATCACCGATATCTCAACTCAGGTCTCAGTGTTGTGTTTACATTATTCATTTTTTACTTTTTAGAAATTTCCAAGATGCAAAATCGAAAAAAAAAAAAATCAAATGTTTTCCATCCACAGAGGGACTCTGCGACGGCCAGAGGCTGAGAACCACTGAGGTAAGAAGTTGTGAAATACTCTGATTACTTTTCAGACTGAGCCGGGCAGCTCCGGTTCACGTGGCTGTTCACTGTGAGAGGAGTCAGGCTGGGTAAAGGGGGGGCGAGGGGGCGTCAGAGACGACAGTGCGGTGGTCGGACCAGCAGGTGGCACTCTTCTCTTTCTTAAAGCTCCTGATGATGATGGTGATGATGATGAAGAGCTGCTCCTTGCAGGCTCCCAGTCTCAGCGTGAGCTTCAGTCAAACACTTTTTCCTCTCTTTTAAATGAAACTCATCAGTCCTGAAGTGTGTATTAATAAAGCCTGAGGAACCGTCCCTGCTGTGTCACTGACATTTTTCTATTAATGAAAAACTTTAATTGGTAGGATTTCATGTAATTGGTTTTTAATGTTGAATAGTTTTTACTGTTATAATTCATGTTATTCATCAAATCATCCTTTTTATAATAATCACTTCATATTTATTTTCCCTTAACCCTGAGTGCAGTTGTTTCTCTCTCTCTCGTGTATATTAGTTTATTATTTAACGGACTTGTTGATAAACTGAAGCATCGAACTTACAATCAAAGAAAATGCTAAGCTAACTAGCCTGAGCGCAGTCTGCATTTCTTCTTCTTCATCAGAATTCCACTGCTGTGTTTGTTGGTTGGTTGGTTACCACCACATGCTATTGTTACCTGGTACATTTCAATCTTTTCCGCTATTCCAATAGCCAAGTTTACGCTCAACTACTTAGCTATGCGACGAACTTAAAGTTTCATTTCAAAGGGCTAATCTCGCGATTATGTTTTATCGACTTTAACGACTGATTTAGACGCCAAAGCATAAAAATTGATGTCATAATACAAAAAAATTTCAATTGCTAAGCTAAATGGACTCTACGGGCATTCTTTTTATCAACGGATTTCTTATCCTTGAGGATTTTACTACTTTGTTTAGTAGGTGATTTAAAAAAAAAGCTCCATAGCATAGTGTAGAGTTTACGCCAAGCTAGTTAGCTACATGAAGAACTGGTAAACAGCAGTTTTGTTTCAACTGTATCTAAAAAGAATAGCTTTCATTGACTTATTAAAATGCAAAAGGAGTAAATCAGGTTGGATTTTGAAAGCTGACCTGAGTAGTTTGGTTTTTCACCTGCTGTTCATTTCGACGTGCTGCTTTTGCTTTGATTTCAGAGCATGTTCTTTATAGTTTTACACACATGATGTTGATCAGGCCGACCGTGTTTCTTCGTGGTGGTTTGTTTCTTTCCATCGTGCTGGTCTCTGATCCACTAGATGAAGATAAAATGGTGACTGCTTATTGAGTGCGCGAGGTGAAATTTGGGAGGTTCTTCTAACCGTGTGCTGTGTTTGGCTCTGTGTTCTGGCAGTCACATGTTTCTGCTTGTTCTGGTAGTTACCGGGAGGACCCCGCTGGTCCGACGGCGGGTCTGGCGGAGCCAGTGCCGTGCGATGACATGCCAGCGGTGAGTGGGGCGGCTGGGGGGAGGGGGGTTGTTAAGGGGCGCGGGGCTGGCCCCTGATGCCTCCTCTCCTTTATCCTGCTGCGTAGCGAAACAACAAGCACAACAAGACAGTTACTGGGAAACAACCGGGGCAGACAGAGCACATGGAGACCAGAACAGATCGTTCACAAAAACATTTCCTCATCCTCACAAGAAGTCCTGAAAAACATATGTAGCCTCATGGAAACGACCTGTAAATATGTGACATTTACATACATGATTTATATCTATTTATAAAGCTCTTCACTACCAGGTTCCATCATCCCTTAAAGAGCTGTTAGTCCCATATTATCCAGCAGAACACTTGGTTCTCAGAGTGTAGCTTACTGGTGGTTGCTCGGTTTTCTAAAAGTAGAGCGGGAGGCAGAGGCTTCAGCTATCAGGCTCCTCTCGTGTGGAACCAGCTCCCAGTTTCAGTTCGGGAGCCTGACACAGTCTCTACGTTTAAGGTTAGACCTTCACTTTTCTACTTCATAAAGCTTACAGTGAGAGCTGGTTCAGGACCTTTTTCTTGTGAAGCTGCTATAACTCCAGGCCTCGTTTACAAGTTTTCAAGAGAAAATGCTAAACCTCTGTGGCGTATTGGGGGTCCTTTTTGTATGACCACTCTGATGGGAGCCAACTTTAATGCTCCCAAGGTGAAACTTTTTGAAAATGTTCCATCTCGGTTAAAACGGTTGAAATGTAGCGACTGTGCATGCTAATTTGTTCTTTTCATGCTCAGTAGTTGGACGATATAGGAACAATGTTTGCCTTCAGACTGGCATGACTCCCAGTCCATATTCTCCTGGACTTGGTAGTTTCAGAGTAGACAGTCACCATAATAACAATCCAACTTGGTCGTCTGTCCATAAGAATGTATGCATTATTAGTGACTCATTCTCTGCATACACGTGCGTGGTTTTGTAACGAAAACAAAAACAGCACCCATTAGTGGCCCAACATGAAAACTACATCTTTTTCAGCGTTTCCGCCGTTCGAGTGTAAAATTGACACTGTGTTCAAAAGGTTGGCGTGTACATGAAAGTTTTTTTCTCAAATGAAAACGCAAAAGCAATGCATACTTACTTGAAACGTCATGTAAACAGGCCCTTCTACGTTTTGGAGACAATTTTTAAAGAACCTTCTCCTCTTTTATTGCTCATCATATGTTCTCCACTGAACTCCGCTGCTCCTGCTCTCCTTCCTCTGAACCTACCTGCCAGATCCTGATTGGAGCCTCAGTCTAGTCCCATAAAATCTTTGGTTTCTTTTTCTGTCAGAGTGTATTTTAAGTGGTGCAATGTAATTGAAACTGAATTGAAATGACTGAACATATAAAGACAGACTACATCTGAGACTGCCTCCCAGTGGATTTCGTCTTTTTGAAAAGGCTCTGACGCCACAACACGAGGACATCGCTGTATTAGTTTAGTTTATGAGTCAGTCAGTATCTGTCCTAAAAGGTCGAAACGCTGCAGACAAACCGAGAGACCCATGAAACCTCCTTCCGTGTTGAGTCACGCAGACGTGTACCGGTGGATCGACGCGGCAGCGAGTCGATGGCCTCGATTATTTACGAGCCGCGGGTCGTAACGAGCGACCTCTGCAGGATCGATGGCAGGACGGGTCGTTAGCGCTGCGCTGCATCTGATAGGAGTCATAACACCCTGACCCACTGCTTCCACACGGCCACGCTGACAGTCTGCCACAGTGAGTCATGGTGGCTTTGTTTAACCCCAGGCTCGGTTAGATTCCCGCAGCTCAAACAAGAGACTGTGTTTGTTTTCATCCTTCTCTGTTAAGTAATGATGTTTGTTTTAACACAACGTCTTCCTCACAATGAGTCTTTTTCTCTCATTCAGCATCATTCTGAGTCTCTCCTTTTCTGCTCTTTTAATCATTCATGCAGTCGATAGAAACAATAACAGAATCCTGTTCAAGACTTAAAGGGGACCCATTATTGCTTCTACTCTGTACAGACATCCATTTTTGTAATTTATGTAAATTCTGCAAATCCTCGTCATATTTATCGTGTTATTGCTATTGTGGTATTTCTTTCTCTCTCAATTCCCTCTATTTATATTTTATACTTGTGCCTTTTTTTTTTCTTTGCACCACCACCAAAAGAAAATTCCTTGCATAGGCTACTGTACTTGGCAATAAACCTGATGCCGATTCTGACACATATGAAGTTTTGGAGATGCTCAGCTTCAAACGGTCAAGGCCTGACACAGATTCAAGGAAATGAGGCTGGTGCCAAATTACAAGAAGAAACAGTGCAGAACCTCTATGTGGGTAGTGATGTTTACAGAGAGGCGTGTCAAATTACAATAAGGAATGTTTCTGGAAGAACTATTTCATTTATAGATTGAGAGGTGTGGTCAGAGGCTTGTGTCAAATTACAAGAGGCAGCGATGCTGGAGGATGACCTGTATATAGATTTGGAGGTGTGCAAAATTACCTGGTGTCAAATTACAAAAAAAGGGATGGTGCTGAAGGAGGAGGCTCATACAGCTCCAAATGGCTAACGTCCAGATTATAGAGCTTCGCCCTCCAGTGACAGCCAGAGTATGCGGCATCTTCCTCCTACTAACTGGTGTGACTTCAGCAAATGTCCAGATTACAGGGTTCATGATGGAGACGCTGCGTAAAATATCCTACGACTCAAAGTTACATCAAACATGTCAGTCAACATGCAGCAAGACCCCAAAAATCCATAGTTTTTGCTTAGGCTGTTGTCCCCACCCTGTACTGCATCACAGCTGTTTAACACGAGACGCAAGAAGAAAGTTAATTCATAATAGGTCTCCTTTAATTAGCCATTAGCTGTTGCTTCCAGAGGACACTGTCTTGTTGGATTTCCTCCTTTCTGCACTGAGAATGATCTTCAGCCTTAACCTTTTGTCCATTTACTGGATAAGAGGACTGGAATAAGTGACGCTCATGCGATCGCCTACTACACATTTAGCTGTTTTTGCCTCTCCATCCTCCACCTCTCTCTCCGTCTACCCTGCCCATCATCTCGTGGTGTTGTTCCTGAGAGTCGCAGCTGGATGAATTTCATTCATTTCATCCTCCGCTAGCAAAGCGGGATCGTTGTCTCATTGTAACACAGCTGATGAACACAAACGTCTTTGTCCAAGAGGTTGCTGAGGGTCTCGTTCTGTGAATACGCTGAAGAAGCAGCCACACGAACACGCTCAGACACACACACACACACACAGGGTGGGGTTACGGGGATAGGGGTGGGGTGGAGGGGGTGGGGGTTAAGAGGCAGTAAACAAAGAGGACTGACCATGTCTGAGTCGGCTGCTCTCTGCTCCAGCAGCAGGGGCTTCTCCTCCGTAAACTGCTGCTCCTTCATCCCCGCCATCCTGGACAGCAACCTGCAATCACCATGGCAACGAGCAGAACGAGACACACACACACACACACACACACACACACACACACACACTTCATTACATCATGCATGCTGCTTACTGTGCTTAACCTTAAAAATAATAACAATCTGCAGAAGCATTTTTGCATTCTGATGTCAGCGATCGGTGACGTTTACTCATTACTCATTACTTCTTGAAAAGTAGTTGTACTTGGAAAAACTGTGACACATTAGCCAAGCTGGGACAGTTTAAAGTCCCACTCCAATCCTCTTTCGTAGTTATTATTTTAAAGCGTTCTCAGTAGTGTTTAAATGTGATTGGGAAGCTTTTAGACAAAATCACTAAACCTGTGCCATTTTCCAGGACCCTGTATCTGCAAAGCTCCACAAGCTCAATAGCAACTCGCCTCTGGGCTGTGAGCAGAGTCAGCGCTGCTCTGCGCCCTCCCCCGTTCACGCCGGAGAAGCCCTCTGCTATTAGCTAGCTCTTCCCACTAGCTTACAGCTACATCTCTCAGTCAATGGTTCTGCCGACCACCCTTCGCCTCTCCACTACTTCCGGGTTGCACAGGTTCGGCATGGCCGTCGGTGGATTGTCTCACAGTGACCTGAAGGCATTGTGCTGCTTCTTCCCTGCTAACAGCAACTAGCGCGCAGTGTCTGGGCTCTGTTCGGGGCTTCGCCCGCTAACCGGCCGAGCCTGCAGTCTCACAGCTCTGTTTGGAGATCGGAAAAATGCTGCATGAACATGTAAACAACGTGAAGAACATGATGTTCACTGGAGTGGGTCTTTAATGACTGGTTCACTCATTCGGTTAATCCCAAATTACATCTGTTCGTAGGATGATGGTATTCTATAATCTAGATCAGAGGTGTCAAACCGATCCTGGAGGGCAGCAGCCCTGCATGCTTTCCAGGTCTCCCTGCTTCAACACAGCTGAGTGCAATGAGTGGCTCGTTATCAGGCTTCCTGCTAAACTTGATAAACCTTCATGAGTTTCAGCTACTATGGATACATGCTAATGCTACTGTTAGTTAAACCAGGACATATTTCATGTTGCTGTCATGGGGATTGAGTTAGTTCATGATAAACTATACTAAGTAGGGGTTTTGTGAAATCGTAACTGTGAGGAGGGAAGCTTTAGCTTTCGCAATTGCTAAAATTACCTCAAACTGGAGAAAGTAATGAGTCAAATGGAAATCCAGTGACTGTAACCAAGGAGTCGGTTAGAATGGCATTACTGCCACAGGGCCAACAAGGCTTTATCGGTTCATTCAATTACATGTGAGCACTCAGGTTAAAACAATGGATAATAAAAAAACAACTAGCTCAGTTGTTCTGGAAGCATTTTTATTGAAATATTTTTTGAAAGGCATCCAAATAAACCGATGAAGTAACTGAGAACTGGCCTACTTTCAGAACTCACTGTACCCAGCCAAACACTGTCAGTGAGATGTGTAAAGCATCACAAAGTTTACATTGTTCCTCCTCTTCAAGGCTGAGCAACTACTAAAACACTCCTGACACCCAGTCCTCTTTTGCGAGAGAACAAAGAAGCGTTCAAAGCCAGAGCCGATGTGAATGCTTACTGACCGAGTTCCCTCTGTAAAAACAAAAAGGAGCCGAGAAGACGAAGGTCTAATGAAGCTGGGACAACGCGATGGAGGACGTGTCTGCGGTACGCAGACATGTCAGCAATGCACCGACTCACTGAGAAGTGGTTCTAGTACAAGGGTACCAGAATCACCTGGGTTTTTCTTTTTTTGTAATGTATTTAAGTGTGAATGTATTTGTCACTGGGACTGCCTGCTGCTGCCATGCCAGGCCCCTCTTAAAAAAAAAGAGATTGTGTATCTCAATGAAGATTTACCTGATTAAATAAACAAATAATAATAATCAGGCCTGTTTTATGTGTTGGTGGATCCAGCTCTGTAGCTTCTGTTGAGCCTCGATGCCTCATGTTTAAACCTTTTTACTGCAGATTGTAGACAGCATCTAAAGGTGAAGCCCAAGTTGGAAGCTACTCATTTAACATACAGAAAAACAAAGGATTTTTTTTTTTTTTCATATGTGGTTGCAGCATCTATATATGCTAGAAGTGTCTGTTGTGCAGCTTCAGCACTCTCACTCGTTTCATGATTGGAACCTTTGGACCTGTTTACACAGCAGTGTTTTCCAGGCGATGTCCGTTTCCACAGAAACGGCAGAAATACTGAAAACAATGTACCATAGTTAGTATGCCAGGCAGGGAGTTGGCGCAGTTTGCTGTTTTTGTAATGAAACCAAGCACACATGTATGCAGGCTCCAAACACCACTGTTGTGTAAACAGACCCCCAAGACAGTGAAAGTTTTCACATTTCACTTGGAAACGTTGCAGAGTAAACGGGGCTTTTATTTCCACAAGAATGAGGAACAGGAAAAGGAAATTACAGATTATATCAGTGAATTAACTCACATCCAATTAACTGAGATCAATAAAATCAAAGCAGGAGTGAGTTTCCCAAGTCAGCAGTTAATTTTTATTCGCAGTATCTTGTGCATAACTCCACCATCTTTTTTTAGGAAGTGACTTCTAGATGTAAGTACGCAGAAATGTTCAATACCCACAAGAAGAGTTCTCATGACAGACTCAAATCAAGCTGCTGATATGAGAAAAAGTAAAATGAGGACTCAAGCTGCCGGCACAGATGAAACTTTGCGCGTGTAAATCACCTTCACCACCACCTTCACCTCCATGACTGTTCCCTCTCTCTCTGGCAGTCACTCAGAATAATCGCTGCTTTTTATCCGACACCCTTAAAGAGACAGAACCCAGACGCCGCTGGCAGTCAGTTCCAGCGGCTGCCGGTGAAGTGTGTGTGTGTGTGTGTGTTTGTGTGTGTGAAAACCTGCAGCCACTACTTAACAAGGAGAGATCCCTGCAGCCTGAAAAACAACACGGATCATGACGGCTCAAGTTTTTTGGAGTAAAGCTCCGCCAAACGGAGGACGGGAAGGTGTCACGTCCTGCAGGAACTTGCTCTTCTCAGGCTGATCACTCCGCTCAGACCGAGTCCGGCAGATTCAGCACAATCTCTTTGGTATCAGTCAAACAGTGATCAATCAGTTACACAGAGCCAGCTCCACAGGTGAATGTTTAGTTCTTAAAGTTGATGTTAGAAGTCAGAAAACTGGACAAATGTGACTGTTTCAGCCACTTTGAAGATGACTTAGTTTCTTCCTGTATAAAGGCTACTTTTCCTTTCCACTGTTTCCTCTACCAGCTCATGTGGAATTCTTTGTTTTTCTCTGTAAAAGAGTCTTGAAATGACAGTGTTGTATGTGATGCTACAGGAATCCGCTGCTTAGTTGCACTGAGGCCAGTAGATCGATTTGCAGGTTCGATCTACTGGCTTCAAGCAAAATACTGACCCAACGGAGGGATTATTGAGTGCTTTGCATGGCAGCTGTCAGTCTGAGGCTTCTTGAACCTCTTGAACTGGATGTCTGTGGGGGGGGTGAAGCCTGACCATGGGCAGATTCAGTACAGTGACCTCAACTCGCTGCAGACATTGAGACAGAAACTTGTGGAACTTCAGAGTTTGTTGGTCATGAAGCTGACCTCGTCAAACACTCAAAGTACCAACGAAGTGCTGGTCAGAACTGGAAGTGGTGGAGGAACGTCGCACCACGAGATGCTCAGGGTCTAAAGAGTCAACAAGGAGCCCAAACTTTAACCCATGAAACAACAGGAACACAGCTGCCGTCCGCACCGCGGCCGTCAGTCCGACCACTCATCACGAGGTTTTTTTGACTCCCGTCTCACGGTCTCTCCCTCCCATCGTGACCAGTTTATGAAACTCGTGAGTTCGACCTTTTCAGAGGCGTGAGCAGTATTCACATGAGAGGTGACACCGAACAATGATACGCCTCTCCACCTCCGTCTGCATCACTTCTTTATTTGTTTTCCTCTCAGTCATCTTTTGGTTTGTATTAGACTTTACTTTTTTATTTTTTGGACAAATAAAATTAACAATACCCCAAGACATGCTAAAGTCCAGACTTTTTCAGATTTATAATTATGAAGGAAGTGACCATATTTGGTAAACTCCTTATTTCTTCTCCGATTCACAAATTAGAAGTGAAATCGTAAAGTTTCGACGTATTCCTTTCAGAAAACTTTCGTACTTTTTTGAAACAGTGACAGTTTACATGTAAACAAAAGAAACACTAAAAACTATGCAGCTTTAGATCAGTCGTGTCCACGATGTAAAAGTGTCGTGGGACATGACCTTAATATCAGCGATGTCACAAGTTCAGCTCCCTTTAATCTATGATAAATTTGCCATAAAAAACTCTCTTGTGGGCCTGCGGAGGAAAAGATGGCTGGCTCACAACAGCAGCTCCACCCAAAATGTCTCAGCAAACAATAAAATCCTACAGACGCACAGTAATCCCAAGACAATGGAAGCTACACCCACACTCTTTCTAAAGGAGCTCGGAGAATTAAAGATGTAAAAGGAGGGAAAAAGGATATTGAAGGATTAACTCAGTTCACCTCTGTAAATCCTTGTTTCTTCTCCCTTTAAATTCTTACATAACTGTCTTTGCAATATCGCCCCAAGGACCATCTGCACTCCATCAAATTGGATTTTCTCGAAATTTGCATTAGTTTGAAAACAGTTCATGCTCTGGATTTTGCGATCATGAGATGAGAAAACTGTTTGCTTCAGAACATTTATCCATCACCCTCATCTGGCCGACCACGTCTGATGATAAAGCTGTTTAATGTGCTTATCGTCATTTTGATGTTTTTCTGATCATTTCAACTTAATCGTGTGAGAATGTTAAATAGTTTTTCTGTGGACCTCTTGTGTTCGATGCCTCAGTAGCTGCTGTGTCCTTCCTCTGGCTGCAGCGCTGTGTGTGTGTAGTGCAGCTTTTGTCCAACATAGACGAGACCCCCGGTCTCAAAGCCCCCACTTCAGGGCCCAGCAGAGGCTGTAGAGCAGCAGCCAGCGAGTCGGGAGGTCGAGCAGATCTTCACAAGCTTTTTCTCTATCAGCTCTCCTTCACCGGAGGAATGCTGCCAAGAAAACTCCACAGAAGAAGAAAAAAGACGCTTTTCCACTCACAGTGAACCGCTTGTTCTGCTCTCATGAAGAGGGTCGTTCAGGTTTTACAGACAGAACAAAATAAACCTCTCTATCTCTCCCAGACTGCATCGCTTTACTTTTTAACCCTTTCTTGTGCAGGTGATCTTACTTAAGACCTGTTTGCATTGTGTTCTTCAGTGAAAATGCAAAACCTCTGCTGTGTTTTAGGCTTTCGTTGACATGGCAGCAACTGAAAACAGCCCCCGGGGGGGAACTTTTTGAAAATGCTCCAATGCTGTCTCCATGGAAACAGAAGAAAATGCAACTTTCCTGAAACTTTGCCACTTCACATGCACACTACATGCTCAGTAGATGGACAAAACAACTATGTTCTCCTCCAGAGTGTCACATTCTCCCGGACTTGGTAGTTTTACAGTTGACAGACACCGTAATAACAATGCAACTTGGTCGCCTGTCCATATGAATGTGTGTGTTCTCCCATTGTTAATGTTTATAGCGTATTGTTCTCTGCACACGTGTGTGGTTTCATTGCAAAAACAACCAATGGCACCAACTAGTGACCCAGCCTTTAGACGACATTGTTTTCAGCGTTTCTGCAGTTTCGGTGTAAAGTGACATCGTTTCAAAAACGTTGCTCTGTAAACGTAAAACTTCTCTGAAACGAAAACGCAAAAAATGTTTTTTCACTTGAAACGCTGAGTAAACGGAGTGTTATATCTTTCTAATTGTTTCCAAACCCATGAGTTAAACAATCTAGACACTCTGATAAGTTAATCACAAGATTGCTTGAAACTCACAGCTGGTACTGTGAATAAAGAAAAATCATGAATTTTCTGCTTCAAACGTTTCATAAATCTACATGAAAACAGACATCGTGCTCACAGCTAGTGCAAAAAGTCAAATGATGTTGGAAAAATATTGTGGCGCCACTCAAATAAATCTTATCATAAAGAGATTTTGGATGCTTCATTTTAAAGCGCTACACAAAAACATTTTGATTTAACAATTTGTCAGGTCCTGGGTTCAAATACCGGCCGGGGCTCGGGGCCTTTCTGTGTGGAGTTTGCATGTTCTCCCCGTGTGTGCGTGGGTTCCCTCCGGGTACTCCGGCTTCCTCCCACGGTCCAAAAACATGCATGGTAGGTTAATTGATCACCCTAAATTGCCCCTAGGTATGAATGTGTGAGTGAATGGTTGTTTGTCTATATATGTCAGCCCTGCGACAGACTGGCGAACTGTCCAGGGCGTACCCCGCCTTCGCCCACAGCAGCTGGGATCGGCTCCAGCCACCCGCGACCCCGAAAGGGATGAAGCGGCGGAAAATGAATGAATGAATTTGTCAGCTATAAACGATGAAATTAGTAATGTCGGGGGGGTTTTTTTCACTTTCCCCATAGATCTGACAATAAATAGACTGCAAGAAATAGTGTTAATTTCTTCACTTTTGTGACTGTGTAAGAAGTGTTTGTTGAGATGTCTTTCACAGGCTTCCTAGGGTTCAAATTTTGTACGTTCAAGCATTTCAGTGAGTGAATAAAAAAGGGTTAATTCTCACAATTCTTACAAAGCATTACACATTTATTTCTCCTGCAGTTCATACGTGCATCTTATGCAAATGACACATCTTCTGTGTCACTGAGACACTTTCATTTGTGAACGTTAGATTTCAAACAAAACAAACAGAACACATTTCTAAACAGATGATGTGATCTGTATTTTGGACTGATAGTACTTTTTGTTTCCAATCAGGATTATACACATCAAGTCTGCAGGCAGAGAAATCAAGATTTACAAACACATTTGTGGATTGTTGGAGGAAATTGTTGTTCCAGCAGAAATGCAATGAAAGCACAGGCAGAACATTCAAACTGTGAACAACAGACTAACAGCGGAGATTTCATTATGTGAAGCATACAAACCGATACACCACTGGAATGGGATGATATGATACGTGTCCTGTTTTAGATGACACACAACCCCCTTCCTTTTCCATTCATGAGCTTCTCCTGGCATGGCGTCGCCATGGTAACCTCTCCTCTGCTCTCTCCGCCAGTTCACACGCAGCTACGAAGCTCAGTTCGGTGCAGCTCAGATTTAACACACAAACGTGTCTGCGCTGATCCTCAAACACATCAGACATCCTCAATCCATTCACGCCGTGATGCTTTCGCCCTGGTTCATCTGGAAGTCTTCACAGTCTGACGCCGCGGCTCGCTGCGCGGTTCAGCCAAGATGTGACGTGCAAGGTCTCACTGAACTGCGAAGGCTCCGAAGGTGTGCTCACACTCCCACTTTAAACCATCCATTCATCTCATATATACAACTTATCCAACTCAGGGTTTCAAGTGAAAGCACAGCATCTCTGCTTTGTCCAGTCACACAAAAACTGCAGAAATATATGAGCAGTATGACCAGGCAGAACCGTGACCAGTAGCAGTGTCAGAAAAGCTGCGTTTTGACCCATTTTAATGAAGATGGAGCAAAAAGTCCCAGTTTGGGAGCCAAAGGTCACATTTTCAGTGGCTCCAAGCACCGTTCCACAAAACACAATGAAAGTTGTGCATCTTTACTTATAAATGTTGCTGTGCAAACATGAAAACTCTGGTAATGGCCTCCAATCTACACTCGGATTTAAACCACAAACATTTCTGCTGTGAGACGAGAGAACTAACTACAGTGTGGCCTTCAAGATGTGTATGGAGTTTGAAGCTACAAAAATCCAAACGTATGAAAAAAGGTGACTTTGTGTTACAATTTCGACATAAATTCAGTTTTGGATGGGTTAAGACTTAGGTTAAGATCAAGGCAAGTGCTTAACCAACCCAGAGGACTGCATCAAAAATACCTTTGGTGACTAGTTACTTTAACAAGAAACTACTGGTGTGTGATCCAGAGCACATGTGGGAGACGTTCGGTGCTGCTGTTTGGAGGACTGTGTTACTTCAGGATTAATGAGTTTTTCCACATCTAGTAAACAGAACAGTGGTGAATAAACTGACTGTTAAAAAGCTTCAGCTAATGCCAAAGCTATATGCGACAAGACAATATCTAACATTTCATAAAAGTAAACAAGCAGTGTGGAAACACCAAAGGTAGCGGCGAACCCAACATATTCAATAGGTTCTGTTGTGTTTTAGATAAATCTGAAGCTGGCAAAAAAAAAAAAAAAAGAAAAAGAAAAACACATTCCCCATTATTCCATATTCATGAAGTCAAATAAGATAAACCGACAGTGACTCAGCTCTCTCATGTCAACTCATGTTAATGAGCCAGTACGTAAAAGTTTTTTTCTTTTTTATGTAGCCTCCCCCTCTGAGGTATTTATCGGTCTGGCCTGTGATGCTGGAGCCTTTTAAAGAGGATGCAGAGACAGTGAAGAGACTCAGAGAGACGCATCCTGTCAAACAGCTAATCAATGGCACGGCCATGTGGAGGGGAAGCATCTGATCTGATGCACAATGACAGGATCGATACTTGGAAAGTGGGACAGCACAGAGAGGCAGCGGGACGAACACTCGGACAAACACCAGGACAAGAACCGGGACAAACACCTGGGCAGACACTGGCACGAGTACTTGGGGGAAAAAATAAACTGGGCTAAATACCAGAGCACACACCACACACACCAGGATAAGCACCAGGCAAACACAGGGACCAATGCCAAGGCAAACCAAACATCACGACAATAACCAGGACAAACACAAGGACAAACCAAACACCAGGGCAAACGGACACCACACAGAAAATCAAACACCAGGACAAATTATACATCACGACAAACTGAATACCAGAGCAAACACTGGGACAAACCAAACACCGGGCTGGGATGGGATGGAAAACTAGTTCACGAGCAGTCTGCTGCCACTTTAATTGAAGAAGAGAGGGTGAAAGTTCAGAGGAGAAACCTGTGGTCACTGCTGCTCTTCCTACTGGAAATAAAAAACCCACACGGTCACCAAATCCAACAAGTTGGGTTCAAACAGGTTCGAGACCCCATGTTACAGACTACACCAGAGTGTGTTAAACGCACTTTAGAGAGGTTCACAGCTCTCCAAGCAAAATGAATGCTCTCGGTCTGTCTCTCTCCGAGCCTTTTCCTCCTCCTCCTCCTCACACACCATCCACCTACACGCTCCAGCCAACACACAAACAGCTCCAGAAGAGTGACGGGTGAAGCCCAGGAGACAAAAACCAAGACAGCAGCAGATATTTTTACTTCACCTCAACAAAAGCTTTTAAAACTGGACTATTCAAGCTGAGGCGGACAGTCCCTCCCTCCCTTCTGGTCTGTGTATATTCATTCCCACAAGCCAAATTAACTGATAACTACACACCTAATTTCCTTAGTTTTTTTGCAGAAATCATACACAAAGCTTTCAGTTTGTGTCCATTTTGCAGGTGATTTATGAAAACGGGTGAAAACAGGTGAAAAGAAGCACTGAAATGAGGGTTTTGCTTGCATGAAGCCTAAATTACACTACACATGCAAATGACGTGCAAAGACAACACGCATCTCCCAATACGTTTTAATACATCACAGAGCACAGGAGGAAGTACACCACTCTACTTCGTCTTGGGACCACGAGGGCTACGTCATGGGGCAGGTTAAGAATTCCACATATGATCCAGATGATGGTGCAGTCAATGTGCGCATTTCCGGAGAAGCTGTCAAATTCAAGAGGGAACAGCACACGCTAGCCGGAGGCGGGGAAAAAATTCTATACAGTAGGAAACAATATGGAGGCGGACATGGTCAAGATTTCAGGTTTATGTCTGGGCTGAGCCTTTAAGAGGAGTTTTCATGTTCTGCTTGTGCTTGCTTACCTTTAAAAGTTCAAAATCATGTGTTTGAGGGTATCTTGTGAGTCTAAATGCCCTGTAGGTGTTAACTGGAAGCTGACTGTCTGTCTGCGATCAGATCTAGCAAACCTGAACAGGATGAAGAGGAATACAAGATGAAGGAACTCTGACTGGAAACCTTCCAAATTGCTATTTCTAGCTCATCATGACAGAACAAAACACTGAGCTCTGAGCAGACCAGAGATCAGTGACACTGCGGTCATTAAGATGGTGTGATTTTGACTTCATTATATAAGATTAGTAACATGGCCACATGTTCAGAAACAGCTCCAGTCTGTCTCTCAGACTCCGGCATAGTTTCAGTCTCAGCCCTGCACCTCACATCCAACCTCATTTTACCCATCATGCAACCTGTTGATTTACACAGAATCTGCCTCCTGTAGGAAGTCTCAGTGGCACATTTACAGCCACCTCATCTTTAGAAACGAGATTTTTAATTATTCATAGCGACTGACGGAGGAGTGTGTGGTCAGCTTTAGCATTAGCATTAGCATTAGCATAGAGTTGATCACACACTGGCCAACGGGAGCAGTGTGTGGTCATACAGAGGTGAGCTCACAGCTCTATTTTTACTTGATTCTCTGCGGGAGCATCAGAGTCAGGGCGCGAGAGGCCGACGTCCCCCACGGGGGCGGAGGGGGGTGACGGTTTGTGCCGAGAGCCAGCCCTTCTGCCGCAGTCGCTCTGATTCAGTCAGTCAGTCAGTCTTGGCAGAATTACTGTAGGACATATTTCACTGCTTCAGTTTTCACTGCACTTTATGTAATTGGACCAAAGAAAACAAAGGAAACTGGAATGTTATATTTGTCTCTGTTTGTATTTGAGCTACAATATTAACTGCTGACTAACTTTTTTTTTTTAGAATTCGTGGAGTTCATCAGAATTGGTTACTTAGTACAATAAATGTTGTATTCTTTCAAAAATGGTTATTGTAGCGTTACCATTGGCATTAGCTGGATGGTTAACACTGTGTAAGTAAGTCTAATGATTAATTTACTCATTCATTTCGTCTGAAGTTACATCAGTTAGTCGGAGGAAGACGTTCCACAATCTGGATAGCAATAGGTGGAAGACGTTCTATATTCTGATAGTAGTGGCAGGAAGATGTTCTATAACCTGGATGTTATCTGACGTTCCATCAGTTAATGGGAGGAAAATAATCTCAAATCTAGATTGGCTCATCTTAAACAGATTTATGAACCAATGACAAGGAGAGGAAGCAGCAGCAAACCAGCTGAGATGAACTGCCAACAGGCACGCAGCTCTGAGAAAGGGAAGCTAGCTGCTATTTTAGCATGCTAATACTAATCAAAGCTTTTGAGGACAGACGTTAATGCTAATGCTAACGATCTTGGGTTGTCCGATCTTGAGTTGGAAGCAGGATGAAGGAGATGTTCCTTTAGTGAAGTTACTTTAAAAATAAAGTAGTCAAACACTGTCTCCGACACACATCCACACACACGTAACCTACACAAACACTGTCAGGAGATCATTGTCAATAACGACATGTTAAATCCCACAAATGAGACCAAAACTAAAGACTGTGTCACTGGTGGATAAAAAAAAAAGAAACAACCCTGGAGCTGTTTTCAGGATTTAAATAAACTCTTGGATTCTGTCTTTCAGGCTTGGTGGAAATGAGCCGCAGTGTTAACAGAACAGAGAGAGAGAAGGAGCAGCTTCCGCCGTTATCACACCACTGATTCACGCCACTGGCTGACTTATCCAAGCATCTCTGAGCTCCTCGCTGGGAAAGGTCACATCTGCTTCTACAGAGTCTTTTTTCACCAGCTGATATCTTCAAAACGCTCCACCAGCGTCGTGCTAAAGGAGCATCGAGCTAACGGGGATAATTTTATTCACCAACTTTCACACACTCACAGTCGTGTTTGGTTTTGTCTCTTTCTTTTTTGGCTGCAGCTGAATGGCACAGTCGGCTCGCCGACTTCGAAGGATGCCTCCCAATGTCCTTTTTCTGGTAGCTGTGCTCCGGTGGTCCGCCCACCGGCTGCAGGGCGGGTGCCAGCAGGGCAGACGGGCAGACAGTGTGTGGTACCCTGACTTGGGGGGGATCCTTCCTGAACCGAACCACTGAAACACAGCCACAGCTCAGAGAAGCTGAATTCCACTGAGATCTTCATTATGCGCCATCGAAACAGATTTCTGTCAATTTTCCCAAACTGCCACATTGGATTGACTTGATATTTTATAAAAACAGTGACAATGAACACAATCATTACTGTGAAGAATCAGAAGCCTGCGTGCTGTTTAAGGTTTAAAGATATTCAGACCATGTGTTTACTGTATGTGACATATATTATGTCCATTGACAAGACAGTGTTTCAAAGGAAAACACATCGTTGCAAAAAAGTTGCCCATTTTATAGGGCAACGCTAGGAAAATGACCTCCATTTGCATGGAAACAATAGAAACACTGAAAACGGTGCGCTATAGACATTAACAGTGGGGGAACAAGGACATCCATATGGACAGGCAACCAAGTTGGATTGTTATTACAGTGACTGTCAACTCTAAAATGACCAGGTTCCAGGAGAATCTGCGGTGATTTGTGGCATATTTAGTTCATTTCAAGACTAATTGTGGCTTTTAGAAAAAACAATTCTGTCTTTTTCCACTATGAAGACAAATACTGGTGGGCCCGCCCACTCTCACCAACATACAGCACCAGGTTTCAACAGTGTCTCATTCAGTTTTCCTCCTGACAACCTCCATGCACACAAAACCTTTTCATAATGCTGCCGTGTAAATGTGACATTTTTCTGAAACGAAAACGAAGAGAGGATACATTTTCACTTGAAACACTGCCGCCTAAACAGTGTTTTATTAACCTCACCCACGTTTCGTTAACAGCCTTCATAGACAAGAGTCTCCACGTGAGTGAATCTGAAGTTGTGACACAGAAACGCGGCCCACGTTGTCATTATCTGGAGAGATTCTGATCCTGACGCGGTGCGCTGCTATTCTTATCTGGACAAATTACCCGGTAATTAACGTTCGGTCGGTAATCAAGACATGACCGTGTTTCTACTCCCATCTCTTCCAGGAAACAGTAAAAATCTCCAGCGTCCGGTTTTCCAACGATTAATGGCCCATCTCGGGAGGGCAACAATGTGTTTGCTCACATAATACGAGGCGGTTGTCCCCAGTGGGTGCTCGCCTTCGATTTAACAGCCCTCCTCCATTAGTGAACACAGACTGACACCGAGCAGACATTCAATAACCAATATGTCAGCAGCAGTGCCGGATTAATTAAATGATCTCTTTCTCTCTAACACGTCACGACATTCTCTCTCTGTTCTCTCTCTCTCTTTGGGAAGCAAACACACAGTGAAGCTCTTGTTGTTAGAGTGTACGAGGAAACAGCAGTGAGACTCAGGAACAATGTGCATGCAGGGACGTGTGGAACATGCAGTCCTTACAAAACTGGCACCCGAGCCGACAGCGACAGATAACAGATAACACACACGGGAATGAATGTGTGGATGTGTGATGACAGCACATGCTGATATGCTTCCTTTGTTTTTAGCGATAATGACGGAAAAAGATAAAAGTTTGTTGAAGCTGTGTGAAGTCTGACGTGACGCCATTGCTCTCTGCTGATACTCCAATATGTCATTGGAGATCGGATTGATGAGCATGAAGTCGATACGGGGTCAGGGTTGCTCTGGAAGGGTCACAGAATGCTAAAGCTAGAGAGCAATCACTTTAGATTAATGCCTGAAATCTGTAGCTTGAGTGACAATAAAGAGTTCATTTTGAAACAATTCCATCACAAATACACTTTAAAGTCTAGCTTATTGTGTCTGAAAGTATCATTTACTCAAAAAATAAACATGTTCTGTTCATCCTGTTCTATAATTTCATCTATATAAAAAACTTCACTTTTTGTGCTTTTGCTGTCAGAATCTTGTAAGTAGGTGAAGTTTTGAGTAAAAGTATGACTTCAAGTGTTCTGTTTTAAAACATCACACCCAATTTCCATATATTTCAGGTCCTGTTGACACAACGTTTTCAGGTGAAAACAGAAAACTTTCATTGAGTTTTGGGCGTCGGTATACAATTTGAAAAAAACTCATTTCCCACGGCACACCTGATGCTCTCTCATGACACACTCGTGTGAAGCAGCACCGTGGTTGAAAAACACTGCTTTACACAGCAGTGCTCAGATCCACTGAAAATAAAACTTTTGAAAAATGGCTTCCAAGGTAGAACTTTTTGAAAATGCTATGATTCCATCTCCACAGAAACGTGGGGAAAAAAGACAACTTTTTGAAAATGTTTGAGCTCTGTCTTCATGGAAGTTGTCTTCCTTTTCAAAAAACGCGACCCTTCTCTGAAAAGAAAACAAAAAAAACGATGCATTTTTACCTGAAACATTGTGTAAATGGAAACACTAGTGGACACATCAACGCTCGTCAACACAAAGAATCAGAAGCCCGTTTTCCAGTTCTATTCAATATTTTAGAAAATATCGTGTCCAATTTTCTCTGGCATGTACAAACGTGATTCAGACAGGAAAAGCTTTTAGCTCTCTTTAGATCTCTGGTGCACACTTCTTCGAGGGTCCTGAGTCCCAGTTTGGGAACCACTGAGTTGAAATAAAGGATTATTTCTACCACAACAAAAGGGTCTAAACTCTACAAACAGTTTTTCTGCATGCGGATGCGAAGAGAAGAGCATGTTTGTGGATTTGTAGCATATGACTGTTGATGTGCACAGAACCATGGAGGGGGTGAAGAGTTATGAGCGAACTGCTGGAGCAGTGTCAGCACACAGCGTGTCACCTGGAACAGAAAGACGCCACCGAGCCAACGTTTCGGGGTCTGGCCTCCGTCCCGAACCGACTCCCGTATCTGTTCCAGTGTCTGTTGTGGCTTCACAACGACTCTTAAATAGATGACAGATGGGCTGCGTCTCATCCTGAGAGTGTTTGTTTGATAACCAGATGATGTTTTTTTCTTTTTGCTGGAGTGGACTGGTGGGCGTCGGTGGGCCGCTGCAGAATGAGCGAGCGTGTGAAGCGCCGGACCGCCTGACCGGCTGACAGAATGGGAACGGATGAGGAGAGGATGCAAGAGATCGATCCACGCAGGCCGAGGAGAGGAAGCAAAAGTGGGGCGGGGAGGCCTGTGTGGTTACGGTATGGAGCGGTATGCACGGTCAGGCTTCACGATCCTACGTACATGGTCTGCAGGAGGCTCTGTGGGACCGTGCAGCCCGCCTTTGGAGGGAAGGTCCAAAACAATCCAGGCCCCATCTAGCAGCGGGTATAAAAAATACAAGAGACAAGATCTACTGTACTGGAGTTGGCGCATTGCAGGTGCAAAGGCAGTTAGTTTTAAGCATGCAAAAAAAAAAAAAAAAAAAAAAAAAACTACACATCAGATCCTGTGGAAGATGATCATAAACGAGCGGAGGGAGAAACGTGGAGATTAACAGGCAGCAGAAAGAAGCTTCAATGACTCAGTGATTGATACGATCCCAGTAACAGGAGGTCTTTAAAGCTGCATGCACACACTTTATCATCCGCTAATAGTGGCAGGAAAGGAGTGCAACAACAACAACCTGAGCAGTTTACATGATTAATGCCGTAAACGAGACAACAGGAAGCCGGCTAATTAAAGCGGAGATACAACAGAAACGTCCGGCATCGGCATGCAAAACACGCTAACGGCAGCGCCGCTCGCTCACGCTGCCAGCTTCGTTCTTCAGCTGCTGCAAATGCCACCGGGAAGGAGGGAGGGGTAACAAAGGGGGGTCAGAGAGGGTCGGGGTGGGAGACTCCAAGCAACCAGAAGATTTATTCCCGAACAGAAAGAAACAAAACAGAGAGCAGCAAATCTTCTCGACAGCAAGTGTATCCTCACCAAACCAGAAGCTGACCTTTTTCCTCATGTCAATGAACAAGTCTGAGATTCTGTGTTGGAAAATGTCCTCAAGCATTCGGACTATATTCACTATTATAAATGAAACAAGAAGGTAACAATATGCAGAAGAGATAAACATCTTTTTTTTAATATGGTAAAATTAATTGAAAAATAAAAAACAGCTCTTTTTCTGAAAAATATTTTAACATGGGAAGCAATTCAGCTTATCCTCTGTACTGACTACTGCTGATCTACAATAAGTGGCATTATTATTATTATTATTGTCACCTCAAGAACTACAAGTTCAGGAGAATATGGACTGGTAGTCATGACACTCTGGAGAGCAAACGTTGTTACTGTCCATCTACTGAGCATGTGCAGAAGAAATATTCACTCCAGCCATAGTGCACATGTCTGGTAACAGCGTCTCTGCTGTTTGCTGGAGGACAAAACTACAGCGTTTTCAAATAGTTGCATTTTACCCCATTCTCAAAAAGTTCCACCGTCAGATCCATTTTCGAACAGTTACATTTTCAGTGGTTCCTAAAACTGTTGCAATAGAAATGAACACCCAAAGCGCAACAAAAGTTTTGTGCTTTCACATGAAAACATCATGTAAACAGGGCCTAAGAACCATCCCCGTAAAGATTGACCAACAAATTGAAAATCCTGCTGACTTCTTGGATTGTGAAGATTATAATATGTGATATATAGCTATGTGATGTATGAAGATCATGATATGTTACAGGTTCATTCAGTGGTGCAGTAATGTAATTTTTGAAATGGAGCACACTGTTGTAAACAGATGTTGGAAAAGTACTTTCCTTTTTTTTAAATAATTGAAAAATTGTATGATTACGATCCTGTTACTTACATTTCACTCAATTACTAGTAAACATACCATTGTTCAGAGTAGAAAATACTGATGGGATTATTTAATGATAGGGCTAATGGGTCAGTACTATTGACCAGCTGCAGAGAGGCTCATGAGAACAAAGTCAACCTGACAGCTAGTCAATATTTTATTTTCAGTTTGAATCAATTGAAACAAACAGTGCAAATGATCACTGCCACTCTCTTCCTGACCACTTGCATTAGCTACGGGGCCATGATGAAATATGGTAAAGAGCATTACATTGTTGTTCATATTTCTGGAAGATTTTCAGGGTCATCTAATGATGTCTTGAAACTGCTTTATCAATAAAACTAATCTCCAGTTCTAAACTAAGATGCACAGGAATAACGTAGGAGTTAGTGTGAGCCAAAGTTTTCAAGTGGCCACTTGTGGTATTGCAACCAAAGAAAATTCTGGATGCCAGCCCAAATCCCATGGCTACTGTGAGACAAAAACCGAACACTTGCTAAATGGTCATTATGGTATTTGACAAGGAAGTTCCTCTGTTTGTTACGTTGTAGATTTTTGGCTCAATCTTAAAGGGTCTTTAAAAGGGAAGAGATTAAGATTTCTGACAATTCGACATTGAGCAATCTTGCTGGTAATCATTTTTTGTAGAAACAGCAAAGATATGCAGGAAAATGGCGATTCCAGGTAGAAATGAATGCTCATTACTCAAATTCAGGAAGGTTTCCAGATTTACTGAAACTGCGATCCACAGCATCCAAATATGGCGTAAGTGGAGCAGTGATGAGTGCGAGCTCGTGTTGCTGTGTGACTGGTGTGGGAACAAAAGCAAGAGTGTATTTCTCTTTGTAAAGTCTATTTATAAACCGTGAGCTGAGAAACAGGACCCGCTCCCGAAGGAAAGGCAGGCTCGGCTTCACTAGCTGTTTCATGTGCTGAACGAGCAGCGGCAAGGAGAAAAAAAAAGCTCAAAATGAAAAGGTGAGAAGTTTTATAGCTGCAGTTTGGAAATGAACCCTTGTTAGGAAACGACAGCCCAGAACCCGAGGAGGGTGTAAACTTCATTATCCATCAGCTGGTTGCTCGCATCCCTCACATGATGCGTTTAAGTGTCCACTTTGCTCTTTTATTTTTACCTGCTCCGCCCCATCAGGGTTTTTTTTTTTTTTCCCAGCAGCATCATGTGAGCAGATTTGGGGAGCCATCAAAACGAGCCTGCACCACATTCAATCAACTTTTATGACCTGAAGGTTCATCACTGCGACGTCTCAGTGGGGCTCCGACCGGGCGCCCGACTCCTTGGCAAGCAGCAACTTCACGAACTTTCTAATTCACCTCAGACGTTGGCAGAAAAAAAAAAAAAAACCCACAGCATCAATTCCTTCCAGGGTGGGAACGTGGAGATTTCTGTTGATAAATTCAACTTGTGCAGAGACAAGTAAAAATGCAAAGCCTCTGAGCAGCAGCATTCACGTACACCGAGCCAAGAAACCCTGAAACCCTGTCCTCCTTCCACCAGCCTCCTCCTCTGACACAAAGCAGCAGCAGCTACAGCACAGCAGAGCTCAGACCTTTACTTTTGAAGTTGAAATTGAGGGAGTTGTTTGTATGTCGTGAATAAAGGCCCATGCTGCAGAGCAGGAGAAGCTTCACTGTACCTGCGGCGTCGTTCAGAGCGTCTGCTGGAGCTGGGATTTAGAGTCCGTCCGTCAGGCTGGATGAGAGTACGATGTGGACTCCGTCTGTGGATTGCACTCGACAAAATGAAGAGAGGGAGGGAGAGATCTCTCTCTTTGTCTCCCTCCCTCCTCACTGATGATAAACAGAGAGCACGTGGCTTCTCCACTGATGCGGCACAGCGATGATCGCAGTGCTGACGAGGAGGAGGAGGACGAGGACACAAAGGATGGAGGAGCAGTTCTGAAAGAGAGGAGGATTCAGAGAGTACCCAATTATCAAGCTCTGAAGCGACAACAAAATGAATCAGCATCAGTGATTCAGAGGGAAATGCCAGAAAACAAACATTTAACCCACAAAGAATTGAAATGACAATGTTTGTTAAGTCACCTCAGCTTATTATAGTTATAATTAACACAGGCAAAGGCAAAAACTACAACAGAAACACAACGGTCACAACATTAATGCAAAAAAAAAGTTGAATTGAGTTGAGAATCTTCTTTCTCATTTCGAATAGTTTTCCTCTGTAAAAGTGCCTTCAGATGACTATGTTGTGTATTTATACTGCATGAAGCAAATTGGACTGAATTTTAAAAACTAGCCAAGTCTGCACTGCAAGTTGCACATACTTCCTGTTGTGACCCCAGTAAAGGAGTAGTACAAGACAGTGGATATGTGTGATTGATAAATGAACGTAAAAGTTGTCTCTCTGTTATTATGGAGTCACTGTATCCATTAATGGTTTACACATTATTAGCAAATATGAAACCATCATTATGAGGCTTTTCCTCTCCTGAGTCTTCCTTTGCCCTGGTTCTCTTACCTCTCGTCCCACGAGAGCTCACTAATGGTTGTAATTGCTTCGGCGTTCTTTGTTATGCCTCATTTGCCTCAGTATTAGTCATTCTCATGGGCTGTTCTTCAAAATGACAGGTTGGTTTGTTTGTGTTTCTTCCAGGAATGATCAATCCGGAATTTCACACTGATGTTGGCATATTTTGATGGCGCAAACAGAAAACACCTAATTAAGTGTTGAACCAACAGGCTCGTGATGAACAACACAAAATAATGAGGAGTGAATGCCTCATTATTGTCCCCGACAGACAAACGGCATCTCAGAATCCAAAAGATTCTCTTTCAACACTTTAATCGTCACTGACATTTAATACTTGCAGATGCTTCAACTCAAAAATATATACTTCAGGGTGGTTGGTGCACAACAGGGCTCTGTATAAGTACTTCAGATTTTATTTAATTCTAGTTTTTCACTTGATGACTTCATAATTTATAGGAGAGTCCTTAGAATTCAGGCAATCCCTCTCTTGTACACTGGGTGGCAGTGGTGAGTCCATCCTTCACCTGGATTTAAATCTTTGCAAGTCACAGCATTCCAAATTGAGTCAGTGTGTAAATGGTGACAGCCTGTTTATTCCATTGACAAGAGCACTGCATGCAGTTCTGTGCTTATATTTGAGTGAGTCAGCACGACACCCTGTGGTGAAAAGCGGTACTGCAAGACTAAACTAGCTATTGCTAGCTATTGGGCAAGTTGGAAAACTGATTTTGGAAGGCGGAGCAACAGCACATAAGAGAAGCTGGACTTCAGACGTGTACAGGTTCAAATCCAATTTTCATGTTACTTCTGTCTATCAAAAGATGATCTCAAGCTGCCTGCAGTCGTAGGACACTGGCTGTCTTTGGACCCCGTCCACTGGATGATGTGGCACCACCAATTTCAGGCCATGCTATTACATTGACTTAACAGTAAATCTACTAAGTTCCAGGAGAATATGGATTACGAGTCATAACACTCTGGACTCAAACAACTTTGTTATTGTCCATTTACTGAGCATGTGAAGGACAACTACTTACTATTTACCACAGCCATGGTGTGCATGCAGAGAAGCAGTGTTTCTGTCAACTATATGGAGATGGAGCCTGAGTGTTTTCAAAAAGTTACATTTCCCCCTTTGAGCACTTTCCCAAATTTCCACTTTGGTAGCCATTTTCAAAAAAGTTGCATTTTCAGTGGGTTAGAGTAACGTCGTGGCAACGGATCCCACAAAAGCAAAAAAAAGTTATCATTTTCACTTAAAAACATTGTGAAAAAAGGAGTCTTAGTGTCTGTAATCTTGTGTACTGAAGTATGATCGTCACCTTAGGTGATATGCAGTCAAACTGCAAGTTTGACTGCATTTCAGTCAAACAAGACACGCATCGCATACCTACAAAATATATAACCCGCACACAAATCTATGCATGTAGAATTAGGTGTTTGTGAAAGCACAAATTCTAAGTGACTGTGGATTGGTAGGTCGAGCTAAAGTCTCTCATACTACACTGGCTACTGTAATTGACCCACATCATTCAGTTCTTTCTGGAAAATCTGAAAACAGCAACTTGCAGCAACTTCTCTTCAACTGGTACTACCTTTGAGCTGAAGTCTACTTTAATCCAGAACATTTAAAGAATTTTACAAATTAATATAACTGGCTTAGCAGCAAAAACAGATTTATTTTGGATATTGCTTTATTCATTTATTAAGGTAAAGACAAGACTTCTGGCTGCACAGCTAAGCACAGTCTGTAGAAGCCGTTTCTCTGTGCTAACTGATCTCATTAAGAGTGAACTGACGACTGCACCAGCCAGCCACCCTGCAGCGACCCTGGAGACCATAACTGTTCTCCTGTTCCACCACCACGAGCTCAATCTCTGCAATCTCGTCATGTGTCTGTCAACAGTCACATATCCAGCAGAAACAGCCCGCAGCTAAAAGCTAAAAACTGGATCAGTCCCTGCGTGAGACTCAATCGAACTCATTCTCGCATCACCCAAAAACTAATATACGAATGCAGAATGTAAGGACGAAAAGCCCAAGCTCACCCACCCCTGACTCACTGTTCAGACCGCCGTCCCACCATGCTGAGGTCGGCCTTGATGTGGTACTTCCTGTTTTATAATTTTTATGGCGTTTACCTGCCACTGTGAGAGAAATCTTCCAGTCTGTGATTTAAGAGTCCGGTCAAAGGAGATACACTCAACCTCAGGCATATAAACCCATCTTCCACAGTCAGATGGGCTTTACTTCTCTCTCTGCGGAAATAAAGACTTTGCCAGGAACTTCAGTCAGCAGGTACATTTCAAGCAATAACATTTTCAAGTGAAAACAGAAAACTTTCATTGTGCGTTGTGTTTTCATTTACATGACAAGTGCGCTCACAACAAATAAAAATGCAACTTTCTGAGAACTGCTCTCAAGGTGGAACTTTGCGAAACTTTTCAGAAATGTTGTTACTAAGCATGTGCGCTACAGCCGTAGTAAAAAGTTCTTCTGCACACGCATCGAGTAGATGGATAATGATGATGGCGGCCTCCAGAGTGTCATGACTCCCAGTCCACACTCCCCTGGGGTTTTGGAGTTAGAATCTAACAGTCACCGTAATAACAATCCAGCTTGGTCGTCTGTCCATTACAAATGTCCGTGCACACCTATTGTTCATGTTTATAATGTGCTGTTCTCTGACTGCTGCCTGTGGTTCAATACAAAATCAACCAATGTCAATGACTAGTGGCTCAACATGCAAACTACATAGTATTATTTTCTGCATATCTGCTCCTTCCGCCCTGCAACAGACTGGCGAACTGTCCAGGGTGTACCCTGCCCTCGCCCGCAGTAGCTGGGATTGGCTCCGGCCACCCGCGACCCCTAAAGGGAGAAGCGGCAAAAGAAAATGGATGGATGGATGCTCCTTCCATCTAAGTGGACGCTGAATTCATGGAAACGAAAATGCAACGATTCGTTTTCACTTGAAACTGTGTCGTGTAAATGGGGCCCCAATGTGTCGTCAGCCATAGCAAAATGAACGTGTTCTACTGTTCATAAGAAGATGAGAATCTACCGTAAATGACATGCAGCACTTCCAGGAGGTTTGAAGGACAGGAAATGAGATCTGGTGGCAGCCTGCAGCAGCTTGTTCTGACGCGTTCCCGTCAGCAGAAATCATCTCATGTCTAATGACATGTGTCACAAGCGTTCAGATCAGCCTCGTGACGTCCTCTGCTTTCTACCTTCAAAATAAATCCTGGCTGTTTCTCCCGTTGCACCTCTGAGTTGTTTAACATTAAGATTTTCTATCCTGTCTTAATTGGTTAAGTGGTCGATCGTGGCTAACAACAGGACATTTAGAGTCACCAACTAACCTCTAGCACATTTCCATCCTTTGGGAGGAAATCAGAGAACCCTGGGGGGGAAAATACACTCATAGAGAGAACATGCAAACTGCTTACGGATATGTACAAAAGCCTGGACTTGAACCGGGGATGTAAGGAGGTGAGAGTACTGACCGCTGCACCACAGTGCCTCTAATCTTCTGAGAGAGAGGTTACTGCTTTCCTGAACATGTTCTTCTAACCTTGAGACATGCTGTGGGCGTCACACTGCAGCTCACAGAATCAAAACACCGTTGTACAGACGCCAGAATATAATGCTCCCACCTGGTATTTCCATTGTCTGTGTGCTTTTTTTCTGCTTTGAACTGGGACGGGATGTGATTTCACCTGAGACACTTTTAAAGGATTATTTATAAGAAATGTTGAGTCAGTCGCTCTGTTTTTCACAGCTCACAGATCGTCTGAGATCATCTGATCCTGATGGGAGATCGGTTTAATTTGAAGAGCAATCAAAAAAACATTACAATTATCTGGTTTTACATCCCTAATATTACATAATGTGATTCTTCTCAGTTTCATGATCATGTAAATGTGTTTAATGTCATCTGACTGATAAAACCCCTCCTGACTGGACTTTGATTATATTTTTGATCCTCTTCTTCCTCGCTGACCCCGGGCAGGGATTTGACTGTCGGCCCCCTGGAACGCTGCTTCTCCACTTCCTCTCCATTGATCCAGTCTGAGAGGCCGAGTCCACAGTGAGTCTGCAGACCACCCCCACTCCACTTACCCCCGGACCCCCTGATCGGCCGCTAATATTATTATTACATGACTCATCGCTCTGTTATGCTGCAAACTGGCCTCTGAGACACGGAGATCCGGAGCGGGCTAATTAAAGGGAACTATAATAAGTTTTAGATATCAGACAGAGGCAGACGCTTTGTGCTCGTCTCAACAACACACAGGGAACGTTACCAGGATGAAGACATGGACGCCCCCAACAAGGGGGGTCTCAAACCCTCCTGTAGAGATCACCGGGGGCTTCAGAGTGTTTGTCTTTGCTGTGACATTTGAGAGAATCAGAGATCAGAGAGACACTTTGGACGTATATTTAGTAAAATGACTTTGAAGTCATGTTTACACAGAGTTTATCAAGAAACAACTGTTCTGTTGGCTCATTCTTTAGATTTAGTTTGGATGTTTTCTGTCTCTTTTTGTTGTTTTATTTGTTGTGTTGTGTGTGTGGAGTTGCTTTGTGTCTCGTTCACTTGGTTTTATTGTTGGTGAATTTAGTTTGCATCTTTAGTTTTTTTTATATCTCAATTCTTTTTGTTTTGTATCTTTTTTTGGGTTTTTTAACCTATTTGATTTTCATTAGATTTGCTTTTTGGTTATTTCTTATCTTTTTGCCTGTCTCTTGTTATCTTTCTCTAATCTAGTTTTCTTTGAAAGTGATCGATTGCCCCTTTGGGTCTGATTTATGAGGATAATTGGACATATCTCTCATTACTATTGGTCTTTTGGTGTAATTGTATGATTTCTCTCTAAATGAACATGAAGTTTGACCACGTGAATTTTTTTTTAAAGTAAAATCTACATTTTAGGCACAGTTCTATTATGGAGATCATAAGGGGTAAACAAATGTATTTATGGTTTCCTGGCCTTGTTAACGTCATTCAGTCCTTGAGCATTTCTTCTGAAGGTGTTTTTGCATCCTGTTACTGAGAATGATTATTAGTCTGTGCACCTTCTTTGCTCCTTTGATTGCTGTGTCTGATTATCGGCGGTGTTATGAGAGCTGCAGACTTCATTGATCGCTTCAGACTGAAAATCCGACCTGTCTGAACACATTTTGACTCACAGGCTGGATGGATTGAACTGTTATGAATAGAAAGTCATTATATTGTGTAACACCGAGTTGTTTAGCCTTTGTTAAAAGCTCTCAGCTCGCTCTGACGCCACGGGATGCCCCCCCTCCACCAACAACCGGTGAAGAGGAGCTGCGCTGTAAAGCAACACTGTTCGGAGGACTCAGACAGAACAATACAGGGTTTTCGGCATGAGGAACCAAGACGAGGAACTGACGTCAGAGCAAAGCCAGCTCCAGAACCAGGATGAGGCAGAGACATGTGCAAAGGTTATAAATCACACATATCTCAGCAGAGAAGCGAGGCGACGCTAACGTTGCTATCTACCCCAGCAGCACTCTACAGGATCTCCTGTTGATTCCTCTTATTTGGTAGATCTCAGTTTTTTGCAGGGAGGTCTGATCTCCACCCGGTCACACCCACTGCACATATCCAGACATCGACATCACCGGCAGATACCACAGAGCAGGCTATTTTCTCCTCCCGGCTGCAGCCACCTGCTGCAGATAATGAAGCGTGCTGGACTCCCTCGTCCTCCTCCTCCCTGACAACATGGCATTGTGGAGCTGCCGCTCCGGTGCCAGCTCGCGGGGGGTTTGAGGGGGAGATAATGCTCTTTTGGAGAGCATAGCGGAGGCGTCGCTTCAGATACGGCTAATCCTCACACCTCATCACTGAGCTCTCTGTCTGTAACATCCCTCCATCGCTCACTTCTTCCTCTTCCTCTCTTACTGTCTCGTCTTTAAGTCTCTCTCCTCTTTTGTTAGCCTTCTTTTCATTTATAACCCCCCCCCCTCCTTTCTGTGGCAGGGGTGAAAGGGCGGGGCAGATTTTAAAGAGGAGCAGATAAGAGAGGATTAAAGAGATAAGGAGAGGTGGATTAAAAAGAAGAAATGAGAAGAGAGGACAGCAGGGAGGAATGAAAGGTTTGATCGGATTTTGAAAAACATTTCAGTTTTTCTGGTTTAATTCATCGTGGTCAAAATGTCTTCAAGGCCCCTTTTACAAAAGTTAAAGTGAAAATGCAGCATTTTCACAATTCAGTAAAATTCTGCAACATTTTCAAAATGTTTACACGGAAATGGCAAAAAACACTGAAAGCAATGTAGTTTTCAAGTTGGGCCACTAGTGGGTGTGTTTGCTTGTTTTACACAGACATGCACACAGACAATACATTCTAAATATTATCAATGGGAGAACACGGACATTCGCATTGACAGACAACCAAGTATGACTGATTTTAAGACTGGCAACTCTAAAAGCACCAGGTTTCAGGAGAATATGGGCCAGGAGTCGTGGAAATCTGAAGGAAAACACTGTTTCATCATTACTTAATATTCAACTCACATAACCAAATAAAATTAGGAGATTTTTTTTTTTTTTATTGGCCTCAGTTTTGTAGCTTTCCTCTCAGAATTTTTGTTTAAAAAAGATTTTTCAAGCACATTAATTTATTTTATTTCCATTTAAAAGTCAACATTTTTGTTGTTGTGGAACATTAGTAAGTTATCTAATTTTCTCTCTCCACAAGATTTTGAATTAATAAAAAAAAAAAAAAACAACTTAAAATATTGGTTTCATGTAAATTTTGTATGATTTGCAAGTCATCATATTCTTTTTGTAGGTTGCATTTTGTAATTTCTGTTACTCAAAAAAATGCCACAATAAGTTAAAATTCAGAAAAACTTCTCATCATATTATAAACTATTTACTTATTTCATGAATTTTGTTATCCTGTACTTGCTTTATCCTTTAACACTCAACATGTTTTCACACTTCTGCAGAATTAAAGACATATATCTGTCATAGTGAGTCATGTTTGATCGTGCACCAGTCGCTACATACATCTGAATGATTAAATACTGGAGCAGACCTGCAGCCAACAGCGGAACGAGGCTCTCGCCCCCTGAATGAAACCGCTCTCGGTTATATAACAGGACATTTTTGGTCACTACACTATCTTGTCTCTTCCTGTCAGCTAGACACTCGTCTGGCTAATAGGTGCAACTTTTTTTTTTCCCAACAAGCAGAGAAAAACTCAGAGCTCAGTGTTGCATCAGTCACAAAAAAATCCTGAAAGAGTAATAAAATTATAGTTTAGTTTGATTCATTCATTTTGTGCATCAAGCAATGGTTCACACTAACAAGGGAGAATTAGATTAGATAGAAGTGGGAAGATGAATAGAAGTGAGGTTGTTTGAGAGAGAGAGACAGAGACATAAGCCCGGGGCTCCTCGCAGCATTTCGTCCTGTAATAGTTTTCCAGCAAATACCAAATGTCAGAGGCCCTTAAAGGAGACAGAAGCCAGAGGCGGCAGGAGTGTCCTGCATGTCGGCCCGCTGGATGCTCGCCCTCACGCTGGCCTTTGGCTGCGACGGCCCACCGGGACCCTGCGACCGCCGGAATGAAGCAGCCTGTAATGGATCTGTCTGCGGCTCATGTAATCACACTGAGCCATGGACACAGTGCGTGTTAATGTCACCGAGGTGCGTTTTCAGGTGAAAGTACATTGATTTCATGTTTTCGATTCAGAAAAGTTTCTCATTTCTGTTGTAACGTTTTGAAAATGATGCCTGTTTAAATGGAAACGCTGCAAACGCTGCCGTGTTCATGTTGTTATACCTTCAAATCCTGGACCTCTATGGTCACCGATACTGGCAGTGACGATGGACGACAGTGGAAATACCTACAAAAAAGAGTGAAAGCATGTGAATACAACTGAATTTCCAACAGATGGTCAACACCTGTTTGCAGGGCGAGGGATCGTTTGTGTTCAGTCCTCGCTCTGTCGCGTCCGGTCAATAACAGCCAGAGGCAGCATCAATTTTTCCAATAAACACCAGTGACAAAACCTTCTAGCTCCACCCACCTCGGACCTAGATCCTCACTGAACCCTGAACTGTTCACGCCCTTCAGTCACATGACTCATCCATCCAGTAGGGGGCAGCGCTGCACCGCGGGAGCGTTTCTCCACCTGCAGCCCACTCAGGCCCAGCAGTTTCAGGTTGTCTTCAGGATTTTCTCTACTTTGGTCTGATTTCAGAGGATCAGCGGGGCCTCGTCACGAGGTTAATCCGGCCTCTGAATCACAGCAATGCAGCGTCCCAGTAACTCGCTGAACCCCCGACTCCATCCTCCTCCAAAAGCCACATTTCTGCGGCATTTGGTGCCCGGCAGGTGGTCGTTACGCATTCATCTCACTGTGCTACAACAGTTGGCATTTAGGAGTGACCTCAGTCTGTGGACACACACTCGCTTCTGGTTTTCACCAGAATGAATTATTCGTTCACAACCTGGATCATGAGTGAATGTGAGAATTAACAATGAGAATATCTGGTCTGTTGCTCTTTACCATGTCGCATTAAATAAAGCTGTAGGTTTGGGCATTTTTGGACTTTTAGTGGTTGAAAACTTCACATTACAGTGTTGTCCACAGAAAACTGTAAATTATACATTTTGATGTCTTTTTTTTTTAAAGAAAAATCCATAGAAACATTTTTTTTATTTATTTCACAGCTAGTTTTTTGGTTATAGTTCATATTTAGATGCTCAAAATTCCACATCACACTGATGTATATAACAAATATCTGCTTAATAATGATTAAAAAGGAATTGATGTGCAGCTGTAATCTCTCAACATTTAATAAATACATTACTTTGTTCATATTTTTAGTTACAACATGGCACGTGTTGGCTTTTGTTTGTCATATTCCACAGAGAGGTTAGAGAAGTTTTAATCGAAGCATAATTTGTGCTTGAAATTCAGTTTTGCTTTTCTCACTAAAAACATTTTATCGTCCTCACATTTCATCTGAAAGGAGTTCTATGTTAAATCTTATTACTAACGCATGTTTTAAATGCTTTATTCTCCTGTCCCCATCTCATATTTAGTTTTCATTGTGAATTTGATCAATCTGAATTAAAACTGTTGTCTGATGTGATAAAATGCTCAAAGCTTCAAGTTATCACTCTCTGTGGAGTCCGAATGACTTCAGATTTTCATCAGTATTATCGAAAATAGATATTTGGTTCATGACACATATACAAAAAAAATTACTCATGAAACTGTGTGCATTAGATTTTAAAACCCTTTAATGATAAAAAAAAAAATACTTCATAAACAGAGTTGAACGTCTGATATAATCCGATGCGTCTTTAATCCAGTATTTGTGGGTGTGATGGCAACGGTGGGGGAATAAATAAGTTTGTGGTGACAGCACGGCTCGGGCCTGCAGGTCGAGGAGCCTGTTTGTGCCGCACTGACCGGGCTCGAACCACAGGCCTGGGTTCAGACCGCAACTCTGGGCTCAAATTGAAGGCTCAGGTTCAAAGATTCAGTTTCCAGGCTTTTGGTCCAAAGGTTCAAACCACTGGCCCCGGTTCAGGGCTGCACGTCGGCGATCTTCCTCTTGCGGTAGTTGAGCACCAGGGTGGAGGCGGTGAGCTGCGACGTGCGGCCCTTCTCCCAGCTCTGGAAGCCGTTCAGGCCGCTCTGCCCGGACTTGAACAGCTCCTTCTCCAGGCAGTCCAGGCGCTCCACCAGTGCCGACGTGTCCTCGTTGTAGGCGTTCTGAGACGAGTCCATGGTCCGCCTGAAGCGGCCGATGAACGTCTGCAACGCGGGAGGAGGAAGAAGAGGAGGATTGAGAGGAGATGAAGGTGAAACAATGACAGGACAAGGTAAAGTGAAAAAGAAAAGGAAGCACTGGAAGAAGAGTGTGTGGGCGCAGGAGTCGTTTCAATCAGAGCGAAGCCGCAGGAGATGCAAACTTCAGATGGGAGTTTTTCCAGCTTCAGGCAAAAAACATCAGAAACCAGATCATAGAAGGCCCTGGAGGGACTTCAGAGTTGTAACATGGTGACATGCAGGCCAGGACTTTAATCTAGACTGATCTGATGGAGAGCTAAAGGTTTTATAGATCCCAGTTTGAGGAATTAACAGGAAATACAGTGATTAAAAAAAAAAAAAAAAAACACACACACACACGCACTTATGAGGTTCATTCTGAGCTGCCAGACTCAGAGTGCAAATATAAGACATTTCAGGGCTGCGCTGCACTCATATGGCCAATCACACAGCGCATGCATGTTAAACTGTAAAATGATATTTACATGCTTTGTGAGGTTAATTTTCAACATACAAACTTGCACAGACATCCAATGTAAAATCAACTAAATTATATTCATGAAATACACAAATTTTCAATTTGCAAGAGAGAAAAGCTGAGCTTAGAAACCTCAACTGAACTCTCAATTTAAATCTTCACCTGTATTTTACCATTTAAGAAGCAGCTTTAAATCCTGGAAGCTAAAATACCATGCTGTGAACTGAAGCTGCAATTTAAGGTAGTTCTTTAATGAAAAAAAAAAAATCAAGGTTGATGAATTAACGGAGTCAACTAATGAACAAATTGCTTGATTCTCATAAAATGTTGAATTTTCTGGATTTCTAGCAGCAGTTCTGCATTAGGAGAATCTCCATATTTCAGTAATTGATGTCTGGGTTGAAACATCCTATTTTCACAGTGTTTTTATTTGTGAGGATCAAACCTGCCTGGTAACAGTGTGTTTCTGAACTGACAGTGCCCTCTAGCGGTGAAGCGTGCTTGTACTCAAACATTCCAAAAAACTATAATGAAGTTAATAATAACCATGAACATGATCCCAATTGAACTTTATCTTTGTCAATGAACATAAACCCAAACAATAAAGGTTAAACACTTGTTTACTTTACAATTCAAACTCTCAAAATCCCAGATTTTGATCAACACAGGATGTATATATTTGGAAGACAATAAACAACACATATTTTTTCTAAATATCAAATAAAAATTGGAACATTTTCGCAAAAAAAATTATTCACATTGGATGGTTATTTCCAACTCTGAGAGCATAAAATCTATATTTAGAAATCATGCTACTAATTGTTATAGGAGTTTGAACATGTCACTCACTGTATTGAGCAGCAGAGGGTTTCATCAAAATTGGCTTTTTGTTGAGATTGTAGTGCTTTTCGGTCATGACTGCTTGGTTTTGTGACAATATAGACATTGTCATCATGTGTAATCAGTGGAACAACAAAGAAAAATTTGTTTGTGTAAATGTAAAGGTTATTTTAGGAATATTGTACTGGTCTGACCCACTTGATTTGAAGCTGAGCTGAATGTGAACTAGAATGTGTTTGACACCCCTGCCTTAACGTGATAATATTAAATCAACTTTTCTTACATCTTTTCATATAGAAGTGTTACAGCCAGGTGCTGCACATACTGCTAACCACAGGGAACATCTCACACTAAACTGTTTTCATTTCAAAGTGCTGTAACTTTAATTTCTCCAATATCTGCCACAACATGAAGCCCGACTCTTTCTTCTCACCTTTCAAAGGTCACAGACACAGACATGCACCACTTTCATTAGTTCACAGAGAACACGCTGTGCCCCAAATGAAGGAGATAAATCCCTGGAAATGGTTTGTGAATTGTGTAACAAGGACCCCCTCTGATCTGAATATTGGTTCTTGGATGACGGACCCATCAGGTGCTTCTATAAAGCGATCCTTGCTCACAGCTGTTCTTGATTGTGCATTTGTTTTTGTTACCTGCAGCAGTGTCTGGGCGATCTCCGGGTTCTCTGGGTTGTCGAAGTGCAGCATCTGGGACCCCAGGCCGTAGTAATAGGGCCCCATCTTGTGCAGGTCCACCACGGTGGGGTCTGCGTTGAACACTGTCCTCCATCCTTCTCTGTAGACCTTGGGCAGCTCCACTGAGAGTACCCTCCTCTTCTTCTCATACAGGCCTTTGGACAGCCACAGCGGGAGCTCCATCTTCGTCCCCTGTGGGAAAGGAAACCATTCAGAGTTGTACATGGGACTGGTGGGGGGGTTTGTGCAGCAGCTGTAGTCCCTATGTACTCTATGTAGCTTCTTCAGCCGTCTGACTTTAAATTTCAACACAAATATCTGTTCTCTCTTCTCCATAAATATTCATAGAAAAGACATTTGTCTGCTATAAATGGAGGGAAATGAACCAGGTGAATTGGAAAATAAGACAAATGAAAAGGAAAATAATTAAGAAGAAGAAATACCTTTATTTGTGACATCTACACAGCAGTACAGTAAGGATTTGAGCTTTTGGCTCCTGAAAGAGCAGCCAGCCATCCAGTGAGGAGTTCAAGGATTCAAACTTTAACGGGGCTTGTCAGATGCTTAAATAATGTATATAACCTTACACTATTAATTGCTGTTATTCCAACTTCTCATATAAAACTACCATTTTTTACTTTGATGATGGTGACTCTTTTCTTGAAGCCCTGAAAGATCTCATTTAATTTAAAGAGGTGTTCCAGTCTTCATTTCATTATTTTTCTTCTATCCACCTATCGTATTTACATTGACAATTATCATATTTTAAAAAAGGTTACTCAGAATCGAGTATATAATCTTATCTGACCGAAATATAGATAGATAGATATATAGATAGATAGATATCACATTTTAACTTGTTGATTCTAGTAACATTGATTAAAATTTTGCTGAAAACAATTGTCTATTTCAATCCGAAATTATCTCAGTCTGTAAAGTTGTAATAAGACTTTGGAGTTAGAGCAGAAAACATTAAAGACTGCTATGTTGTTTTAAACACCCAAATATGTCTTCATATGTTGATTTGAAGGGAGTCTTGTCGAACGTGTAGTATTATTCAGGTGAGTAAAAATGTAATCTTTAATATACCATTGTTTCTTGGAGAGTTACTGACCTCCGGGATGTCTTGCGAGTCGGCCGACTTCTCCAAGAATCCGAGCCGGGGGAAGGCGCACTCCGTCCGGGTGGGGAGCCTCTCCTGAGAGAGCAAAATGTCGTCCAAAGAGAAGAAGTTCTCCTCCATGCCAACCCCGGGCGGAACGGGGAAATACGACTGGGAGTCCATGTGTGGCTGGACAGAGACGGAGGTTTATGAAGGTAAATAAATTCAAAGTATTTCCAGATAATCTCGGAGACTCGGCGCTTTGTTTACGATCTGTCTTCCGGGGTAGTTTCGCAACTTGCGCGCCAAAACCCGTGGACCAATCAGCGCACTGCAAGGAAGGCCAAACCAATCAGAGCACGAAACGTCACTTTTAGTGGCTTCCGTTCTCTTTTGCTGAACTTTTTTTTAAAAACTGTGAGAATATTTTATATATTTAATTTTTTAAACCATCCAACATGTTTGTTAACTATTATATAATAAAATTGGAAGTTTATTTGTGTGACTCTGGATAAATTTTAAGGAGTTAAGGCCAAAAGTCAGGGTGACTTTGTTGTGTTTAGAATATTGCTTCATTTTTTTGAACCCAGTAATATGCTTGTCCACCATTTGGCACAATAGAACTGTAAGTTTATATGAGTTTTTCTGATACATTTTAAAGAGTTTACTTTTGTTGTTCCAATGTGTTGCACACTATGGTTGCACAACTCATCTGTGATGTTTTGTGTGATTCTTTGTCACTCAACATCGTTAATAAACAAATAACTAAGTAATAGGTATATAATGAGGCAGGTACGTTTCAGTTAGATTTAAAGAATCCATGTTGACCTTAAAAAGCCTGAGTCAAGTTTGGAGTCCAGGAGTGATTTGAAAAGAGCAGTTCCTCGAAGAATATCCAGGTGTATTGAAGGAAGTTGTGGTCTTGTTCAGTGAATTCCGCTCTAATTTAGGGATCATCTCATTCAGTTTTCAAAAGTTCAGCTCTGTTTCTAGAAAATAATAATAAAAATCATAATTATTTTCTTCCTTTTCTTCAGGACCAAGTCAAATTGTCAGAAAATATTTTCAAAATTTGAGTCACATTTTTATTTAATGCTACATATAGTAGCTTGAATTTGATCAAATACGTGCTTACTTTTCATTAGTGTCATCAGTAGAATAAATCTTTTCTGTCTCCAATGATACATTTAGCCTTTAGAGGTCAGAATATCTCCATAAAGATGTTACTGTAACACCTTCTTCAATCAGACTATTGGAGGATAGTGGGATTACGGTAGCTATACATTTTTTCCCCCCTAACCCTTTTCAGAGCTGTTAAACTAGATATATTTGTTGTAAATAAGCATGTATGTTTATATAGGTGTGTGGAGACAGGAGTAGAATTATTTATTTTGTGTATATTTTGTACAAGGTTGTGTGTGTGTGTGTGTGTGTGTGTGTGTGTGTGTGTGTGTGTGTGTGTGTGAGAGAGAGAGAGAGAGAGAGAGAGAGAGAGAGAGAGAGAGAGAGAGAGAGAGAGAGATGTATTTTCAGTGAAGGGAGCTGAACTTTACATTTTCATTGAATTACCTGGAAGATAAATCAGCATGCTGCAGGCTTCTCTTTCCTTTTACCGTGTCCGTTGGTCCTGATCACATTCATCTCCGGAGAGATGAAAGATGGCAGTTAGTCCATACTTTCATCTCTCTGGTTTCCCATCAGTCAGCCCGACTTCAGACGAGACATCCGGTGAAAACGGGCCAGACATCCGTCTTCTTCTACACCGGCAGTTATTATTTATGTTTGGAGAAAAGCACTGAAGGAAAACCAAATGCTGAATGAAATGAGGCAGTAAATGAGGGGACAGCACAACACCCACACACACATACAAAATGACAGACACATGCACATACTCAGAGAAAGTGTAAATGCCTGAAATAATTCAAGTGAAGCAGAAGTCTTGAAAACCACTCTGTGCTCAGATGATTTCTTCTCAAATGAGATCAAATTGAAGAAAAAAAAATAGACAAACATGAAGGGAGTGTGCTGGAATTAAAATCGATATCAGGCTGCTTTGAAATCAGACGGGGTCACATGATGGTCTGCTGCAAAACCAGCTGGATGACACACTCAAATGGAAAAAAAATCACTCACCTTTAAAAACAAAAGGTGTTTTGGATGAGTCAAATTTCTCAATCCGTTCAGCACAGGGAGTCATGATAACACATTATTTTAATCGTTACTGACATCCGACAAATCTGCACTTTTTTCAACTTCCTGAAAAAGAATCCTGTTCTATTAATTAATAAAATAGAACGAAATCATCCAACAGGTGATTCATCACCCTTCAGCCTCTGCAGGTTAGCGCTCGCTCAAATACTGTTGAATGTTCACTGGATTCCTGTAAATGCTTCTGTGATCCGGACATAAAACACTGAGGCTCCACTCATGGTTTGAATGAAGTCCTTTTGCAGCTACTTTAATTCATTTGTAGCTGTTTCGAGTTTTTTGTAGCTGCTGTGGGTTATTTCGAAGCTGCTATTTGTCATTTCTTACTTTTTTTCCAGTGACTTTTCTGCTTAGAGTCATTCTACAGCCGGTTTGAGTCATTTTCAAACTGTTTTGGGTCATTCTGTAGGTGGCTTGAGTCACTTTAAGCCACTCCGAGTTGTTTTTGTAGATGTTTAGTGTTGTTTTGTAGCTGCTTAGTGTCATTTCGTAGATGTTTTCAGTTAGACTGTTGCTGTTTCAAGTCATTTTGTTGCTGATTTGAGTCATTTTATAGTTGCTTTAGAGCATTTATAGTCTTTCAACAAGTGGTTTCAGTCTGTTTGTCACATATACTTAGTCTTCTATAGGTTTTTTTCTCCTTTACCTCTTTTATCATAAATCATTATGTCTATTAATATTCCATTTGACTCCTTTTTGTAGTTGCTTTGAATCTGTATGTGGCTGTTTTGATGTGTAATTGTAGAAGCCTCTGTGATCACTGTTTGGTCTTGATGTGTTCACTGCTGCCTCCTCACAGAGCTGGGGGGTTTCCAGACAGAACATCTGCAGGAAGACCATCTTCTGCTGCCTTTCTGATGCTCCCTCTGTCTCATTCACTCTCTGGAAGAACTCCTGACATGTCTGAGTGGTGTAGGAGTGTTGCAGACCAGCTACCCCCGGTGGTCCGACGCCTCACAGAACAGATCGGCGAACATGGTCTGTCATCTAGCACAATTTATTCCACCATTTGTTTACAGTAGCTTTGTAAATGCAGTTTGTTGGTATGTTGGTAGTAGTCTTCACACATCAGCTCTTTGCATCGTGAAGAGTGAGAAACACCTCACATGATCCAATATTAAACAAATATTGTTAAATATGAACAAATGAATAAATAAGCCCCGCCGCGCGGCTCCACGGTGGGACTGCAGAGTCCGTCTGAGGGTCCGAGGGGCTCTCGCCTCCAGTCGCAGACCACCACGCAAAACAACAAGGGGGGCCCACACACACAGCCACACACACATACATACACACACATACACACAGTCATGGGCAGATCATCAACTGGCAGGGTCCCTGGGCACAGACCTGACAGAGGGCCCCTCAGGCTCATTTTACAGAGTTTCTCTTATGATTAATCTTATGATTGTTTTTTCAAGTTGAGTCACTTTTCTGTTGTTTTGAGTCATTTGTTGCTGTTTTGTTGCATTTATATTCAAGTGATATTTCATTTTAACCATTTTCAAAATTGTAAATTGTTTTATGAGCTGTTGTGAGTCATTTTGTATCTTTTTTTTGTCGTTTCATATCTGTTTTGAGGCTTTCTATTTCTCTCCAGGTTGTTCTCAAGTGACTTTGTTAAGGTTGACTTCTTCTGTAAACTTCTTGAACTTTTTTTTTCTGGTTGATTTGAGTCACACTGGAGATTATTTGAGGCTTTGTGAATCTGTGTGTAGCTTTATTCCCCACCCCCCAAGTCATTTATATATTTTTGAACTGATAGGAGTTTTTTGAGGCATCGTTCATATTTTCATTTTATGCCCTGTTGTTTACTTTTGTGGCCACCGGGGACTTTAACAAACGTTTAGTTGTTATGTTCTGTTGCAGCTGTTCTGTAAATGCATTTTTCAAGTAGTAAAAGCTTGTTTGAGGCATTTCAAGTCCATCACATTTTTACTGAACCAGTTTGAAGATGAGTCATTTTATTTCGATGCACTAGTATTTGTATCTTTTTCTTCAGTCATGTCCCTGATGCTGAATTTTTCTATCTGAGCTGTTTTGAGTCATTTCGTGAGTAATCTCGCTTCCTTAGCAGTTGCAGTTGTTGCAGTTTTGTCTTCAGCTTATTCTGTACTTGAGAAATTTTCAGTCTCTTTCTCGTTTTCTTCATTTAGTTGTGATTCATGTGGAGTGTTTTTGTTGCTGCTTCAAGTGTTTTTGAGTCCTTGCGGCCCCCTTCGTCTGTGCCCCGAGGGCAGTTTAGCCAGTCCCTCCACGCAAAGTAACAGTCAGACACACACACACACACACACACACACACACACACACACACACACACACACACACACACACGAGACTCATCATGGTCACACAAAAAGAAAAAAATGATCTGGCAGATCTAAAAAACCAAAACGAAACATAGAGGTTACAGGCGATTTCTTTTCTCTCTCGCTTTTTTTAACATGTCATGTCGCTTTTCTGTTGCTGTAAACATCAGCAAAGTAAAGGGAGGACTGCCAGTCACACACACACACACACACACACGCACACACAGAACATGGACTTACACTGTAAACTTTTCAATACGCACACACGGCACAGCCCAGTCAGCCCTCTACGATGACCGAACACACGCTCACGCACACACACACACACTGGGTAAAGCCTGACACAGCAGCATCCCAAACACACACGTTACACAGTAGGAGCGCAAACTACATTGCTGGCGCCCTCCCCCTCAGGACTGAGCATGCTCAGACTGCTTCGTCCCCCCGCCCCCCCAACCCCACACACACACACACACACACACACACACACACACACACACACGAGTCAATCCTCCTACAACCGGTCAGAGAGCAGTTTGTGTGTCTGAGTGTTTCCCAGTCGTCCCCTCACCTGCCCAGGTATGCACCAACCGGAGCTAAAGTGCACTGAGGGCTGAGGGGGGGGGGGGGGGGGGGGGGCTTCCACACTGAGCTGCAGGGTCCCGTGACAGAGGGAGCCCCTCCGCCGCGACCAGGACGAGCTGGAGTCATTCAGATGAGAGGCCCGCCGAGTAATGTACACGCTTCTGCAGCTCAGCATCACCCTCATGTTCCTCCTCCTGCTCCTGTTAAGGCCATGTGAGGGCTGGACACAAGTAGGCCTGGATCCAGAGACCAAGATGGAAAGCACGTCGGGGAGTCGAACGGTCTCGGGTCGGAGAGGACGGCAGATGAAGCCCTGTGAGAGGCGGGGCTGCTGGGGGGGGGGTGGAGGCGCTCTAAAGCAGACTGATCAGCAGGTGTAGGATGGAGGGCGCTCGGGAAGGGGCCCCTTTAATGTGGGATGCTCGGAAAGTCAGGTTTTCTTTTCTTCTTTTTTGGTTCAGCACACGAGGAGCAGTCATCTCGGTCCAGCTCGGATTCTGTCGGGAAAAGAAGGTTTCGATCGCTTTGATTGTTTCTTCGGATTTGGTTGTGTCTCCATGGCCGGACCACGAGGTGTCCTGGAAAACAGGAGAGAGACACAGAAAAAGAGGAATTCTAAGTTTCATAGTTTTACATGAAATGGATTCAAGTGGTTTCTAGAGCAGAGGTGTCAAACGTAAAGCCTGTGGGCCAAAACGAGGCCCACGAGAGTTTCCAATATGGCCAAGGCACCACGCGAATGGTAGAAACTTCAGAGAAAAATTAGTTTTTCAAAATAAATTTCTTAAGAGTAATGGACACAACACTCCCACTGCAGTGGGAGCGGATCCAGTGGTTTGAACTTCATCTGTGACTCACTGAGATTTGCACTTTCTTTTCAGATACATGAGCCTGTGAGGTCCAAAAAACATGATCACAGTGTGTCTCTTTTAGCATTAACATAAATTGGAGCACTGAATTATCTGATCCTCAGAAAACAGCTGAAAAATTCATTACTGACCTTGAACAGAGTGAGCCCAGCGGTCCGTCAGTCAGTCAGAGGGGTGTTCAGGGCAGGACCGATTGATCTCAAACCACGAGTCTATACAGCTGCAACACACACACACACACACACACACACACACACACACACACACACACACACACACACAAACCACAACATTAATAAACCTGACCCAGGCGGTCACACAGGATATCTCACACACTCATCAGATACCTTTTTTTTTTTCCTCAATACTTTTTCATCTTACGTCCCATTTACACGACAAGGTTTCAAGAGACAATGCATGCTTTCGTTCTTTCGTTTCAGAAAAGTTTTACGTTTAAACAACAACGTTTTGAAACACAGACAACCATGTTGGATTGTTACAGTGACTGTCAACTGTAAAACTACCAAGTCCAGGAGCATTTGCATTTGTGCTCCTGAATGTTACAGGTATAGTTTATGTTTTTATTGTTGATATAATTGTGTTTGTTCAGTTTTGTTGAAGTTGATATTGTTGATTTCTCGGTGTTGATCAGACACAAAAAGCAATTAGCAAACACAACACTGGGATTCGACAATTAATGAGGGGTAATTATGTGTTGCAGCTATTTCATTAAACACAAGGTTAAAACAACTAAGCTTGAGAAAAAGTGAAACAACTGAGGTCGAGGTAGAGAAAAGAGGGACAGATATGGGGATCAATTTAAAATTTCAGCCCGGAAAACTCATTGTTTCATCTGTTTTATTCCAAAATTAGATGTTTTAAACTTTTTTGTGTGTGTTTGTAGTATTTTATCAGTGAGAGTGGGAGTGGCCATCAATTTTTGTCTTCACTGTGATTCAGGAACAACTGCAGTACGTTTTACTGTGTGTGTGCATGTGTGTATGTGTGTGTGTGTGTGTTACCTTTTGTGGTAGATGCAGAGGCACGGCAGTCTGGCTATGGTGTCCCCTTGCTGCAACTCCTCTAGACAGATCACACACTCTCCAGCATCCTTCGCCAACACATCATCTGAGGTGGTACACACACACACACACACACACACACACACACACACACACACACACACACATCAGTATGCAGCAGAAGTACGGAGGATTTCAGCCTCTGACAGCAGATCAAACGCAGCAGCCTGCTGCATCACATACAAGCTTCCAGTTTCCAACACATAAGAAATGTTAAGCCTAATATTTTTATTTCCCACCCCGAAACCAGCCATGTAATAACTGCTGCTGGTAAAACAGCCCTCGAATGGTCTGTGTAGATTAAGACTTGAAGGAAGAGACACTAAAGATGATGTGTCTGCCAGGTCACGCTGAGGTTCAGGATACTGCAGGATTGATGTCAGATTATTAACAGGTGCATAAATGATGGATAACAGGGCCTAACCTCAGGTCTTAAGAACCTAACATTAATTGACATGTATGAACATCAGAGACTCGTGGATCTCTGACAAGGTCACACCCAATTTAGCCTTAAATTAAGATGAAGCAGATGTTATGACTGTTTTGAACATTGTTAACATTGTTCATCCGTTGGTGTCTGGCTCGGCTCATGTATGGAAATCAAAACCAGTCAAGAACTCAACAGATTCGATCTATTTAGCATAACAAATGAAGGGTCTTCAACCAGTCAGTGCCAATGAACTGCAATGAGGTGCAAACGTAATCAAATTGTTTAATGACCTTATTGGATGAGTTGATCTCAATACTTGGAAAACAAATCAGTCGATAGTCATATAAACATGGTGCTCCTCATGTCGTCATGCTCATCTGTCATGGAAAACCTCAACTGGTACTATTCTGCTCAGTTGTCATGGAGACATGAAGCTACCTACATTGTCATGCTCAGTTGTCATGGAAACATGACACTTCCCATGTCATTGTAATCAGTAGTCATGGTAGCAATACATTTTCCAAGTTGTCCTATCAAAACGACAATCCTTATGCCATCATGTTCTGTTGTCATAGAAGCCTGAAGCTACTTATGTTGTCATGGTCAGTTGTCATGGAAACAGGAAGCTGCCTGTGCTGTCATCATCAGTTGTTATAGAAACTTGAGTCTACCTATGTCGTCTGGTCAGTTGTCATGGAAACATGAAACTACCTGCATCATCATGGTCAGTTGTCATGGAAACCTGAAGCGACCTATGCCATCATGGTGAGTTGTCATGAAAACATGATCCTTCCTGTTATTGTGCCAAGTTGTCAGGGAAACAACTGTCCCTGTGCTGTCATGCTGTCTCTCAGCGGTTGTGTTTTACATTTAGAGATGCGGCGTCCAAGAGAAGTCCTGAATTCAGTGTTAAGGAGAAGCTGCATGAGGTGAAACACACCTGATCTCCAGCTGATCACTGAAGAAGACACGCAAAAAAACAAACAGGCAGGTAATTGGTGACAAGCTGTGACCAGCCGGGCTCCTAATTGACTCAGTGTGGATTAGAGGCTGAGGTTTGTGCTTCCTGCTTCTCCAAAGAATCAGACAGCAGCAGCTGAGCTCTAACAGCAGCAGATGTGAGGCGAGGTTTTCGTGAACAGGCACCAGCAGTGACCTAAAGACTGAGGATTACCACTGAACACGGAAGATCAGCATGTCATCTGTGGAGATTAGCATCCCATCAAGGTGTTTACACTGCTGTGATCAATTCAATTATTCTATGTAGAAACAAACAAATCCGAATGCTGTTAATGAACTGCCTCCTGTGGCACAGTAATCTCAAAGATAATTTTTATTGCTGCCCTTGGTGTGAATGGTTAGCCCATTAGAACCACCAAGCCATTACTTAAAATACTTTTATGAATGCTCTCCATGAGAAAGTCTGAATAATGCTGACAGCTGTAATGTTTTAGAGTTCCTGTGGCACATTAGCTGATCTGTGTGGGTCAGTCTCATCATACAATGACAATAAAGGCTTCTATTCTATTCTATCACTCATTACGTTTAGCTGAAGTTAAATCAGTTAGTGGGAGGAAGATGCTCTATAATCTGGTTATTCGTGGGAGGAAGATGCTCTATAATCTGGTTATTCGTGGGAGGAAGATGCTCTATAATCTGGTTATTCGTGGGAGGAAGATGCTCTATAATCTGGTTATTCGTGGGAGGAAGATGCTCTATAATCTGGATGTTAGTGGGAAGAAGAAAGAGGCAGCAACAAAACAGCTTAGATAGAACATGCAGACAGATGCAGATAGTTTGTAAACAAACAAACAAACCACTAAATCAGGATGTTAATGCTAATCTCAGCCTTGGGGAGGATTAAGTTAGTTCAGGATTAATGAGATGCTCCTCCGCCGGTAAAAAGTTTGGTGAAACAATAACAAAGCCACTCTTCATCAGGGAAACCAACTTTGGCTAATGCTAAAGCTAACAGTTAAATTCGTGAGCAACTCTCCAACATTTTTAACCAACAACAAAAGTGAGGGCTAACTGCTCAGACTTAGCTTTAGATTACACTAATGCTAAAGCTAAGAGTTTAGTTAGGAACGATAGATAGATAGATAGATAGATAGATAGATAGATAGATAGATAGATAGACAGATAGATAGATAGATAGATAGGAGTTTGGCTGTTGGATCGAATAAGAGACAGAACATATGCTCTGACTACAAATCAGCTTAGTTCCTCAACAAACTCCCATAACCCTGCTCCTCTTTTTCTCTTCTCTCCTCTCTTACTCCATCTCTCCGCTCATCTATTGTTCACATCCCTCCATCCTTTCCGAAAACACCCAGGGCCTCTCCGACTGAGTGTTTCAGATTAAAATGCAGAAATCTAAATATGCTGCCTGATAACAATATGGCAGCTGTTCCTCCTCTTCTACCTCCTTCTTCCTCTTCATCCTCCTCCTCCTCCCTCCATACCCTGCAAATCAAACCTGCAGAACACTTGGAGATTAATCAGCTGCCAAAAAGTGGTGGTGGCCCTTTAAAGCGCCTCCACTGGGCCGTCTGACAGAGAGTGTATTAAATTGGAAGGCAGCACCTGACCCCGGCTTTGATAATCAAGTTAAGAGGGTTGTTCAATCATGTTTCCTTCACCTGTGAAATGCTTTCAAAAATGAGGTCATCGGATGAAGTTAGCATCCTCACTCGTGGCGCTGCAGCCTCGGCCGGGACCCATCGACTGCAGAGCTGCCCGATCGAACACACGCTGAATTTTAACGCACGATTATATGATTTTAATGTGAGTGTGACCTCGCTGTTACATGAAATGTTTGTGTACTACCATGATCTGACCTAAAGTCTGAAATTCTGGAACATCGAAACAGTTTGACCCATTTTAGACCTGGAGACATACTTCAACTTTGGATATTTGGGATCTCTGGTGCATTCTAGAAAACACACTGTGTCTTATTTTGATTTAGCATATTATTTATTTAATATGTGTGACATTCTGTGTTAATTTTGGTTTAAAAAAAAAAAAAGACTATAGAGTGAGGCTCAGGCCTTGTTGAAATATGAAGTGAGACGTGCAGAAGTGCTGGTCTCTAAATCTTCATCTGCCTGCCTCCCTCCTGACTTCCAGCTGTCTTTTTGTCCCGCCAGCACACTTTACCGTCCAGCTCCTTCAGATTACTGCGGACTGGAGCTGGACTCACACCACTGACGAGTCCTCAGTGACCCCGCACCAAAAACACTGCAAACTCTTTACCTTCCTCTTTGATTTCTCCTCCTGACTTCCATGTCTGTACACACACACACCCCTCCACCACCTCCACCCTTCTGCCCCTCGCTCCCAGAACGAGGGGGCTATATTTAGTGAAAGGCATTAAAATATCATCATGCAAATCCCAAAGCTCAGAAAAGATCGGTGGTCAGCTCACGTGGACTCGGTGTGCTGCCTGATAACCCGCAGACACGCACATAAACACACCTGCAGATCACCTGTTCACTCTTGATCCGTCACTTACAGACACACTGTCAACTCTCAAGTAGCCCTAAGCTCGGAAAACGACGGGCGTTCATTCCTAGGCTAACACACTTGAAGAAGACGAACTTTGGTTTCATTGTATGGCCAAAACATATGAATAAGCAGAAATCCACAAACCAGTTTGCTATGAGTTTTGGACAGGATTTTTGCTAAACTGGAACTGGTTTTAAAACAGTTTCATTAGTTAGTTTCATCTGTCTCTGGTTATCGGTGGGCTTGGTTTCAGACTTTCTGGGTTCAGTCAGTTTTTACTTTTGAATGCTTTTCAAGTTACAATAGGACTGCTTTCATGCAAGTTTCAAACTTCATTTTAAACTAGCATCATGCTCGGTTTGGACTGGTTTTACATTGTATTTGGGGTGTTTTTTGTTTCGTTTTTCTTTTTAGTGTTGGACTGGGCTCTCACTAGTTCTAAGTAGGTTTCAGACTACGTTTGGCCTTAACTTTGGATTTGTTGTAGCTATGATCTGTTTCATGTTAAATTTGTTCTGGTTTCTAATAGTTTCGAGGTAATTTATGACCTGTGTTTTGGTAGGTTTTGGATTAATTTTGGATTTGTTCTTCTCAGGTTTCAGACTTGTTTTATTCCAGTTCTGAAAACTATTCAACTATCTTCACTACACAATAACTTGTTAATTGCCTGATTAGTTGGCAGCCATACAAAGGGCTCAGCTGCTGTATTGAGAGAAATTTCTCAAGAGTTTACTGCAAGTATAATTCTAAAACTAAATGTTTCCTTCTAAAAGTTAAGCACTTTTGTAAAATGCCTTTTGTAGTTATATAATGGCGCATAATGCTGGCACAACCTCAAAGTCCTTCATTGTCTTAGTTATCCAGGATACAAAGTGCTAAAAAGACTTTCATTTATGTGTCTTGTAATTACGTTTCGCAGCACATTGGGTGGTCCCATCAAAAATCCCCACAATGAAGAGGGATTTGCTCTCCTGCACGTATGCTGATGATGTGCAGCTAATAATTACACCTGGAAAAATCGACTCTGACACTGTCAATGTCTCTTTGATGATCCTCCCGGATGGTAAATGTGTGTACGAGATGTGCTGACAGTCTGGAGGCCCAGGTGATTGACAATGGACCCCAGAGCATGCTGGGAGAAGAGATAAGCTTGAGTCCCATTTTGCAGGTCTGAGAGGGGAGGAGAGCGAGGAGAAAGAAATTACAGAGAGATTACACAGCAGGAACAGAGACAGACGAATGCTGGGAGGAGAGAGGAGAAAAGAGAAAGGAATTATGAGAGCGTTTCTCCTTTTACCCTCTCTCCTCTCATCTGTTATCGGCCATCGGGTTACTCCATCACTCTGGATCCCATCTACCATGGGACAGGTTCACTCTCCTCTCTCCGCCTCCGTCACTCAATCTTCAGCCACATTCAGCCGCAGGCTTCACACCTACATTATGTTTTTACTGCGCCGGCCTTGTGGGCCTGTAAAATCCCCCCTGCCCCGACTCAGCATGATTTAGCTATCACTGCAATCAGAAACACAACCACCAATACAAAGGTGACCTGGCGCAGGCCAACATGTGCACCGTCTGAGTCCAAAACAAGTGGAGTGTCAATCAGAGAGCCGCCGCGGGGCGACCGGCGGCAGCGGCGGACGTGCCCGCTGTCAGACCAGCGTCTCCAAGCAACTCAGGACATAATTAAAGCAGCAGCCCACTCCAGGACATAAAACAGGAGGCTGGGAAGAAGGCGGCAGCTTTATGTACTTTCTTTATTTCATTCATAAAAAGCCCTGAATAGCAGCACAGACGCAGCAACAACATCAACATGACTGATGTCCCCGCATTTCCCTCTCAAAAAGGTGAAACTGGTAATTACTGTATATCTCAGACAAGTGGAGCAAACCGCAAGGGAGAGCATTAAGAATTAACATATTTATTTGAATGTGATATTGTGTTTTTTTTTGTTCTGGAAACAGGTCTGAAAAAACAGAGTTGTTATACTATCAGTCTCCTGTTCAGTCGAGATTCGGGGTATGCAAAATCCTTTAAGAGCTTCAGGCACAAGAACATGTTGGCTTTGATCTGCAGCTGATTGAGTGAGCCGGTGGAAATAATGGGTTGGTGATTATCCTCGTATTATTTGAGTCTGTCCAGTCAAGCTGTTTCCTGACACTTTCCAAATTCTCCTGGATGTGACAATTCAGGAAATGACTGTATGATTTCTGCCTGTTTGGATGAAAGCTTTAACAAAAAGATCAATGTCTTTGTCTGCTGATATTAGCACACATGGCAGACAAATCCAATCACATAGATTCAAAGTTTCAGCACATCATCAGAGGACGGCCGAGCATCTCAGAGCTTCACGGAGCAGGTGACGCCTGAAATAGTAAAGCTGGCCTCTGCCATCTCCTTCCTGAATCTCATGGTTTGGTTTGCTATACTCAACCAGAACATGTCTTTACTTACATTTATAAATTTGACAATTCCATGTGTGTTTATTAGAAAATAATTCTCTTATATCCCTCTTATATTTCAACCAATAGCATTCATCAATTAATCCAACTTCCATATCATATTATCCAGTTCAGGGTGATAATATGTTGAATCTGACCATAGCTAAGTGTGTGAAGGCAGGTTCCACCTGGGCAGGTTAGCAGTCCATTACAGAACAAGCACCGAGACAGACAGCCACAAAGATGAATTAAAGTCATCAATTAACCTAAAAAAAAGTCTTTGGACTGTGGGAAGAGACCCACTCTATCCACAGGAAGAACATGCAAACTGTACACAGAAAGCCCCGAGAGTGTGCTTTAACCGGCATCACTCTTGATATGAGGTGAAAGCTCTAGACACTTCATTCAGCCAGAAATACATCATGAAGTAGCAAATAAAATCACTGTTATGTGCAGGCAGCCACGTCTGGAAATAGACTGAGTTTCTCTCCCTGCTTGCTGTTTGACCTCTGGACTGCTGTGGAGAAGTTCTGATTCATATTTTAACCAAAAGAGTTGTGTGGAAATTCTTTTCCAAAAGTCTTTTTGAACACTTTTTTTCTTCAGATGTACAGGAGTAAACACTCTCTAGTCACCACCAAAAATATTCATCTATTCTCCAAGGTCACATAACTGTCATGCAGCTGCCCACCTCTAGTCGGAGCTGCAGAGCCTTCAGTTAGAGCTTAAATAGACCACAAGACTAAGAGGTTGAAGAGATGTTGCCCCTCAAAAGTTTGTCACAATTCTCATCTTGAAAATGAAAAGCAGGCAGCATGTAGGCTGTGTCAGAAAGAAGTGACATATAATTACTTCCCTGGAGCAACGCCAAACCAAAAGGACCAGATTAGTTTAACGCCTGACTGTTATTGGTGATACCACTTTGCTTTCATGGGTCTTTACTCTCTCCAATCCATACCCTTTCTGAATGTTTCCACCTATATGAATCCCACTTTGATCGGTGGAACCACAAAGTGTCATTTTTCACTCAACACATTTATTTGTCACTGGTGTCTACTTTGGCAACACTGAGTCCGTCCTTAAATTTGTTTGTGCTGTCCTAATAAAACCTTAGTCTTATAATTAGAGCACGAGAACTGTGATTGAAGCCTGCTGACAGTTGTCACTTCTCACTTGTTTTCTTTGGTTTGATGGAGTGAGCAGGCTCGGTCTGCAAGCAGTAGATGGGAACATTACCTGGCCGAAAGAAGAGCAGTTAGCTTAAATCACACCCACGAGCAGCGTTTCAGCCGGAAATACCTGGACCTTTTCATCTTACTGAATGGCTGATGAGAAAAAGACCGAAGTCAGACAGCAACCGTGCCATGTAAACAATGGAGAGGCCAGCATCTTTGTTTGATGGACTGTAAACATGGAGGGGTTCAAGATTGTGCTTTATCACAAGCTGGTTAGATCACTGAAGGAGACCAAACAGGTGGAACACAGCTACCGAGATTTTCAAATACAGTGGCTAAAATTCAATAAGCTCTGTTCTGATCAGATATGTTCAGCAGGACAGGCCACTCCTCCAACATTTCTGAAACCTTTAAATGTTCTACTTCCTGACCAAGGTGACTCGGGACCTTTGGGGGTTAAAAAAACAACTGCAGAAGGAAAATTTAGATCCTGAGTCCATCCAGTGTTCAAAATACCCAAAGTTGGTTCATGCTAGCTGGTACCTGGTGACAGTTCAAGACAGCTACTCATTCGGAAAAGTAGCACCAAACTGTATCTACTGAAGGCCAGAGGTTAAGTTATGCACCGGAAACTGATTTGATTTTGAACATTTTGAAGCAAAATCTGTTTTCAGCATAGTCCAGGTGAACTGTATTAACCCTGAAGGGAAATTTGGATTAAAACAATAAAATGTAGATAAACAGAGAATCATTCATACAATAAGAGAAGGTTCTCAGGAAGAGCTGACAGTTGGTGGCTGTTTGCTGCCTTGTGATCAATAGGATCCTTCATCTTCATGTGCTTCCTGATCCATAACTGTCATCTTGTATGAAAGATTGCACCTACTGTATATGAATGCAGGTTTGATTGATGGAACAACAAAAGTCTCATTTTTCATTCCCCATATAAGCTGCCATTTGACAATAAACTTTCTCTCGGTACAGTTTCTCAATCCTTGGTTATCTGATTGCATTGCATCGCAAATCATTTCTTTATGCATATTTTGAGTTGTTGCACACCAATGTTGCACACCAGTCTTTCAGAGTTTTACTCTTTCTTTTTGTTAGTACTGAGACTGAGGGGTGACATGTAAGCTGTCATTTTGTTGTTAGGTGGAAATCCTACAACAGGTTTCCACATCAGGCCATTAGCAGCCACCAATCCCAAGCAGTCCACTGGTGGACGAGGTGGCGACACGGAGCGTGGAGACAGTGAGCGATGAGCTAACAGAGCAGCTCCACAACGCAACACGATCAATAAAACCAAATAAAAGGGGCCGGCGTGCTCCCTGCGCTGTTATCCACCCAGCTGAGCTCCAACCTGCAAGATTACTGATGCTCAGCTTTGTTTGAGTGACCGAGAACTGAATGCTAATCAAGAGAGCTTGTTCTGAAATTACCCCTCCAGCCTCTGAGGCCAGACCTCAGCAGCCAATATGGCGGAAGCTTAGCGGTCAGCACATAAAAGAAGTCTCTTCTTTTGTATTTCAATAAATGTGGCAGTCCTCTCATCTGATTAATTTGAGAAGACATTTTGATTAAACTGAGATATTTGATTTAGACTCAACATTAGCTCCATAAACTGATGTGCAGCAGAACAACCAAAACACAATAAAGACAGTTGGATCAGACTTGTTTGGAATTTTCAAGCGCACAGATGAAACCTGCATTTTTTTTAATTCCTTGCAAGAAATTAATAGTACTAATAACAGAATTCGCTAAAAGACTGAATAATATTTGGTGATTTTCTCGGCGTATTCACGCTGCACCTGTTGATGTGTTGCAGCGCTCCACCTGTAGTCCACCGCTGCAGCAGTATGACACTAAGCGCTCTACAACAGAGACGTGGAGGCGTCAGGCGGGTCCTGAAACATGCTGTGAAGCTCCGGAGGCGACGTGTTCGAGCGAGCTTTGATTGCCTCCGAGGGGCCTCGGCGCCGCGGCCGTGTTTGTATCTTCAGAGCTGGATGACTGAATCCGTCAGATTGTGTAAAGACAATCTCTGAATTTTTAGGATTTTTTCCCCTCATTCATATTTATCATGTTTTCGGAAGGATGTTGACCCACCCACCTCCTCGTGAATATTTATGAGCGCAGCAGCAGCAGGAGGGAAGCAACCAATAAATAAACCGAAGCACAAACAGTCAGGACGTGTGCTCAGAGGATTATTTCTGTGTCGTAAAACGCTTCTCTGCAATAAACGCTATAGATTGGGAAAGCTTGTTAATTTTCAATTGAAAATGTGCCATATTTGGGAGGAACGAGCATTAGTGAGATGTACAACAGAGCTGAAGCCAAACAGCTGCTCAATATTAGGAGAAGAGAACAGGACTGGTTTGTCGTCTGTTCTGATTTTGGTCATTTTCCCATCATTTTTGTGCTTTGGTGCTTCTGACTTCTGTCTTGTTGCCACCAAGTCATTAATAATCAGTTAAGTATGCTGCTTTTTTGAATAATAGCAATGATATGGCTGATTGTTGAATGTTTTCGTCCACCTTCGACAGCGATTTGACCGACTCAATAACACAATGAGATGTTTGGCATCGGTGGAACAGATCGGATGTTTCAGCACAATGAAACCTGCTGCTCGTCCTACAAATTTGAAAGCAACAAAAACCGACTTCTCAGTGCTATCAAGAGGCACGGTCACAGCAATGATATAATCTAAACAGATTCCCAGACTTCAAGTTCTTTACCATTGTAAGAGAGGCGAGGCTTGCTGAGACACATGATGAAATGAACCTCCATTTCATTGGACGCCACAGACTTGGAGCAGACAGGACACTTGAAACCTGCAAAGGAAACAAGAGGAAATGTCAAAAATCTGCGTGTACCGTCAAATCTGACCTCAGTTTGTGCCCAACAAGTAAGAAAAGCGCATAATAACTGATAAAATCCTGACAAAACTTTTCCTCCAGAAATTGTTCTCTTTATCAGGACTTAAGAGACAACTGATATATGAAGTGAACGAGGATGTGGAGCTGAAGGAGACGATCCACTGAGTCGACCCTCGAAGGGAGCAGCCACAAGACATGGCAAAGAAGTTAATCACTGAATGGAATTTTCCCAGGTCTGAGCGTGGTCAAACTTCTTCAACACTTCGGGGTTTTTTTGTTGAGCTGTCACCGACTGAATCCGGGCCGCCTCACAGTGTGAACAGGAGGACTGAGGACTGTAACTAAAAAAGCTTTTCAGACACAAAATGACTGCATGTAGACAGACTCGAAGAAATCCCCTGCCAACCCTTGACAAATACCTCCAAAATAAAAATGCTCATCTGCTCCTGTTTGTTTCTCCTCGCACACATTTCCACACATTCTCTTTTATAACGTCAGACTCGTCTCAGCTGTGTCCTCCTGTGCTGTTTGGTTGGGACATATCGGTCCTAACTCTATTACTTTAGCACATAACAGATAATTAGATCAGCCTCCCGGCCTCATGAGTCGAGTTTGTGCCTCACTGGGAGGAGAAGGAACATGGATTCACTGCATTTCTTCAGATTTGCTCAATATGATGATCAAAGCCAGACGAAGCCGGTTTGTGTGACTGGGATCAGATCCAGCACCTTGTGACCTTCGCTGCTAAAGCAGACGAATGAATGGACGCTCACTGTTACCCCAATGGAAAAAAAAAAAATCTGTAAATTCTCCTTAAATTGTAGTTGTATTTGTGGTCAAACAGCAGCACAGTGCTGTGAATGGACAGAGGATTTTCATGTGCTTGAATCACGAGGCGCTATAATGAGATTTATATTTACATGGCTGCAGGCATTGCCGACAGCTTTCCTTTTCCGGGATTTCTCTCTGAGCTGTTTTTCTCTTCTTCTCTTTGCGGGATTTTTTTTTTATTAATATTATTTTTGTTGAGAGATGTTTTTGTCCTTGAGCTGAACCCCAACCACCCCCACCCCCAACCACCAACCACCAACCACCATCACCACCCCCAATAGCAACAATAACGACAACACCACACCCAACAACAACACCAACACTACCAACACCTTCAGCAACACAGCTAACACTAACAACACCGACATTAACATAAAAAAAAAACACCTCTGACAACAACAATACCATCAACAGTAACAACACTACCACCACCAACAACAACACCAGTTCTACCAGCCCAACACCATGACCAAAAACAGCACAGAGAACAACACCACCAACAACAACAACAATACCTACACCACAACCACACAGGGTAGTGATTCTCGGGTTGTGGGGTTGGTCAGAGTCAAAACTTGTTTTCATAAGATTGGAAGTCAATGGTTTTTGCAGCACACTTTCACAAAATTATCTTTCACTGTTCCTGTCTGGATGGTCATTTTTTTTAATTTCTATAACACCTGGAAGTGAGCATAAAGGACAAAAAGGCATCTCTTCCTCCGAAAAAGGCAGAAATCACAGACCAGTTTTGACATTTCAACAGAAAAGACACGCTGCTAATTTACCACCACGCGCTATGCTAGCATGTTAACATGCCGCGCTGAGCGCTGACAGAGCAAGAAAAAAAAAAAATATCGGAGTGGCACAGTAGTTTGACAGTTTGTTAGACTGCGAACACACACGCTCAAATTCACTATACACACTATTACATGGCAGCTGACCCAATTTTTCTCTTGGCTGCTATTTTCAGATGCTCCACGGGGACGAGCGAAAAGGAGGAGATGCAGAAAATGAGTGAAAAAGAGGTGCAGAAGAAAGGTGAGAGAGTTCAGGCATCTCGAGGGGAAATGAAGGGTTATGATACGAAGTCCAGCAGGACTGTCTCCGTGTGTGTGTGTGTGTGTGTGTGTGTGTGTGTGTGTGTGTGTGTGTGTGTGTGTGTGTGTGTGTGTGTGTGTGTGTGTGTGTCTTCAGCTCAGCCAACCACTGCAAATCCTGGAGGACATTTCATATTGGAGGAGCACAGCAGGTCAGATAGGGACAAAAATAAATCACAGGACTGGATCATAAATTAATTATACTGGTGCCGATGAGTGTGTGTGAGTGTGTGCACGCGCACGTCCGCCGGATAGTCGATTTATGTCAAATAGGCACATTTATCTCCAGTATTTCTTCCTGACCGCCATCGTGCGGCTGCACGTGATGTCAGTGAACGCCTCACAGCACTTTAAAGACCACCAAATGACCCCGAGAGGCTTCAAAACTTTAAACTTAGTATTTCCTGTTTGGAAAACTTTATTCCTGCAGAGGAGACTTGCCAAGACTTTTGCGACATGACACTTCCTGATGAGTTCGCTGACATTAACAAGCATTGGTTTTTGCTAATTTTTTTTACAAAGGAAGTGCTCAGGTTCGGCGTGGAGCGTTTATCAGTTATGTTACTAGTGAAGTACAAATTACTTGTGTTTTAAAGGGGAGACAAATAAAATCAACCTTTAGCAATTACAATGATGCAAAATGATTCTCTCCTGGAAGAAATGTTAGCATAGTTTTATTAGCCTTCATGAATACGTCAGCTGACTGACTGTTAGCATTGGTATTAGCAGCTGATTGTTAGCAGGAGATAAATCCAAAAGCAAAATCTCCAGAGTGACAGTCACTGTGGTCTGCGGTTGAGTTTGGGGGTCTGTGGCGCTATGGGTGCCGCCTGCATTTCCATTCCTGCTCACTGGAGCTGAACCCGACCTGGTGCTGTTGTGTTTTTTCCTCTGTGATGTCTCAGCCATGAAAAAAAAACAAAAAACATCAGCGTATCAAAGTTGTGCAGAGAAAGCAGCTCAGTGCTGTGATACAGTAATTACCATTCGGGGGGGGGGATCAAAGCTGGGTAATGACTCAGATACAAAAAAAAAAAGAAAACTCTGTTATCACACTTCCAGTCTGGATTTCCCGGCCGCCGGCTCATCGCTGCCGTGGACCCAGTCTGGCTAAATCATGATTTCAGGATGTCAGGAGGACCAGCGCGTGATCAGCGGCTGCCTGATTGCTTTCAGTCGCCGTGGAGAAGTCGATGTGACACGCATGGAGACCTGAAACACCACCCAAAATCTGAAAGCATGCAGTATTATCCAATACCGGAGTGTCCTCCTGGTGTCCTTGATTCAGATCTGCTACTTTCCCAGTATACCTTAATGAGAAACAGTGTTGTCGGTGACGTATTTTCCATGATGACGATTGAGACGGATCATAAACATCCACAGAAAATCAGTTTATGTTGATTTCATGGAGGCGTCTGCAACATTCAACCTGGATGGGAGATTATCAACCGTGAATAAATTAAAAACCTGCTGTTTTTATGGAATTGATGTATAAAACAAGACATATGTAACAAACTAACTTCACTTGTTGATACATATAAACATATTATAGAGCTTCTTCCTCCCACTAACATCAATATATGGGTCAATATGGTGCTAAATGCTAAGACACAGCCATCCATTGCTTCTGCAGTGTGAAACTTTAACATATTATCAGTTAGAAATTTCGATCAAGCACCTACTTAACAATTTTAACCTTCAACAAAATTTGAATGTAATTTACTCAAAGAATTTAGAAAATTTGTTGAAAAGTTTTATAAATGTGCAGACAAAGCTGACTTTTAAAGGCTCAGACTGAAGAATGAGAGTCTGACATCATGTGCAAGAAGACAAGAGGAGAGTGAACATAGCACCAGGCCAAGGGACAATCAACTCTCACTGCTTTGCAATCATAACACAAACCGCTAATTATGGCTAAAGTAATTAAAAGACATCAATGCGCTTGTAATTAGCAGCGATTCATCCTCTTATCAGAAGGATCTGAATCGGGCTTGCACGACTCAGAGCGACCGTGGACAAACACCGAGAGGCCGCAGGGTACAAGCTCCTCTAAACTGGAAGTGAGGGGACGATCACTGCGAGAACAGACTTGGAGAGAACAGATTTACTCTGTGAGTAAGAAAATATACAAATCTATTGGTATAATAAGGAAAGTTAGCCAACTTGTTAGTAAACAGTGTCTTCTTACTCTTTATTACAGTCTAATCTATCCGCATCTTTCATATTGTAATATTGTTTGGGGGAGTACATTTACAACCACTCTTAAAAAAATCTTAATTCTTCAGAATCGCTTTGTTAGACTTGCATCTCGATCTGTCTGGGACGCTACTGCTGCTCCCTTATTTAAAAATCTCCAGATTCTCACTATTTATGATATTAACAGTTATCAAATATGCATTTTTATGTACAAGATATTTTCTTCAGATGACAAGGTCCCTGAGCATTTTAGGACGTACTTTGCAGCAAATTCTCATTTTCATTCTTACTCAACACGACAGGCCTCAGCTCTACATCCGCCCAAATGTCTTAAATCTAGAAGCCAATTTTTGTTTAGGTATAGAGGTGTCAAAGTTTGGAACAGTTGGCACCACATTGCCAACAATTGTAGATCTTTATCTATCTTCAAAAGTCACGCAAGAGAGCATCTAATTCAAAAATGTAGCCAAGAGAGCTCTGTACTTTAGCTTTTCCGTAGACTGCTAACTTCTTTTTAGTTTATTTTCAGTGTTGCCTATAATGATCAACAAAAATGTACATTTTTATGAGCATGTCCATATAAGGGCAACAGCAGTTTTCTTTTCTTTTGTCTTTTTTTCTTCTTTCTTTCTTTTTTTTGCATGAGAGTTTTTGATGTTCCTTTTGTTGTTTTGTATTTTATTTATTTATGTATTTTATTTATTTGTTGTTGTTGTTTTGGTTTTTTTTGACGATATCTGCATAATTTTATTAGGTGGGGGCTCTTCATAAGCCTTAGGCTTGCCCGCTCCTCCCTGCACTGTTTCTTTTTCTGCACTGGTTTATGTGATATATTTTATTGTATGTGCTAAATAAACTAAACTAAACTAAACTAAACTGCTGCTTTCAACACAAATGATTCAAGCAACGTTTAAATGATTTCACGTGAAAGCAAAAAAACATTCACTGACCAGCATTTCCACGACAACGTCACCCAGAACCATTAAAAACTACTTTGTCATAAATAGACAATTCTAAACACAGTTAACCAGACAATATGTGCAATATTTTCACCACTGCTAACATGATTGATGGGTCGTATTTAACTTTAAAGATTACAAGTCACTAACTAAAATCTTTGTTTCTTCGCGTTTAACTAATGTGTGTGAATGCCTTTGCAGCATTTCATTCTTAAGAAAAGATGCTACAACCCATCAAAACCATCAAATACTCTCAGACAGAATAATCACAGTTCGGCTGAGTCACCAGCCGACACCGTCGTCACTGAAGCTCCTGTTCACTCCTTCAGGCAATCTGCTGTGCAGTCTATACCTGTCTGTGGGAGGAAAGCCCTGAAAACACACACACACACACACACACACACACACACTCATGCATGCGCACGCCTTGCATGACTATGCAACAACAAGACGGAGAGAGGAGGCCGGACAGATAGAGCCGTCACACACTCTGGGCTCGAGTGCTATTAAATGGTCCCATGGAGACTTATTCTTGTCGAACCTTTGCACCAACAACGCACACACAGACACACACACAGACCACACACACACACACACACACACTCTTCCCAGGCGAGGTCACTCAACTCAATCTCGGGCCAATACATATTTCATCAGCTCGGCAACACCGGCTCAGCCTGAGACTCTGATGGAGGCCCCCACCCCCAAAAAGCCCTCCATCTGCTGATGAAGACCCCCACACTGACACGTGCGGCAGTCTCCAGGGCGCGACTTGCTATCAGGCAGGAAGCGACCGCTGCACAGGTACAAAATATTGGCTCCTTTTTAAAAAAAACTAGGAGTTACATCTGCATTTACTGCAAATAAAAAGTGACCGTTCAGTTAGAGTTACCCGGGGGACAGGGTAAACATTCAGGAGAAGACCCCACAACATAAAACAAGAATATGAATTCTGGGAAGAAAAAGAGAAATAATAATCAGGGAGAAAAAACTTGGGGAGATGAAGTGAGAGCACCGAGGACACGAAATACAAAACTGTGGAAGTTAATACATGATGGCAAGGACACTTTTGTCATTTAAATGTTATTAATGGAATTATTGCTTTGGCTCATCAGCAAAATGAGGTCATATTAGTATTTGACTGATTTATGATCGGATTAAAGTCCCGATGGATGTCACACTCGGGCCGTAATCAGTATGAGTGCCGTCGAGATCACCTGAGGAGATCTTCGTCGGTGATAATCGCTGACTCACTCCACTTCTAATGGCTCAAAGTTTAGTGTCCTCGCTTTGCCAGTGGTGGCCGTCACCCAGAGAAATCAGCTGGAGATTTCCTCACAGCGTCCGTTAAAGATGCAGCATATTGGAAATACGTGATGTGACTTCTGAGCTGTGGGGGGCAGCAGCGAGTCGGTCGAGGACTCTTTCAAAATGTCTGAAGTTGCATACTGTTTTCCAGCTCGAAGAATGTCTTCAATCAAAATTTTGGCCACTTTCCAGCCAGTAAAGCTCATCTGAAGTTGCATCACTTTTCAAAACCACTCGAAGTTTTTTGAAAAAGCAAAAATGCTCTATCTGATGTTGCATCAATGAACTTTCGTCATTTACAGTTTCAAACAGCAGACATTTTCATTACATTCTTAGCCAAATTAATTCTTGTGATATTACACATTTTAGCTTTTTTTGTTTTTTTTGGCTTTGCTATTGCAACAACATTTCACCATTTTAGCAATTTGAACCATTCTAACAATTTTAACCATCCTTTTTTTTTTACAGGACATGGACAACGGCAACATTTTACCCGATCTGTCATCAGTCAATCACGGGCTTTGTTTTCTAGCTGTGCTTTGCAGTGACTGGTGTGAGCAGAGATGTCCAGAAGAAGCAGGCTGGACTGGAAGAGGCCGGAGGAGTGTCAGCGTCTGCAGAAACAGGCCCCGCAGATCCAACGCATGAAGCTGCCACACTGTGTCAAACATCTGCACAGCTGTGATCACACAGCTGACACAGTCTGGACTGTTTACAGTGAGATGTGTGTGGAAAGCTGCAGTTGACAGACAGACTGTACAGGAGGAGGAGGAGGAGGAGGAGGAGGAGGAGGAGGAGGAGGAGGAGGGGCAGCAGCAGCGAGGGGGGTCCAGTTTAACTGTGCAGTAAAATAAGGATCGCAACAGTCCGGGGGCAGAGATGAATCATCCAGTCATCTACTTCTTTATGGTGCAGAATACAGGAGGAAGAGGAGGAGGAAGATTAAGAGGAGAAGGAGGAAGAGTACAAGGAAGGGGAAGAAGGGGGAGCAGGAGGAAAAGGAAGAAGAGGAGGAGGAAGAGGAGATCTGGACATCTGAGAAGGTGTGAGGAGGTCTGGGGAGTTCAGAAAAATCACAAACACATAAAATAGGATGAGCTGAAGAAGGTTAAAAAGCACTTTGGTCTCATTCTGTGAGCTGAATGTGTCTCAGTAAAACTTCTCGCTGGGAAGATTCAACTGTTAAATCCTCAACTCCAGAATTCAGAGCCTGAATATGATCAGTTTGACCTCAAGGCTCAGGATTCTGATTCTATTAAAGAATAATGTCAAAGAGACCACAGTCGATAATCTGAAACAATGCGAGACAAACTTTATATTGAGTCACATTTTCACCTGAATTCTCTTTTTCAAAGAACTGAAATGTGTGTGTGTGTGTGTGTGTGTGTGTGTGTGTGTGTGTGTGTGTGTGTGTGCAATATTTTAGTGGTGTAGCTGTTTTGATTTCATCATATATTGATGTTTTGTTTTATCATTTTAATTCTGTAACGCACTTTGAGTTGTCTTGGTGATATGAAAAGCGTTTAATAAATAAATAAAGATGGGAGATTGAGGAAATTTTTTTCACATGCACTAACCTTCAGTCGATCAGGTTTACAGTCGCTGAATTTTCACTTGAAGTGTTGTGTAAACGGGCTCTTAAACTCCACTTATTCCTTTTCTGTGATAATTTCTCCTGAAAACTGCTCATGTGGTTAAAGAAAACCTTTCCTCTGTGAGTCTGAAGAAGGTGTTTGGTTCCCGTAAATCTTATTTCCCTCGCCGCACCTTACAGCATCGATCCGACAATGAAAACTTCGGCCTAAAAGAACAAATTTCCTCCACTATCTGCTGCTGGAACGGCGCCTTTGTGTCGCCGCCGCTGTTGTTTGCAGGAGACGCCTTCAAAGCGCCGCAGATAAAGGTGACACACACACACACACACACACACACACAGCTGCAGACACAGAGTGGATGAGACAGCAGCATCGGTACCTTTCCTCCGCCTGCCCGCTCAGACAGAGGAAGCCTGATCGTCAGCAGCATCGCCGCTGTCATGACCATAAACGGCAGCCCTGGAAATGCTCGGCTTGATTACATCACAAGTTACAACTCACGCAACTCTCGCCAACAAACTCTCCTCACCTTACCGGAAAGACCAGCAGTTTCCATGGGAACAGGAGGAGAGAGGAGAGGGGGAGAGGAAGGAGAGGGAGACGGAGCGACGGAGCAGAGGATGGATGTTGGGGGTGTGAAGAGAAGCAGAGAAGAGACGAACATGTTTTCTGTTGTCACACAACCTGAGAGGAGGCGGGCGGCAGAAGAGGGGTCACTTTGTCAAAGGAGGGGGGCTAATTAAGAAACAGAAGGAATCCAGGTGTGTGTGTGTGTGTGTGTGTGTGTGTGTGTGTGTTTGCTCTTGTGGACATGCACAAATCTCAATTCTCACATATTGTAGGCACAAAACTTCAAATGCACTCACACATTTCGGGGCTCACACACACACTTCTCCAAACACAGCTTTATTCGCTGAATCCACAAGAGACAAAACCACACTGAGAGAACCTGCAAGTTCCTACTCAGGGCCAGAAAAACAAAACACAACTCTATTCACAATCATTTCCACCTGAGGTGGAGGTGAAGACGGACATTTACACACATTTATCAGTACACACACACACTCCAAACATATTTCATGCACACAAAACCCAGAACCATTGTTATGTGCACATCAGCCTGAGAAATACAAAGATGCAAATTCGAATCTCTTTATGAACACACACACACGCACGGCAGCGGCCTCAGGTGGAGGTGGGCGCCTCCTTCGCTCCGGGCTCGCACCACGCCGGTGTCACCGGGGGTTAAATTAGGATGTTTGCCTCTCAGAGAGTCTCTGAAAGCTCAATCAGCCTCCAGAGCTCCCGTCTCCGGAGGGCTCCGACGACTCGGCGACAACACGCCACGTCCGTCCCCTCAGCCTCCACTGAAGCCACGGCGAGCAGTTACATGAGCCGCACGTCACATCATCTGATTATCTCACCGCTTAATTGATTAAACATTTCCTCTCTCACACGCGGCGAGAGCAACACAGAATGTCCTTCAGAGGACGGAACAATGCCAGGGAGTCATGATTTCCTATTCGAAAACAATTACATCTGATTATTCCTTGTAATGAATTCGAGATCGTCTTGTCACACACTAAATACTGTTTATAGTCATTTTGTGTTGATCGTCGTTTCGGGTCTCTTTAAGGTCCTGTGCATGTTTCTATTCTCTTTGTTTCTGTGTGTCTTCCTGTGTTCCTGTGTGCACGCATGTGTATTTCGGTGTATTTTTGTGTGTGTGTGTGTGTATGTGTGTGTGTTTCTGTGTTTATTTCTGCATTTTTCTGTGTGTGTGTGTGTGTGTGCTCACTATAGCTCGTTCACATTTACAAAAACAGCTCCCTGGTTGTCACAGCAACAACAATAAAAATAAAAAAAAAATCTTCATCCAAACGAAGCCTCTTCTTCAAGCCTCCATCATCTCACTCTGCACTGTGTGTGTGTGTGCGTGTGTGTGTGTGTGTGTGTGTGTGTGTGTGTCCTCGCATGCCTCCTCTGAGTTTTGCAGTGACTTATCATGCAGGAAGGAGACGATGGGAGATGCGAGGAGCGGAGAGGCAGAGGCAGAAATAAACTGCAGTGCTGACCTATATTCTCCGATCCCGCATGCAGACGGCAGAGCGGCACAGATGTTCCCACATCGCAGCGCTCCCGAAACCCTCGGCTGTGAAATCCAGCCACAACACGACCGGCCGTGTGGACGGCGGCTCCATGACTGTGTCCCCGCGTGGCCCGCCGCTCATCAGCTGCTTCTGTTTGTTTGCGATTGTGTGTGGGAGGATCCGCACTGCTTCTCCGGTTCTATCTGTGTGTGGACGCCATCATGCAGCCCTTAATAAGTAGAGTTGTGGTACTGAAGACCAGCCTCTAGTGCTACAACACGGGTCATCTCAGGAGGCTCTAGTCTTGGTCTCGGTTTGGTCTTGACTATAATTCGATGAATAAGACGGGCTACAAAAGCTCATTGAGTGGCTTTAAACCCTGAACGATGCAACAAAGGCCAACAGCAGCGGTGAGGAGGAACCCTTCAGCCATGACAGGGCCTGATACGGTGCAGGTCCCAGAACAGGACAGGACCAGAGTCTGGAATACAGATGTTACAGGTCTGAGCTACAGTATCTCAGGTGTTAAAATGGGTGATATTCTATACACACTATCAGTGTGTGAGGAGTTTATCCCAACAGATTAATATAAAGTGTAAAATTTAATTTATAAAGTCTGAAAACATTTGAGTTGTTCATGACTTTGAAGCTCATTTGAGAAGAAGGGGTAAATCAGCTCCTTCGGCAGATCTGAGACGTTTCCTGAGCTGGCCCTCCAACACGAGCCTCGAGGATCAGACATTTCTATCTTCTCTGAGTCTCCTCTGCCTCTCGGCTTCATAGGTTCTCTGGGTTCTCCAGGTTCTCTGGGTTCTGTCCACAGCCTCTCTGTGTCTCATCTGTCCAGGCCAGCCTGTACTGACATGGTGAGCTGGGATCACAGAGACCCTGGCCTGCACTGATGAAGAGATGAATTCTCACCTACACAATGTTTATCCATATTTATGTTCAATATTTTAATTATCTGTCTTATTGTTATTTCCTTTATCACATCTTTTTTACATTTTTTGTTTTTATTTATGTATTTATTTAATTTTTGTCACGATTTTCTGAAGCTGTACGACTGAGAGTAATAATGTGAAATAACTGGAGGTTAACGTTGTGCCAGCAGACTGCAGGAAGTTTGCTCCTCAGCTCACTTACAGACTCCTCTTCGTTTTATTGATGCACCTGCTTTACAAGGCCTGCTATATTAATTAAAGTTCAGAGCGATTGTTGGAACAAACGCTGACGCCATTTCATTACTATTTACATTTAGATTAAAAAGCATCTGTGTACGGAGGCGGAAGATTCGCTTATGTGTCTGTAATCTGAGAACAATAGCAAACAAGTAGGTGTGTGTGTGTGTGTGTGTGTGTGTGTGTGTGTGTGTGTGTGTGTGTGTGTGTGTGTGTGTGTGTGTGTGTGTGTGTGTGTGTGTGTGTGTGTGTGTGTTCCCTCTCTTCATGGAGTTCCATGATCTGATTATGGCTGCAAGGGTCGATGCGAGCATGCACCAATGCCGCAATCAAAATATGACTTTTAATTTTTTATTTTTAACGCACCAGTATATAATGTTGCTTCCAGATAGCAGTGTTCTTTCTCTTCTTGGACACACATGAATGTGTTTCTCCACCTTTTTTGATCGTACAGAGTAGATTACCATTACTAGTTACTTCTTAAATATGGTCAGTTTGTGAGGTACTGAGACGAGTTAGAAATTCCAATAAAATGTACTTTTCTTGGTTTTCTTCGTCTGAAACAATAAATATGGCGCTAAAGAGTGGTTTGAAAACATTAGTGAGTTTACTACTCATTTTAAATCACATGACACCGATATGAGGCCAGACTGAATCACATGTCAACTTTTGATCCTCTGGAACTATTTTAAAGCATCTCAATAATTCAGAGGAGATAAAACTGATTTTGTTTTTTGGATTTTTTTTTTTAGAGATGTACTGGGTCCATCTGACCCAAACTGAGAGGAAACACTCAGCTGACGGCGCATTACAGAGCTTCAGTGAACCTCCGATCGCTGTTTGTTCCTGTCAGTGATCCCTGGACCAGCGGGCCCCCCCTCATTCGTCCCTCCCCCCTCCCCTCACTTATCGACTCCTCCTGTCAATGCAGCATCAGTGATTGATCAATACAACATTTACACTCTTTCGGAGACCAGCCAGTTTAACCCTGGGATTAAAGATCCCGTCCGCGGCACGTCGTGAGCGGAAAAGCCGCTTTGATCACACGGTTCGTTTGGACGGGGCAGAGAAAGAAGAGGGGGAGGCAGCTCACCTCATCTATCGAATGTTCATCTGTTCGACGCATTAAAGTGTGTGAGTCCAAACAGTTCTGCACACTGTGAAACGAGCCATCCTTTCAAAACCAGTGTGGATCGCCTGCACCTGAATGCATCATGGGAAGAAAATCTAACAGTCAACACGAAACCATGATGGTTTCCTTTTTTTGAAATCTGGATAGTAGCTGATCTTACATCAGCTGGTGGGAGGAAGATGCTCTATGATCTGGGTTTCCACTGAAGCTGCTGCTGCGAAGACGTGAAGAAATCCCTTGGATTCTGACGTCAATTCATTCATCCATTCGTGCACTTCAGGTCAAGAAGCGTGCAGCCAGTTTGACCTCGGTGGAGGAGGAAGAGGAAGAGGAAGAGGAAGAGGAGGGGGAGGAGGACAGCTGACTTTGTTCTGCAGGTGAACGCCGTCAGACGCCTGCCTGCATCACTGATGCTTCTGCGAAGAACTGACTGGTCTCCGCCGTGATTAACATGAGGCTGCACCTATTAACATCTGAACACACACACACACACACACACACACACACACACACACACCTTGTCTGAATTTTAAAGAGACCGTCAGCTCTGCCCGGTGTTGGACGGTGTGGAGCTGCTCAGTGCTCCGCCCACTCCTCCCTCCTTGCGTCTCCATCACAAACACACAGCGACCTCCCAAGGGCGAAGAAGGTGGGGGGGGGGGGGGGGGGGTGACGCACCTGTGGCCTCCCTGAATAACAGCCATTTTACAAAGAAGTGTTTTGGGCACGACAGCATCTCCTGAGGATCCATCCAAGAATAAAGCCTGTTTGCGTCCACGGTCGGACGGATTGGGGGAAACCTGTTTCCATGATCTGCGCCAGACGTCACGCCAAAGTCATGCGTGGATATTCAAGAACATGAGAGAGGCAAAGATACAAAAGGTGCTCTGACACCAGCCAATCCATTCATCCTGAACAATGCTTTATTCACTTCAGGGTCGTCGATCCGGCAAACAAAGGCACAAACAGAGCGGCACACAGTCGCATCCTCACCAACTAACCTCAGACGTTTCTGAACGGTGACAGAAAACCCACACATGCTCAAGGAGAACATGCAGACTCTCCTATTAATCACTGAATGGCAATCTCTGTGTCATGCTTCAAATTGTCATTTTACACTTTTTTTCTTTATATTTTCATCATGAGAGGCTTCCTAATTGTCACACTGAAGGTCAATGCTGCTTTTTTTCTATGCTAACAGCTATTTTGGGTGTTTTTGACCTATTTGCACCTTGTTATTGGCGATGTTGGAATCATTTCTGCTTTTTTAGTGTTTTTATAATAATCCTACATCTCCACGCTCAAATGGTTTCTCTCTTTATAGGCATTTTGTACCATTATGTCTTTTTTAATGTCTTTGTACACTTTGATGTACTTCCTTTGTCCTCATATGAGCTTTGTGTGCCTGCATCTTATTATGCTCATTTTTGTGTCAGTCAGCTAATTTTTCACATGTTGTGCAAAAGTTTCAAAGAAGCTTTGAAAATTCTCCATACTAACAGGGCCAATTTGAAAAAATAAAAAAAATAAAAAAAGATGGCTCTGGACTTTTCCTCCAGCGAGTGCTGAAATGAAACGATCTAGACACTGTGATTGTCTTTTCCTCAGCAATGCGCTTCTAAAGAAGCAAAACAAGCTCAAATATTCAAGCCAAAAAAAACAAGCTTCGTCTTTTGGTTAAAACTGCAACTGCAACATAGCCCAACATGATCGCACACCCAAAGCATCGTGGGACTGATCCATGGACCGAATGAGATGATATTCTTGCTTCTGATAAACCTGCTCATCAGTCTGATCACATCGTGCAGCGTTCATGGAAACGGGACAACCCGATCTCACAATGTCGAAGAACCCAATCAGAAGCTGTCAAAAAGAGACCATTCAAAGAGGATTTTCAAATGAATTTCATCAAAATCACTGACTTCCTTGGAATAAAATGGGGGATTCTTTCCATTTTGGGACTAAAACAGAGCTTAAATGGTGTTTGTAGCAGAAACTCAGCACGTCGCCCCGAAAGTGACCTGCTTCAGTCAAACCAGGTCACTCAGCTGCAGCACGCTGCTGCTTTCTGTCTGCAGACTGTTTCCTGAAGGCCTCGGCGCTCTGCCTCTCTTCCCGACGTGTGCACCTTCCTCACTTTCCTAATTTTCCGCTCCCCTTCCCCCCCTGCTCCTCCTCCTCATCTCCTGATATGAGCGTCGACGGGAGTCGCCAGGCGCTGAAAAACAGCGGAGATGTTGACGTGTGACTTGCTGTTCCCCCGCCGCGAGCCGGTCAGAGCTTCGGTAATGAGAGCCTGGGGACCCGGCCGAGCCCGTCGGGAGCCGGAGCCGGAGGGGGCCCATGATGCTGCTCCATCACGTTCTCGCTGCGGAAGCTTAAAGATTTGCTGGATACCTGAAGCTAAATGTGTTCCCACCCTGGTGGAGCCTCAGCGCTCACAGATTGGTGCACTTTAACAGCGTAAATGTCACCGAGTGTTTGGATCAATACACCGGAGAATTAACACACACTGCTCTTTGAGACCTTTCAACAATTATTCACGTCTAACCTCAACGCTGCCCCCTGGAATAACCGATGGTACTGCGCCCTGCATCACACAGCAAATATTATTTCAGGAGGAAAATTTCAAGGGAATTTAGTGTTGTTGGGTTTTTAAATTAGTTTTATGTTTTTAACAAATGAAAGAATAAGCAATGTCTCCAAACCAGACCGCCATACAACCCAACTCAATGAATAATATCTAAACAAGGATAATAAGAAGTTGACAAAAATAGACACAATACATATATAAGTGAAAAGAAGTAAAATATGCAAGATTAAATCTAAAAAGGCTGAGTCAAACCAATATTACAAATCCAGACAAATCTAATGACTAATTAGATTAAATCATCCAGACATTGTTTCTGGGTTTTATTGGGGAAACTGAAAAATTTTCTAGTTTTAAACAGACATTTCAAAGTTAAACTTTCTGTTCTTATGTGAAACTTCTTTGTGAAAATTTCTTGTTCTTATGAAATTTTGAAACTTTCCTATTTTTATGTCAATTGTTGATGTAAGTGTTGCCGCAGAGAAACATACGCTAAAAACATTACCAGCGACAGAACAAGGACCTTTGTATGGACAGACGTCCAAGTTGGATTGTTATTACAGTGACTGTCAACTCAAAAACTACCAATTCCAGGAGAATCAGGACTGGGAGTGATGATTCTCTGAAGGAAAACTGTTGTCATTGTCTATCAACTCGTTCAAGTGAAGAACTGCTTCCCATGTTGATTGTGCACACGTGTAGCAGCAGCGTTTTCGCTGTCTACACAGTGAAGGAGCCCGAGCATTTTCGGACAGTCTCGTTTTTGCAAGTTTGTACAGAGACTGAGTCTGAGCGTTTTGAAAAAGCTCCACCTTGGACGCCGTTTTCAGATGTTTTCACCCCAGTCATATACAAACAGACACCCAAAAGAAAATGAAGCTTTAACATTTTCACCTTGAAATCGTAACGCTGACTGTCTTCAACAGTGAACAAAGCGTGAACTAGTTGAGAAGTTATTGCTTAAAATTTTTAGTCCTGCATGAAACGGACCTTTAGGAAGGCTGGGCTTCAGTTAACCAAACTAAAGAAAACATGGGTCTGCAATTACATATAAATGACAGAGGATGATACGCATTTGCTTATTTTTGCTACACTGTGAGGAATATTAATTCCAATTAGTGTCCTATAGCTCAACTAAAAGAGGTGAATCCTTCAAAGTGATGCCCTTCTCTTGTATATTTTTTGTAAAGCTGATTAAAAAAAAAGAAAACAAACGTGCACAAACTCAATAGAGAGCTGGGGTTCGTGCCCCTGGTACTCCAAACACCACATGCCCTCAGTTACAGAACGACAAACGAGAAGGAAAGGAGGAAAACAGATTCCCAGAATGGGTTTAATTCAGTGGGAGCAGAGGGTGGAGGAGGTCAGACGGGGATGAAAGCGTGTGAGAGAGAATGCCAGAGGTTTTAAAGGGTTTCATGCTCTTAATTGTTGAAGATTAAGATTCTTAATTGCTTGCTTTGATGGATTTATTTTATTTCGTTGTAAAGCTTTATGGGTTTCGTTTATTTCTCTGTGAAGCTTTAATGTATTTCTTTCACTTCTGCGTAATGCATTTCTTTTATTTCTCTTCGAATCTTTAGAATATATTTCTTTTATTTCTGTGTAACACTTAAATGCATTTCTTCTTAGCTTGAAATATATTCCTTGCATGTCTTTGCAAAGTTTGAAATAACATTTCTGTGTAACAGTTTATTGTATTGCTTTTATACGTGTTTGCATATCTTCCTACATGCACCTGCCCGCAGGTGCGTGTGCTCAGACACACATTAATCCTATGACTGCTTCTCCATCCTGCCCCTCCACCCCTCCACCTCTAATCGCAGGGCTAATTGACTCAGCCAGATTTGGCAACAGGCTTATTAGTGTCATTTCACGCAGCCAGGGATGACCTGCAGAGCTGTGGTGACCAGCAGTTCACACGCAGCCGAAACATGAAGTTTGACCCCAAAAGCCCCTGAAACGTTTCAGACTTCTGCAGAAATGCGTCAAACTCTCAAATTACTTTGATGCTTTAGTGTACTGACACAGGTTGATGTTTTGTGTGTCTGCGCGCGTGCATGCAAGTGTATCTGTGTCTCTGGGTTGCGTTTCTGTGTCATTGCGTGCGTGCGTAACACATGCGTGTGTGTTTCATGGCACCGCATCGGTGTCATCCAGCTGTCTCCCTGCAGGTAAACAAGGTGTGCGTGGGAATGTGAGCGCGCGTCTGCGTCCGTGCGTACTCACCGCTGTGCGCGCTGAACCAGCGTGGCGCGATGTGCAGGGGCAAGGTGTCAGCCAGCGACCCCCGGGACCCCAGGTACAGCACCCCGTCCGTGTGGTGCCCTCCGCCCCCAGAGTCCTGGTAGCCGGTACCGTGGGGGGCCGCGTTCGTGCCGCCGGACCCCCCTCCGGCCCGGTCCGAGTCCGTCCCTCTGGGGGTGTAGAAGCCGAAGGGCACGGCGGGGCTGTGCTCGATGCCCATCCCGGCCACGGAGCTCACCGAGCGGCTGCGCAGGCCCATGGTGCCGCTCGGCCGGTAGTGCCCGAAGTGGGCCGAGGGTGGCACCGCGCTGTCATCCGTCGAGACGCCGGGGAAGGCGCCCCGGGGTCGCCCCGCCGTGCTCTGCTTGCCCCCCATCCGACGCAGGAGAGGAGCGGCTGGGGGCCGCTGTGGGGCGGATGCAGGCGGCGGGGGGCTCGGGTCGGCTGAGCCGGAGCAGGCTGTCGCCCCCCCTCCGCCCTCCTCCTCCTCCTCCTCCTCCTCCGGAGTGTCTGTGGGCCGGCCGGCCGGCCTGCTGCCCGCCTGCCGCCGCTCCGCCGGGCTCCTCCGCCGGGCTCGTCAGCTCTGGCTCTCCGCCTCGTGGAGCATGAGTCGGCCCCGACGTCTGGGTTCGGCTCCGCCGCAGACAGCCGCCCGAGGAGGAGGGGGGCCGGGCCGCCGACGATGATCAGTGACGCCGAAATCCCCGCACGACGCGACGGCTGGCTCGCACACACACACACACACTCACAGACGCACACACGCCGCGCGCCCCTGGCGCGTGCCGCTTCTTCTGGTTTATTCTGAGGACGGCTGGATCATCGCGTCCGGCCCGCGGATCACCGCCGCGCTCCCCTCATCTCATCTCACACATCGTGACAACTGTTGCTGTCTGTCTGGCCGACGAAACACACTCACACACACATGCTCACACACACACACATGCGCGCACACACTCATGCACACAATAAATAAAAATGACGTCGCAGTCAGTCCGGTGCGCTCCAGGCGGAGGTCTCCTTCTGCTTTTTTTTTTTTCTTTCGTTCTTCGCCCCCTCCTCCACCTCCTCCTCCTGGAGATCGGGGTCAGACTGAAGCCGCTCCTCTGCGCTCCTCCGCCGCTCCTCCTGCCGCTGCGGCCGCTCCTCCTGCTGCTGCGGCCGCTGCTGGCGAGACAATGGATGCGCTCAGTGCGCACGCTCGGATCATAAACACAGACAGGACGGGACGCACACACACACACACACACACACACACACAATCTCAGTGTTGTAATTCCTCAACATGCTGCGCTCTGGCCTGGTTTTCTCAGATATTGGGGGGCATTTTAGGATAAGAGGGGTGTGATGATGGGGAACCTTGAGCATGACGCAACACTAACAATGAAATCTAATGAAAGAGTTTTTAACCAGTCAGCTGGTAAAACTATTGTGCGGAATAAAAATTGCTCCGAGATAAAATATTTACATGGATTAAAAAAAAAAAAAAAACAAGGTTACTTGGAATTTATTTTATCTAGTTTAACCTGACACAAACTCTCCCACTGGAGCTCTGCTGGCTCTGAGGGGCATTTTAGGACAAACAGGAGTGGCGGGGACAATATGACAGGATTTGGATTAATATTTTTGTATCCATTTGTAAACGGCTGACACTGTAATATGGGAATATAAATGATCAGCTAGAGTACTATATGAGGAAAAAAAAATCTAATTTAAATGGGAGAGAAATGCAGATTTTGTCATTTTATGAGAAAATAAATCGATAAACCTCTGTAAACATATGGAGATATTACAGTATTCTGGGAGAAAAACTACATAAATATGAAAAGAACAGAAATCATTTTTTGCTGCACACACAGATCCATTGGAGCTCTGTGGGGGCATTTTAGGATACAAAGGAGTGGAGGAGACAGCATGTGCATGACTGAATTTTGTGGGGTTTTTTTTATCACAATTACTTAAAAAAGAACAGCATGAAAATATCAAACAGAAGCAGCCCAGGGAGCTGGGACACATTTGAACCACTTACTTCAATGTTTCACAGGATGCATTTGAAGGGAACCCATGAAAATGTAGTTTTTAATCACATTGGAAGTAGATATTTGAAAACATTTGCAACCACAGAAGAATTCATCAGATATTTTTGCATTGATCTCAGAATAAGGATATATATAAATGTACATTTTATCATTTTGTAGAATAGAAATAGTCATATGAGGATAAAACTGCAAGTAATAGGAGATAATTGTGCAAGAGGGATTTTTAACCATAATTAGTGCAAAATACTCTGAAATATTCAGGAGAAAAAGTTTAGCTAGAATACATTTCACTTTTTTGATTTTTAAATACTCAGCAAGTTGGTTGCAGAGACGACTAAAATGTTCCAGAATAAGAAAAAGATGTGGACAGAAAGTAGCTGAGTGGATTCAGGATTTAGTTTTTACCCACAGCAGCAAAAATATGTCAACACATGCAGTTGAAAATTTAATTATTTTTTTATTTTTTCTTTCATAAAAACCTCACACGACCTCACATTTTGAATTTGCATGGCTCAAAGAGCTCTGCTGCATCCTGGTTCAGCTCAGGATAAGACAGGACCGTAGGGGGAACGGTGTTTGTGGAGCAAATCTGACTGATTTAGAAAAAAAACATCAAAATCTTCAAAAGTTTGAGCAGTGAAAATGCAGTTTTGAAAACAATAACTGCTTTTTTGCAATATTTTCGTAAGATGTTGAAAAAGGTTCCAAATGACAGAAAAAAGAGATTTCTAAATCAGAAAAGTGAATCAATTGAATGGAACCTGAATATTGTAGAAAAAACAGTTTTCGTGGCTTACTCAGGTATTCACACTGTTTAAAATTTTCCACATTTTGTCATATTGTGACCACAAATGTATTTTATTGGATCTGATGTGACAGACCAAAACAACGTGAAGTGAAAGGAAAATGATTGATGGTTTTCAATTTATTCTGAAAAATGAAAAACTGAATAGTGTGACATTCAAAACTTTTCCTCCCGGTTCACTCTGAAGCCCAAAATAAAATCCAGGTCAAGTTGGAGCCTTCTCCAGTCACCTGGTTAGTAAACAGAGTCAAGCTGTGTGCAATCTAATGTCAGGATGAATCCAGCTGTTCTGTGAAGGCTGGAGACGTTCGGTCTGTTCTGGAATGAATGTGTCAGGGTTCCAGAACGTGTCACAGCTCCTGGGTGTGTTCTAGTTTGTGCCATTGTCGCACAACTTCTAGAATGCCTTAACGTCCTCAGCAACGCATCCTGGAAGTGGTCAATGCAAAAGCATTTCAAGGTTAGTCAAAGAGTACAAACAAACACACACACGCATGCACACACAGTTGTCATTAGCATCATTATAAACAGATTTTTTTTTTGCACCATCTGCTAAATTATTGGGATAACTGGCTCACATGCTTGGTTTAGGATTACATGTTTGCATACATCTGAGCTCTGTGTGTGTGTGTGTGTGTGTGTGTGTGTGTGTGTGTGTGTGTATTCTGTTTGGCTTTTCACAATAACACAGTCCTCGTCTCCTCGTCTCGGTTACCCAATAAGGTTAAACTGTTGTGAAGTCCAGGAGGTGTTAATCTGTCCTCTCATACTGACAGCAGGCCTATAAATGGTCCCCTCACAGTTCTCCCACACACACACACACACACACACTTTATGACATGTCTTATGCCTGTAAAATACAATTAAAGCCGATTTTTGTGTCTTCGTTCAAACAGAAAAATCCTCACTAGCTTTAAAAATGAATACATTTCCTGACTCTAAACTATTGTTCCACATCAGACTCATATTTTTAATTTAATCCTGTTGTGTTCTCACTGCACTCCTTCCACCCTGCTGAAGGTTTCATCTCCTGCTGCAGCTGCTGCTTTGTCTGACAGGGTGCAGCACTGCCACCGTGTGGTACAGCGAGGTATTTCTAATTTAGGAATAATTGTATTAAAAAACTGCTTAAATGGATATCGGCTGAGCAGAACCAGAAATCTTTGTTTCCTCGCTGTGTGCACATTTTTAAAAGTGCTATTCAAGATAATTCCATTAATCACTGTGCAAATGTCAAAACCTCTCCTGAACTGTAGCAGAGCCAGAGTAGGGGCAAGGGGGCGGTCGCCCCAGGGCCCACAAGGTTATAGGGCTCGTTTCATGTGATGTGTTCACATTTACTCGTAAATAAATTATTATAATGAAATGTGCAGTGTGTGCGAGAAGGTATAAGCATATGATTGTGGGCTCCAATTTGCCAATTCTTACATTACGACTGTCCATGAACGCATCAGAGCTGTAAGCCAGCGCTGATTGGCTGTGCGGAATGAATGAGTTTTTTTCTTTTGCATTTGATCTGAACTCTTTGGAGGGAAATTAAAATGTATGCTAAACACTATGCTAGCCACTAGCGGTACTACCCAAAACCTAACATCGGAGCCAGTCAGTGAAACCTTCGAAAATATTATCTTTATCAGTATGCTTTGGTCTTAAACACCTGCCTATTTGAATGTGCCTTGTGTTGCTCTCAACTATAAGAGACCGCCGACTCTATTTTTTTTAATATACGTGAATTTCAAAAGATATAGATAGCTGTGTCTATATCTATCTGAATAGAGTGTGTAATTTTAGACCAGCTGTGTTCATTTAATATTTAAGCTGTATCAAAGACGCTGCAGATTTAGCCAGTGAGTTTTTATCTGAGTTTTCAGCACCATGGACAGCGGACGCTCTGAGATTGACACCCGTCAGGCTGCAGTTCTGTGTGTGCATGTGTATTTGTTCTTCAGAACAAGTTTGTGAACTGGTTTGTGACTTTATTCTGCTTTCTGAGGCACATAGGTTTGCTTGGCTCAATGAAAGTGAGCATTAGTGTGTTGTTTGACGGCAGGATGAGGTATTGTTTGAATGGTAAAATTACTATCATAAGGGCCTGTCGACAATGCTCCACCCCCTCTGCACTGAGACCCACGCTCCGCCTCTGCTCCTGAACATCCGATTCTGTCTACGTGTGTGTGTTTCTGTACATGTATTTAACACATTACAAATTACACTGATCAAATATGAATATTTCTGTGAAACTTTATTTGAATGAAATGAGTGCAAAGAAAACAACATTTTCATGGATTTTACAAATACAAATTGATTCATAGAGTTATTAGCTTTAAGGTGCTTTAATTCCACTGTCTTCATTTAAAGAAATAAATTAATACATTTCTCAACACCAGCCATGTTGACGCAGAGGTGGGTATTTATAAGAACTGATATTTTCTGTTCTACGTTTTCAACAATGTTCAAACCAGATTGCATGAAAAAAAAATCATGAACACAAACCCACCCAAGCTAAGAGCTGATAAGAGCAGGCTGAACCTATAGGGGGCAGTGTGACAAGATGCATGAAGCCAAGCTAGCCAATGAGAATCCTGGAAAAAACACTGGCGGCACACGAGACACTGATACTGTCTCTAATGTTTACTTTGACCAGAGTTTTCAGATTTAAACCTTTTTGATAACATGTTGCTTCGTTTACGTGAAAACAAAAAGCTCAAGTGCACTGAAACAACACTGTTATTGCTTCGTGTAAATGGGAACAGCGACCAGAAGGCTTCAACCCTGCAGATGAACTCAGTGGAAACTGAAAACGCACATTTCTGAAACTGTTCCGTTTCAAGTAAAAACGCATCACTTTTGTGCTTTCATTTCAGAATAAAATCTGACTTCTGAGTTTGCAAGGCAGCATTTTGAAAACCATGTCTGTTTTCTCCAGACGCATGGAAACCGATGTAGTTAGCATGTTGGGCCACTTGTGGGTGCTGTTGGTCTTTTTTTTTTTCTTTTTTTTTTTTTAAATGAAAGCACACCACTGCAGAAGAACTATTTCCTACACCGTGTTCTGCATGCAAAGTGGCAGTGTTTCAGAAGAGCCATGCAATCGTGCCTTTATCTCTCGTTCTTCTGCTGCTTTCTGAAGGCCACGTTTATGAACCTTTATGAACACAAAACTTTCCTGAAATGAACGCAGCGTTGTCATAGAAACAGGGTCTGAGTCTTCTACCACAAACTTCACAAAGCAAAGCGCTGCTGCTTCTGACTGAACCGAAGGTTTTTAATCGAGGTGAAGGAAGAGCTGCTGAGCGTCGCCCGGCCCTCCCGGCTGCAGGACCTTCCCGGGGTTCATCAGGTTCAGGGGGTCCAGGGCTTCCTTCACGCTCTGCATGGCCCGCATGGCCGGATCTCCCATTTCTTCACACAGCAGGGATCGTTTCCCTAACCCCACGCCGTGCTCCCCCGTGCACGTGCCGTCCATGGCCAGCGCTCGCCTGCAGGGTGGAGGGGGAGATGGAGACGGTTTCACTGTCCAGGAGAAGATGTTCTTCAGAGACACGGCTTCAGATCGTCTCAGTGGTTAACAGCATGTCTGTTACAACCTCCAATTTTAGTCAGTGCACATCTGGAGCAACAGTTTTGTTTTTTTTTTAATTTACCATTATTATGCTTGAATAACGAAGATGGGACCAGAGCACTTCAGGAGTACACATCTTAAAATAACTTCTCATGCTGCAGCAGTCCTTCCAAACATCTTTTTCTCCTCTTTCTCTAAGAAAGCTCTTTTGGCTTTTAGTGAAATTCACTGTTCGCGGTCGGACAACACGCAGTCCGAGACTTTAAACACTGGAATCGATATCAGCCGGGAGAGTTGGACGAGAGCGCGAAGCCAGAGGGGAGGTGAATCTGTCTGAAGATAAGCGAGCGGAGTGAGAGGGATTAGAGTGAAGTGTGGGCAGGATTACAGAGGAGAGAGCTGCTGAAGGGAGACCGACCAGGAAAAGTTGGTGAGAAAATCAGTGAGGACAGAACAACAAAGCGGAGGAATGAACAGTCTGATTCATGGAGGGTTCACGAGGAGGTGGGAACGGTGCAGCTTCCCACTGAGAAAAACACATCTCAGTGTAGTCAAACTGGGACCCCCCCCCAGATAACATAGCCACACTCAGATTGATGTTACAGATTACTATCATAGGAACAGTGACGGACAAACAGTGGTCAAAAACACCTTGCAGATGGATGCTACAGTCATTCTGTTCAACAGCCCTGTTGGACGAAGTGATGGTGCTTAAAAGTTCCTGTGTTTCAATGAGATGCGCAAAAAGAGTCATAAAGGAAACTCTGATCAGTGCTTTGCAAGCATGAGACTTCTCATGTTGTCATGGAAACACAGCTGTCCACAAGTCACCATGGAAACAACACTCCGCATGTCATGATGCTTGATCATCATAGAAACGATATTGTTACGGAAACAACATTTCACATGTTGTCATGCCGAGCCGACATGAAAACATAATACTTTATATGCTGCCAGCAGTGTGAACCAGAGGTCTTGATGGGTCACCATGTTAAGTTGGCAATCCACTTGTAGTGGTGCTCAATCGTCATGGAAACAGGGCACTTTACATCTTCTCATGCTTGTTGCCATGGAAACACATCATTAAACATGTTGCCATGCTGCAGCATCATGGAGACATTTTGCTTCTGATGTCAGGGAAATGCAACACACCACACATAATCATGTGTGGTCGCCATGGAAACACAGCAGCCAAGCAGTAGGTGCAGTCAGTGTTTGGACCACAATGGAACTCTGTGAGGATACACTTAAGGATGATGAGGTTTTGCAGATCAGACTCCTGATGCTGAGGGTGAGGGTATGTGTGTGTGTGTGTGTGTGTGTGTGTGTGTGTGAGAGTGTGTGTGTACCTGGCCAGTCGCTGGGTGAACAGGTGGACTCTGTGCAGCTCGTCTGGGTCGTCTGGATTCACCACCATCACACAGTGGAAGTTCCCGTCGCCCACGTGGCCGGCGATGGGACCTGCAGGCACGGACCAGCTTCAGTCTCATGGATTCACAATCACAGGCTCATCTTCAGTGGATGGAGGCAGATTTTAGTAATTCTTTCCAGAATTACAGGATACAAATGACACTATTTGTCGTCGTGTTTCTTTAAATCTCATGCAAGGTGCGATCAAAAATTTCCTGGTGTATAACTGCGAAAAGAAAATGTAAAAAATTATGACTTTTCTTAATGGAGCTGCATTTGTGGGAGGAGCAGCAAAAAAATGTAATTAATCTTCATTTCCAGTTAACTCTCACTGAGTGATTCATTAACACATCACACACACACAAACACACACTTGTGTATTTCCCTCTGCGATGCGCTCACCTGTCAGTCTGTTTTCAATCAGGTCCTCCTTTGTCTCCACAATAATCTGAGGCAGTCGAGACAGAGGCACACACACATCTGTAGCATAGGCCTACACATACACACAGACACACACACACACACACACACATGCATTTTTTAATGTCAATAAAAATGTGATTAATTCATTAAAATTGTGTGCTTTGCAAATTGAAAATGCACATTTTAATAACTTGTTTCTCAGTTCAAACCACAAAGACTTCCTTCAGTGGCTGTTTACATGACATTTCAAGTGAAAACACAACTTTTTTTCCAGCAAAGTTTGGTGTTCATACAGCATTGTCTTGGGAATGATGTCCGTTTCCACAGACACGCTGAACAGGATGTCCATTTTTTATGCTGGACCACTAGGGGGTGCTCTTGTTCTTGAAGGTTATGGACATCTGTACGGACATACGTCCAAGTTGGACTGTTCTTACGGTGACAGGCAAAGTGGAGGTTTTACCTTGCAGCCCGGTCTGAGAGCCAGAGAAGCGTACCAGGCGTCGTGTCGAGCTTTCCACAGCCGGCTCCGAGTCTCTGCGTCTCGAGCCCACTGGAAGTCGGCCCCTCCGTTACTCTGAGTGATTTCTTCTGCAGAGGGTCAAAGGTGTTAAAAAAAAACAGCTCTTAACAGCATCAGCATCACTGATGGATGATCAGTCAGTGAATCTGTGCAGCTTTAATAAAATGTAAATAATGTCATCGAACAATCCCTGAAGCTGATGGGGTCGTGTGAAATGACCGAACCCGGCAGGAAGCCGGAGGTAAGCGGACGGGTGTGTGCAGCTCTCGCTCACCGGTCGTGCTGACTTGTTCCTCGAGGCTTCGCTCCGAGCCGTGGAACTCCAGGAAGAGAGTCGGGGTGACGGGGTAGTTCAGCGAACTGAACCTGTTGCACGCGTCGATCATCACGTCGTCCAGGAACTCTGAAGGAGAGACCGGAAACCTTTAAAACGCCTTCATTCTTTTATCATTAATCCTGGTCAAACAGGTGGATGAGACTTCCCGCCGCCTCACTGACCGATGCGAGCGATGGGGACTCCGGCCTGCAGGACCTGCACCGTGCTGTCGACCGCCGCCTGGACGGAGGGGAAGGAGCAGACCGCCGACGCCGTGGCCTCGGGGACGCCGTACAGACGCAACGTCGTCTTGGTGATGATCCCCAGCGTTCCCTCCGAGCCCACCAGCAGGTTAGTGAGGTTGTAACCGGCCGCCGTCTTCCTGAAGGAGAATGCGGGGCGTGAATTTTTTACAATGAGATTTATTAAACGCAGAGGGAAACTCTTTATTCGATTTGTGCTTCAAATCATCCGAGGGTTGTCGGTACCGGGGCCGTCGGCCTTTCCCAGCCGTGTGCAGGACGCTGCCGTCAGCCAGCACCACCTCCAGGTTCAGGACGTTCTCCCTCATCGTCCCGTATCGCACCGCGTTGGTTCCCGAGGCGCTGGTGGCTGCCATGCCACACAGAGAGGCGTCCGCCCCGGGATCTGAAAGACATCGACACAGAGGAGTCTTCACAACACCGGAGGAGGCAGAGCTGCCTCCACAAACACTGCTGACCAGGAGAGTTCTGCCTGTGTGAAGACATTCTGAATGATTCATATCACAAACACAAACTGATGGAGAATAACATTTCATTCCTAAAACTACACCTTCATCCTTTAATAAAAATCGTAAACACATAATTGAATGAAATTTTTTATGTCTATTGGAAGTAACAATTATCTCCACATTTTGATGTTATGTGTGTGTCTATTGTTATAAATAAATAAATAAATAAATAAATAAATAAATCCAGAGGATTCATGAAAAAGTTCATTATATAAATTCCATATAAATAGTGACTAAAGTTGCCTTGTTGACTGAACAGATTTAACTCTGTGTCGACTACAATCACTGCTTCATGTTGATAGTAAAGACAAGCAGCCGTGTGTGTGTGTGACATAGAGAGAGAGAGAGAGAGAGAGAGAGAGAGAGAGAGAGAGAGAGAGAGAGAGAGAGAGAGAGAGAGAGAGAGAGAGAGAGAGAGAGAGAGAGAGAGAGAGAGAGAGAGACCATCTTACTAAATGTAAGTACAGCCTTAAAGTCCAGCATGCAGCTCTATCAGGCCTTCTTCACACCATTACTTTCCAAATGAAACCTCATGGTTGTTGCATCTTCATTTCAGAGAAGTTTCACATTTACACGGCAACGTTTCTGAAAACAGTGCCGTTTCCATGTTGGGCCACAAGTTGGTGCTGTCGGTTGTTTCTGTAATGAAGCCGAGCTGCATATGTTTGACAGCTTGGCATTAACATCAGAGTGACTGACCTACAGGGAACCAGAGGCCGGTGTCTCTCAGGTAGGCATTGAGGGCCTTCCGGGTCACACCGGGCTCCACCGTCACATCGAAGTCCTCCGGGTGCAGGTCCAGGACCGCGTCCATTTTCCTCAAACTGAAGCACACTCCTCCCTGAAGGCCAAAAAGAAAGCAGAGCGTTCCAGTTTGTTCCTCCTGAGAAATGACCCACGTGGCAGGACGACTGTCTCACCTTCACCGCTCCGACGCCTCCTTCCAGTCCCGTCCCGGTGCCGAAGGGAATGATGGGAAGCCGGTGGCTGTGGCAGACTCTGGCCAGCGCGCTGACCTCCTCCACACAGCGGGGAAACACCACCACATCTGGAGGGCAACATCTGGACAGCAGAACACTACACTGCAGACTTTCTTCAACTGCAAACCTTTCAATCTAGGAAGGTTTTGAAGGTGAATCTTTTTTACAGGACCTGGAGGAGATCCAAATGAAGGATTAACCTGAAGGAGGCGGGAACATTTCCCAAAATCATGTGGTTGGGTTTAATCTGTGACGCTACACTGCCCGTATTTATACTGTAATTATGTTGTGTCTATCAGAGTGGTTTCACTTCAGCTGTGTAAGTTTTAAATGACCTTTAAACGACCTGTGTGCTGTTGGAGAAATCAATCGCTTTTCCAGACCTATTTCCAAGAGAAAAGCCTGCTCCTCTGTCGGGTCTTTTCCTTGTTTCTTTGTTTGATAGGGCAGGATTCAAAGTGTGAGTCTGTGATTTATCATTGACTCAATCCGTGCTTTTACAGACCCAATAAAAACTTCACACAACCCAAAGCGGACGCTTCCAGAAGTGTTGTCCTGCAGTACGGTGAGTGTGTGTGACCTGCAGACTGACCTGTGTACAGACTCGTCTTTGCCGTGTTGTTCTCGGACGGCTTGGCCCAGCGAGACGCCGTCCTCGCCACATATTGACCTGAACGAAGAGAGAACGCCGTCCTCGACGGTTTTCTGTGAAAACACACATTAACACACACGTCAACCCTGATTCTGACCTGACATTTGAACACTGAACCCAGCTGTGTTTTCAGTGGCTCTGATCATTACTGCCATGTACACTGACACCCAACATGCAATGAAAGTTTTACATTTTCACAAGAAAATGAGATGTTGCTTTAACTTGCCCTTAGACAGGCCAAAAGTTGTGAAAGGTAATCCAAGACAACCCTGCTAAATAAAAGCTCTTCATAAATTACTCAAGCCCCCCATGTATGTACCCACTGAGGTTCTCAGCATTTAAAATAAGCTGTTGGGGTTACCCCAATCCTAACCATGCTGGCCAAACCTGATGTAAAGAGATCCACAAATAAAGTATTAGTTCCCTACAACAGAACATCGGTTGCACATGGTTGTACGATTGTTCTCTACTGTGGATGCAAACCTTCAAAGGGTAAGAACACGGGGGTTTGACTTACTTAGTTGATCAAAATTAACACATTCAGGACTCAGAACGACCATGTCCATATCTCTGAGGGAGCTAAATCTTCATAATAAATATATTTTTTGCAAAAACAGTACCATCTCCCTGTGAAAACAAGTGAAAACAGTAATAATTACTCAATCTTTTTGTTTACGTGTAAATGAATCCACAAGTCAAACCATTACATCTGAAAACTCTGGCCTAAGCAGAGACTTGTAAAAGCTCCATCTTTGTTTGTATGTGGCATCAGATCAAGTGAGGAACCTGGGCGTTAGTTTTGATTCTGAGCTTATAGTTTCACTCTAAATGCACGTGGTGACAGCTTTTTAATCCTTTTAGGAATACAGCCAGAATCCACCTGTTTCTGTCAGACCAACGCAGAGATGATGCAAAAAATACATATATGAAAAAAATCTCCTCACACCTTCTGAAAAAGATAAGAGACATAAAACATTACGAGTGGAAGGCTCTACCACTCCAGACATTCACTAAACAAAAAAGGTGAAAAGATACCAGGAATCAAACCCACACCTCCCACGTGACAGGTAAATCTCCCTCGCAGCTTCACAGACGGGATTATAAAGGCAACTCACTACTGTATAACAGTAACTAATATGTGAACGATTAAGAACCAACCGGGCCTCATGGTGCTGACGCACTTCATATTACAATAGTGTCTCCTATTACTGCGTTACCGCCTAACTTCAGCCCTCCGGCTGCAGGACGTGGAGGCGTCCCGGGGACAGGAGCACTCACCCCGGAGATGACGGTGGAGCTGTAGCCGCGGAGCTGCAGCCAGGAGCGGCCGCTGCACAGCAGCAGCCGGCCGGCAGCGGCCGAACTCTGCCACATTATCTCAACACCTGCGGGTAAAAGTCACTCTGACCGCTCCGACTGAGGAAATAAACACAAATAAAGTTTCAGAAAACAACCCAGCATGCCACTTCCGATATGCTCCTTTCAAAATAAAAACGAAGAAGTCATCGATTTACCTCATGTCAGGTTCATGCTGTATTTCAGATTCTAATGCCAGAGACGTGTATATTTTAAAACGCACAGTATTGTCATTATTTTATTTTTTAAAATTATTATTAGTATCATTTACTTATAATGGGGCGTGGAGGTGTTTTCTGTATTTATTTCTTTTATTTGTAAAGCACCTGTGCTACATGCTGAAGTTGTATGCAAAGTTGTCTAAATATACTATTAATGTGATATGGAAAAAAATTAACTGAAAGATTTTCAAACCAACCTAATCAAAATATCACTTTAAAAAAAAAATTATATAATGATTAGTTTGGAATAAAACATGACACTGAATAGTTTTATGAACCCCAAAAAAACATATTTTTCTAAGTTTCAAAACAGTAAAAGCTAATCTTGAATTAAATCAAATTATTTTAATGAATTAAATTTGGTGTACTGTATTCAAAAGCGCAGTTTCACTTGATATATTATGCTAGTTTGACTTCAGAGGGAAATGATGCAGTTCTCTTCATGACCACATGAGGACGCTGCAGGACCACTGAACGATGGGTGGTTTCATTCATCACACATCTCCAGGGTACTTCTCTCTTTTTAGTGACACTTTCTAAGACCCTCGTAGCGTATTTTAACTTACATACGTAGGAATTTTCCAATCCTTTTGGTGAATTATATTTCAGTACAGACAAATCTTTGACCCCCAATCTCTTCTCAATTTGGATCCAGTCTGAGTCCAGAGTGTATGTGTTGTTGGGAAGGGGGGTTCTTGCCCTTTATTTATAATTTGGATATGCAGTGCTTGTTGAGGGACACCTTATCAGGATTTATGTTCATTTATGTACAGCACTTTGGTTGAGCTGTAGTTGTTTTGAAAGCGTTACATGAATAAATTTAAGTTGAGAGGACAGCAGGTCTGCAGCCTTTCTTACAGGCAATCAAAAGGAAAAGAAATAGAATATAGACAAAACAACAACAACAACAACAACAACAACAACAACAACAACAACAACAACGATCCACATTTTGTAAAGATTTACTGGGAAGATTTGTGATAGTTGTAGAAAACCCAAAGACTTTTTTACACATTGGTCCTTGACACCTGTTGGACCCTGTGAGGTTCAGCAGCTGAAGAGGTTTTGATTTCCGAGCCAGTCCACACATTTTTGAGATGAAGTAAACGTTCTGAGTCGGCCCGACTGGATCGAAGCCTGCGTGCACGAAAACTCCGTATATTACGGTTAGCACCCGGCGCGATGAGAGGGGGAGAAGGGGACGGCGTGGAGTCTGAGGACAGAGACAGTCGAGCTATGTCGGGTGATACGACTTCACCGTGATGGAAATCTGTGAAAAAGAGAACCAAAAGTCAACGTTTTTAAGAGCTCAGGTATTTCTGGTATGAATGATGTTCATTAGGGGCACACTGACCTGGAGAAAGAGACTGGAAAGACGAATCTGGTGAGGCAAAGTCTACGGTGCCTACATGTTCCTCATCACTACTGTCACTATTCATACAGCTGAAGCCTTCTTCATCGCTCTCTTCATGGTCATAATGGTGAATAGTTAGGACCTGTGGTGATCTCTCTTTCTCTATGGCTTGAAGACGCCTGAAAAATAACACAGGGCGTGTTTTCAAGTCGTCCACCTTAATGTACTGCGGAGTGCACTCGGCAAGGCAAGGCAAGGCAAGGCAATCTATGTCTACAGCACCATTAAGACACAATGCAATTCTAAGTGCTTCACAGGGAAATAAAAGAAATACGCTTGGCTGGCCGAGTAGTCGTCTCTCAATCAAAGGTCGCAGGTTTGAACACCCATCTCCCCCTGTCCACATTCAAAGTGTCCTTGACCAAGACACTGAACTCCAAACTGCTCCCAGTGGATGGACTGAGTCCGCTGCATGGGAGCCGCCTCCACTCAGTGCATGTGTGAATGGGTGAATGTGATCAGCAGTGTAAAGTGCTTTGGGGGCTGTTCGAGCAGTGGAAAAGTGCTCCACTCCCTTTGTGTTGGTGAGGACTCTGGATAAGCTGCAGCTATTTTTTTACTGAGACCAGTAAACACACCGTTACGTTAATCCAGCCCACTAAAACAAAAGCTAACAAATTTCTCCGAACGTTGTTCAGTCAGAAACCTTTTAATCTTCCATATTGAAACCACTTGGGGTTACACGGCTTGTCAGGGACTGATTTTTTTATACAAAATGAGCGATTACGAGTGTTAAACAGCATGAGGTATGTAACCATACTATACCGGCTGTGCTGCTCTCTCCAAGCTCTCAGCTCAGCGAACACATCAGCTCGGTCTTTAGGCTCAGGTCCCTCTAAGTCGTGGGACGTCCGTTCTGGTACGTGGACGGGTAGGTCGCAGGGGGTGAACGTAGATCTTGCTGGTGCTGTCTATAAAACAGAAGAAGGGAGAATGTGTATGAGAGGAAAAGCTTGAAAATCCCGCATATCTAGAAAAAAAAACACATTCCCAGGAAAAGCTGAGAATCAATTATAAATGGGTATGAGCCGTGATGGTCAGGCAGAGGGGGAACCAAACACTGAATGGATCGATTAAGCAGGAGTGGACGTGACGCATCGGGCTGTTTACATGACAGAATGACGGATCGAGCTCCATCTGTCTGGTCCTCCTGACACGTCTCCATCACCTGTGTCTTTGCTCCCAGCCTTCTGTGCTCCTGTTAATAATTAGCTGCCTCTGCTCAGACATGACATGACATTAAAGAGGAGATCCGCTGCTGCCGGACAGCCATGATGGGCTGTCAGAGCCCATGAAGCTCGTTCTTCATCTCCGTTCACACACTACCGGCTCTGCTGTGTGGGTTAGAACTGACGGATTACTATGGACTGATGTGACAGCGCTTTGAGTGAGATGAACAAAAACATTGGTATTAAACTGCAGAAACCATTTTGGGGCTCTTACCCGCAGCTTCTCTCGCCTTGCTCGAATGGCCTGAACTGGATTCCCACAAAAGAGGATCTTCCCAGCTCCTTCAAAAACCAACACATGAGGAAAGAACTGAAGTAAAGTGATGTTTATGAGAGCTGAAAGACACAATTAGGTCCTCCTGGCAGCACTGCAGGGTAAATATGACTGCACTGTAGAAATGAAACCTGTGGTGTTCCACAAGGCTCAGTTCTAGGGACCAAATTATTTATACTTTATTTAAGCTTTATTTATTAGATAACTTTACAGTATCAAACAATTCAAATGTCTTACATTTGCTGATGACACCAATTCATTTTGTCCAGAAAATTAAAATGTCAGCATTATGTTGTTGTTTGGGTATGCTCTTTAGACCTTTTGGGTGTTTTAACTTTTCAGTTTGTAAGGTTATTCCATATAATTTCTTTAAAGAGATAGGCATAAATAAGTCATTGGCTTTAACTTATGCCTTTTCTTGGTCATTTCAAATGAACACTATTTTCTTTTTATTTTCTATGAGTTAAACTATGACCAGAAATAAACCATCATTGAGGATCAGCCACAGCAGTGTCCCACCATGTGTCAGAGTGCTGGTTTCTGCTTCCACTGCAGTTAGATCTGAGTCGGCGGAACCAGATCTGGATCCACAGGGGGACAGGACTCCAGAACCTGTTGCTGATGAGGGTCTGAAACCAGCAGGAGGTCTGGAGCCGGTTGGTGACAGAGGCCAGAAAGATTGGAGTCCGGGAGAACTGTGTCCGCTGTGAGGGCGTGCGCAGTCAGACGGCTCCTCTACAAAGACAAAAGTGATTAAATATGCATGAGTAATTTACCTGGACATTGTAGACCTGGGGTGTCAGCATTTATATATATATACAGCACATTGTCATCTCTAATGGAATGGACCAGAAAATAAGAGCAATGTAATATATAAATAACGAGAACTCTTTAAGATTTATCTTAGAGTGATCTACAGATCACAGTGGATTTTTATTTCACTATTTACATCTTCAAAGGCAGAAAACATATAGTCACATGTAGCTGGAACTCAAAAATACAGTCAGCTGGATCATAATGTGATCAGAATAACTTGTTAAATTCTAGAAATGATCTTTGTTGAAGACATATTTCTACATCAGAGTATAAATCCTGATCATCTGAACTGATTCACTATATAATACATGCTCAAGTGTGTTCCTGGTGGTTAAATAAATGTGGTGCAATTAATATCATACTTTCTCACGGCTGATAAATTCTATCTTGCAGCCGGACTGGACTCTCTAACAGACCAGTACGGGGCCGGCGGGCCATATGTTTGACACCCCTGTTATCCACTAATTCAATAGGAGACACACACCGACATCTCCGGGAGCCTGGGAGGTGCTGCAGCCTCTGATAGAGTCTCGGAAAATGTCCCAGTCTTCTCCCACAGAGCTCCAGCAGCTCACGTCGTCCTCCTCCACCCTCACGTAATCCAGGTAACGCAGCTGAGGGATCAACTCCCTCACTGCTGCCCGGTAACAATAGTCTGTCATCTGCATAGAGGGGAAAATACATAGAAGATACATAGGTAGACCATTACAACAGTTTTAAACTTTGCTGGAGGGGCTAAGCCCTATTGATTGTAAGGATATAATAATTTTTACCTTGAATATAGATGAGTCAGCATTTAGTTCATTTATGTAAGTAAATAAATAAATAAACAAATACAGAAAAAATATATTTGAGTGTTACATTACAAGTGGGGATTATTTATTTGAAAACAAAAAAGTGTTTTGTTAATGTAGATTCTACAGAATTCAAAATGAGATGTGTTTTGTGTAACTTTTAGTGTTAACGTCAATCTAGTTACTAACCTGCCTCTTTTTGTCCTTTTTGTTCCTTTGTTGTTGTATGTAAGCTGCTGAAAGCCTAAATTTCCGGAATAATAAATTAGCTGTCTATCTATTTGACTCCTAGAGAATAAGAGTCTTTCTAATGTGGAAAGCTGATGTAATTTTCCATTAAGTATAATTTACAAACCACAGCTTATAACCAAGAAGGAGGTGAAGTCATGAGATTGAAAGATAAAAATGTGATGCACAGGCATAAAAAGCTGAAAATGTAAGATCTGTATTATTCATATCAGCTGGTCATTATTTGTCTTACTGGATCTGGTTTTGACCAGGATGACTTTACATCTGAATGAAGAAGGTGGTGAAAGAAGCGATGCAGCTTGATAATCTGTGCTTCCCGGGTCTTTTGGTCCGATCTGATCATCACGTATCAGCACACAGCCATTAGTAAATCAGCGAGGTACTGAGCGATCAAAGTTCAGCCGGCCGGCCTTCAACAACCCACACAGACGCAATGAATGAAGAAAGACAGAGTGAGCTGTTGGCAAGGAGGAGAAAAGGTAGAAAAAAGAAGGAGAAACGGGTCTGAAAAGGAGAGGAAGCGAACCGACGTGCATGTTTGTGTGAGAGCCTGGCATGAGAGCCAACCCAGAACCCCACAGTCACCACAAAGCACAGCCTAATGCATATTCAACTCAACATCTCCACTCATTGCCCCAGTTTCCTAATTAATGCTCCGCTGGTGGGTGTAAATAAACACATTCACAGCGGCCCAAAAAGAAGCTCACAGCTCACTGTGCTGGAAACGTGGCTTCTGCCATGAACTGAGCTCTGCACGGACGGTCTCGCTCATCAAATTAATAATTCAACGGATCATTTTGAGGAGATCGAACATGCACTGTAATGTATCAATAAAACTTAGTGTCTGTGTCGTGATGTCTCCATAGAAGACTACATCATTTGATTATTCTAATGCAGGGTTGTCGACACATTTTTAGGTGACTTGCAGCACAGATTTCATCTTGATTGGACCAGACCGGCAAAATAGTGCCGTAATAACCTTTGAATTTCAACTTTTAGGTTTTTCTTTAGAGAGTGTACATGGTGAAAATGTCTATTATCTTCACAAAACCAACAGTTACTACAGAAAATAGCAACAAACTCATCAAAAAGCCAGTTTTTTGGGGGGGTTTTTTTGCAAAAAATACAGTGAAAAGTCCTAAAAATGTCTTCTATAGTTGTTGTAGCCTGTAGTCCTGACAGCATGACTTTGAGGCTAATGCCTGTTTGCTAACTTTCATGGCAGCATCGTTGATATCTCGGCTCTGGTCTCAGTCTTGTGCTGTGCCACTTAATAAATGTGTTAAAAATCAAATGTTTTCTTTAAAAATGTTACAATTTGCTTGCTGGTTTGGTGGGCCGGATTGGATCCTCTTTTAGGCCGGTTTGGGTCCTTTGACCTTACGTTTGACACCCCAGCTTCACTGCCTCTCATTCTCCTTACTGCAGATTACACTGGTGGAAAAAACAAAGATAGCTTGATATCTCAATATACTCTGAAGACGTTCACTGGATTATCTAACAAACCACAGGAGCTGACAGCTCGCTCGCGCCAACAAGACGGTTGGAGGATATCTTCACCAGAACCACAAGTTGCATTTGCAGGCTGGCTTTCACCACATCTCCTGAATACAACACTTCCTCTTCAGGAACGTTGCCCGGCACCTTGCTCAAGCTTTATTCAACTCAAAATGTGTTGTGTTTCAAGTATTGCTTTGTTGTGCCTGAAGCAAAATGGTCTTTCAACTGGTCATACCTAAGTTTGCACAAGAAAAAATATTAACAGAAAAAAGGGACGATTATCTTTTTTGGGCCTTTCTTATAGTTTTCCATACATCCAGCCATCATTTTTTTTTTTTTTATCAGGAGTGTCAAACACATTTTTCTTCAGAGGCCACATGTGGAGCAATTACATCTTGAGTGGGACGGACTGGTAAAAAAAAAAAGTTATAATAAACTTCAAATTTGAACTTTCCTTTATAGTGATGCAGAGTATACTTGATGAAAATATCCATGTGTGCACAAAATCTAGCAATTACAATTGAAAATTACCTCAGTTTCAACATAAAACTAATTTTGGACCACACTGTTATGACAACGCTTTCAAGCAAAAGTGTAAAACTTTCCATGTGTTTTAGGTGTCTCCTTACACAACAACGAAACTTTTTAAAAACAGCTTCCAAAGTACAACTTCTCAAAAAACGCTTCGACTCCGTCATAATGTAAACGGCCGAAACTCTGCTATACTGTGCATCTACACATGCTCAGTAGACGGAAAATAACAGTGTTTTTCTCCAGAGTGTCATGACTTCCTGTCCAGATTATCCTGGACTTGGTAGTTTTAGTTGATTGTCACCATAAAAACAATCCAACGTGGTTGTCTGTCCATGCAAATGTACGAGTGCAAAAACTCATAACTCATACTTGAAATATTGTGTGAATGGAGCCTTAATGAAACTTTCTGGTCCAAAATACAGCAAATAAAACAGCCTTCTTTCAAATTTGCGTCAATTGCCTAGTGGTTTGACCATACTGGAGTGTCTTGTGGGGCCAGTTTTGGACCGCGGGCCTTATGTTTGGCACCCCTGTGCTCCAATCTAAGCAGTGACACTGACACACACTGACACACACTGACACCGGAGTTTTTTTTCTGTGCTATTAAGACCACGAATGGAGAATTTCTCACTTGAGTGGTGGTGGGATTTGGCCGTGAGCACACAGGGTTTCCCTCCAGGGTGAGTCTCTGTAGTTTGCCGCACAAACCCAGATACTGAATTTGAACAAGGTCGTCGACATCGTTCCCCTCCAGATCCAAGAGCTTCAGGTTCTCCAGCATGCCCACCTGACTCAGGTCGGACAAATAGTTGTAGGCCACATAAAGCTCCTGAAAACAGAGACACGGAAAAAAAACAAATGATGAGAATCAGAGGATATGACACAAGAAAGTCAATTCAATCATCCTATGAAGTGTACCTGAAGAGAGGCGAAATTAGAAATGCCGTCGAGGTCTCGCAGGCTGCAGCGACACATCCACAGCACCTGCAGGTGGGAAATCGTGGTTCCCAGATCTCTACGGACACAAAATAGCAAAAACTTGATTTAGCAGCAGGAAAAGGGAGTTACCCAACGACATATATCATGGGAAAGCCTATGGAGTCCCATGAAGCCTGTATCTCCACCTCCTGTCTGGCACACACACCCGGGCTCGGACTCCTCTGGAGTCTTCAGTCAGTATATCAACTCATCTGTGACAGCCGGTCCAGATCCCACAGCTCAGAACAGGAAATACTGTCAGAAGCAGTGAGAGTTCACTGCTCTTGGAGTGCAGCAGACAACTCCCCGTCTTTCTTTTTGTCCTCATGTAATTTTTCAACAACGAGTATTACCACAGGTATTGGCTTAAAGACAATTGATAGTTTGTATTTGTGTCTGTGTAAGGCTGTTTTTTTTTAATTGCTTATACCACAGGGGAGTCAAAGTAGCGTAAAATAGTAGACGGGTAAAATAGTGCCATAATAACCTTTAAATTTAAAGTTGAAACATCTTGGTTGTCATTGCACAGAGTACACATGATGAAAATGTCTATATTTTAGCGAAAAACAAACACTCTTGTCTGGAAATGTCTCCAATCCTAACATGTTGGAGGAAACTGAGCCCATCCACAGTGTTTTTCCCGGAGATTTTCCAAACAGATATCCAATACTCAACGAGCCCCTCAGTGTCCGATTGCCAGACAGGTGGTTGAACCTGTTCTTCACCAGTATCCATCTCAAAGAAAATCACATCTGTTCATCTACAAGCTGCAACATGTATCTTCCTTGCACTCGTAGCCCCTGGCGGCTAAATCAGAGCGCAGACCCACACATATACATTTTCAGGTATATTTCCATGATTTCTGCTTTAACTTCTACTGTTCTGCCTCAAATCTTTCTCCTGGCTTCCACAACCAGTTTATGGCCTCAGTCTAGATCTTTTTTTTCTTTTCTTTTCTTTTCTTTTTTTTAACAAACAGTGGTCTGTAAATCTGCAATATTCCATTACATAATTTGTTTTTTAAGAACAACAACAAGCAGGATGTGTTTGTGTTACATAACTTACCTTACTGACATGATGGTACTGTTGTTCATTTTGAGTTGCGTCAAGTTGGGCATGTAGGCACCTAGGAGATGATCAGACAAGCAAAGCCATGTTTCACTCTTCTGTAGATCAAAGAAATGTGATTCTTTTCTTTGGCTTTCAATCTCGCCACACTCCTTTTTTCCAAATCCTCTTAATCAGATGTTCGGCTTCGGTGGGATAAAAGGAAACGTGAGTGAGCACAGCAGCTTGACTCACACATGTACTGAGACTCATCACGCCTGCAGACGTTGTGCAATAGAAGATTTTCTCAGGACAAAGACCTACGTCAGGGGTGTCAAACACACTTTAGTTCAAGGGCCACATAAAGGCCCAATTTCATCTCCAGTGGGTCAGACAGGCAAAATAGTGTCATAATAACCTAGAAATGTAGGATTTAAAGTTTTTTAGAACTGTATAATGAAAAAAATCTCCCTCCTGTTGCTTGACTTCATTGGTGTCTTAGCAGGTTCTTGATAATTAATGCAATTTTTAGCATCTACAGTGCAATGCACGCGCTGTAAAATCATGTCAGTCTGTTGTCTTTGTTTTTTAAAGTGTTGATGAATAAAATGTGAAAAGGAGTGTCTGAGTCTGTGATCTCACTATTGACATCATCGGTACACAACGAGCTCAAGTCTGGAAATTCTGTATCTTTACAATACAGTTTCAAAATGATCACTGTCGTAACGTCTCGTGTCTCTTACCGAAGTTACCCAGAGTGTTTGATTGGGTGTCTACACACACCTCCAGCAAGGTCACATGAGAAAGGTCATGCGTTCCACAGAGTGACTCCTGTAAGATGAAATTCAAAGCACAATTTTATACATCTTTAAAAATTATTAATTCTTTACAGACTCTTTCGCTCTCTCTCTCTCTCTCTCTCTCTCTCTCTCTCTCTCTCTCTCTCTCTCTCTCTTTCTCTCTCATATGCATACACATGCATACAGTTTAATCCCATTGTAAAAATCTTTATATTATGAATAGAAATATGCACAAAAACATCAATTCATACCTAATGTACCTTCATATCCATTGATGTCATTTGTTTTCTCACATTCACTAAAAAGATCCATAGAGTATATGTTCAATTTGATTAAGATTTTTATATTTTCCAACGGTTTAATCACTGCTGCGGTTAACAGATATTTTATTTAAAAATTGTCTGGGCCATCATGCCCACAGAGGAAGGAGACAGACGGAAGGAAAACAGGCAGCAGAAGTGAATGTGGAGCCTGTTTTAAACCTACCAGCTTCTCTGGAGAAAGATGTAAGTCAGCTGCAGTCTCGATGTCCTCGCAGGGTTTAGTGACTGGAGTTGGGTTGATTCGGCCTGGGTGCTTCAGCTCAGTCACCCGAACCCGGGCTGAACCGGGCCGAAGCTCTGGAGGAAGAGACTGGCGGCTGCTCGTCATCTGTCACCTGGAATAAAACAATATCAACTCCATTAGCAACGTAGCTTCGGGTTCATTGCTGAGAAACTGAAATGCATCCAACAAGCTATGAAATCGTTTAGCGAATGTGTTGAGTGTGAAATTCATCTAAAAACGAAAAAGGTTTTACCTGAGGCAGAATATTCCGATTATATGAGAAAAAAAAACACTATATTTACATCAATAGCACCATAGAGCGACAAGTAGAAGTTTGCTTGACAACCACGCACGACTTCCTGGATACGGCGTAAACAAGCCCGGTGCATTCTGGGACATGTAGGTCGTGTGCAACAATATACATATATTTGTTTTTTAGTACATTTGTTTTCTTTCTTTAGCATAAAACTACTGAGACCCAGATATTGCATCTTAAAAAACCTTTAAAATGTTGTCAAAAATAAATATTTTATGGCCCCAAATTGATAGTCTAATTAGTTTGTGGCCTTCAATCAAGTTTTGTGTGTAATTTGAGGCCAATAAATATGTATCTGTGGCCCCAATTTATGGTTTGATTTCAGGTGTCATGTCTGAGGCTCCGTGCCAATTAATATTATTATGGAAGAGGATTATCACCATTTAAATACAGATGTGTTCAGCATTAGTTCAAGAGCCACAAAAAGCTCAGTTTTATCATGAGCGGGCAAAATAGTACTATTATAACTTTGAAATTTAGGAGTCTATGTTTAAATCAAGGGTCCCTCCTTTTGCAAACTGGCCCCAATGAGACCCCAATCCGGCCAAGCCAATAAGCAAATTGTCCAAATTTCTAAGAAAACATTGATATATTTGTGTGTGTTTTTTAAACAACTTCCATCAGGTTAAGGGGCACGACACAACACTGAGACCTGAGCTGAGATATTGTTGATGCTTCCATAAAAGCACATCAGCATTAGCCTCAAAACCATATTGGATTAGGATTACATTCAAATTCATTGCTATTACACATGCACAAGTATAAAGTAATGAAACGTTGATTGGCATCCAAACCAGACGTGTAAAGTAATAGACACTGCTATACACAGAAAGTGAGTGTTTAGAAATTGATATATTTAAATATTGAAAAGGGAACCGTAGCTATATTATTTAACAGCCTGAAGACAATGGTTTGATGGTTTGAATGATACTGTAATATACATACAGGCATTGTGAATACAGATACTTAGCATTCTAGCAGCACTATACAGATTTAAATTTTATGTGGATTAGTATGGATATAGACTAAATGTCCAGATGTACACATATTGTATGAATAAGCACGAGTAAATAATCTAAATGTAGAAATATAGTATACAGAAGTATAAGGTATACACTTCATACACTGGGTGCGCATGTGTAGAGGTAAGATCAGCTGGAGGAGGAGTTCAGGGTACGTTTGTAAAAACAGCATTTGCACATTTCATTGCATTTTAAGGTTTCATTAAAATTGGATTTGTACGGAGACTGACAAATAAAATGTTCTGATTTTGAATGTAAAAGTTGCGATGCTACTGTTTTAGATGAAACCGTTCAGTTTCCGGCCCCCGAACTAAAATGTGTTTGCCATTCAAAGTGAGTGTCTCGATTTCCCAGCATTCCTGAACGCAGCAGGAACATGCATGGTAACCGGGGCGGGTCGCTCTGTGTGCTCGCGCTGGGCGTGGGCTCCACTCTTCATCCCTCTGCTCGCTCTCTCTCCCTCTGCCTCTCGCTCTCTTTCGCTCTCTCTCGCTCTCTGTGGAAGAAGCACATTGTTCAACGCGGGCTCGTTATTACAGCACCAATGAAAACCTGGGCTGCGCTTTAGCTCCTGATTAATGAACACTTTGTGTCAGGAGATCAGATACCTGAAGACGGAGGAGAGGAGACCGGGAACATTTTGTTTTGTACAGATACACAGATTTCTTTTTTTCTCTTCCTCTCCCTGGTCGTCGCTCTTGTCGCTAATTAGACCTCTGCTCGTTGTAAGTATGCAGCACACACTCTTTTCTCTCGGTCTCTATGCGTGTTTGTGTGTGAGTGTGCCGATAAATGCCAATTTTTTATACGTTTTCACTGTTAAACAAAACGTTAGCTAGCTATCATAGCGGTATCTCTCAACCCTTTCCCATTTCACAACGAGGAAACGCAACATCATAATGTGGATTTCATGCAGAGTTTTATGCGAAATTGTGAATTTCGGTGTTGAAACTTGCTCAATGAGGAGGTTATATTCCCGCCCTCCATAGCCCAGGGTGGTAAAGAAACGTTTAAATGGACATATGTGTGTGTGTGTGTGTGTGTGTGTGTATATGTATAAATGGGAGATGTGTGTGTGTGTGTGTGTGTGTGTGTGTGTGTGTGTGTGTGTGTGTGTGTGTGTGTGTGTGTGTGTGTGTGTGTGTGTGTGATACACAGTGGTCAGGGTGACGCCCCGTCACACCGACTAAAAACTGGATCTATCACTGCGGAAGTCAGATTCCATTACAAGGCTCATCCACAGATGCAGGGATGGATTTCTGCTCCAAAAGCAGCTGCTGAAAGTTTCTCACCAGGCTGGAGCGAAGAGAAAGGGACAGCAAAGACAGCACTGGTGTCCTGTTTGGACATCACTTAACCCTTCAAACAGCACTGACTGAAATTTCAGGGGCCACATACAGCTTAATGTCATTTTGAGTGGGTGGGACTGGTAAACTAGAGCTAGAGTAACCTCTGAATTTAAACTTTTCTTTGTGTTGTGGCATTGAGTGTATGCGATGGAATGATCTGTTTTCATAAAACCAAACAATGACTACAGAAAAAGATTACAATCTTAACCTAAACCTGATTCTAATTTAATCTAATTCTAAACCTTCCGGTGCAACATTACGTAAAATGTCGTAAAAACTTCTATAGCTGTTGTATTTTGGGGTGATTTTAGGAACTCAGCCCGACTGCATGACTTTGAGCAATGCTGTAGCTTGCTTTTATGGTAGCATCACAGATATCTCATCTCGGATGTTAGTATTGTGTTGTGTCCACGACTCTGGAGGGGGAAAAAAATCAATTTCTTTAAAATATTTACAGTTTGCTTGGTGGTTTGACCAAATTTCAACCTCTTACAGGCCAGTTTTTGACCCACGGGCTTTATGTTTGACACGTCTGCTTTCGGCCTTATTGCTTTTGCATAATTGCATTCTCATATGAGGACAGTTTCACAGTTACATACCAGCATTCTGAAATGAAAATGATGTTCATTTAAAAGGAAACTGCAGAAACAAAACACAGTAGTTTTCCTGTGGATTCACTAGTGGGCGCTGTTGTTTGTTTTTGTAATGAAATCACACAAAGGCTGCAAGAGCAAAACGCTCTAAGCATTAACAACAGTCACAACATTGGTGTGGTTCGACGACCAAGGTGGATTGTTATTACGGTGACTGTCATCAGCTATTAAGTCCCAGGAGAATCTGGACTGGGAGTTACGACACTCTGGAGGCAAACGTTGTTATTGTCCGTCTATTGAGCAAGTTCAGAAGAATATTTACTACGATCATGGTGCTCGTGCACAGTAGCAGCATTTCAAAAGAGCAGCTTTTCCCCCGTTTCCACAGAGATGGAGTCGGAGCATTTTCAAAAAGTTGCACCTTGAGAGCTGTTTTCAGCTGCTACGGTTGTGGCGACTTCACGTAAATGAAGGAAACGCTGCAGTTAAAAAGGAACAAATGCAAAAAATCTTGAAGAGACATTGGATTGATTTTCCTTCCCGTTTTTCACCTTTCTTCTTGAGAAACACGAGTATGACATGGTTTTTCCGTGGAAAGCTGACTCAGCGTAGTTCCATGTTTTTATCACCAGTTTTTTGCTTACATGATCTGCAGGGCTCAGCTGGTGCTTTCCGAATGCTAGTAAGCAAGAGTCATTGGAGTTTGGCGGCGTTAGATGTTGGATGATCGGCCTCGTGGCTTCTCTAACTGGCAGGCCTTTGTGTGGCGGTCAGCTCGCCTTTTCATCTCAGCTGCAGCCTCCACCGTCTCAGCCTGCTGGACGGGCTGAAAGGATGACCCATTGGGGAAAAGGTCACTTGGACCCCTGTGCTTTAAGTGCTCGGATAAGAAAGTGACATTATCAAGACTGAATAAATTCTATAATAATGGCTTTTTTTTCTCCTCATTGACTTCAAAGCAAATCATTACATGAAGTCCAGTTTTACCCGTCTGACCCAGTCCGGATGAAATTGGGTCAAACTAAAATGTGTTGACGCTCTGTTTGTGAGCTAGTTGAATGAAATCCTCATCTTTTCAGTTTCAGAAGGCAGAGTAGTGATCCTTCATGTTCAGATGAAGTCATTGGAGCGGGAGCAGGAGGGTGCGGTGGGCTGTTGGGGCTTCAGGATGGCTCTTGGAGCCTCAGGATTCGACCGTGATACCTCCCTAGAGAGGGTCTCCTTACCATCACTGCTTCATTAAAAATCTATTATCGCTGCAGCGGGCTTGTGGCTCTGCCAGTATGGATCCTTTAACCAATGAAGCACTTTAATGGCGAGCAGAATGCATGTTGAGGTACATGGGTCATTCATACACCCTACTTCTCGTTGAAGCCATTTTCACGTTGGGGTGGGTGGGTGGGGGGGGAGTGTCATTTACTGAGGTGAAAAATTAAACCTGGATTTGTTTTCATTGTTATTTCTCATCGGATTCTGCCCTGTTGTCGTTTGTTGTGCCCTTGGCATATCATAAGAGTAGCCCTCTGCCTCCCTCGCCCTCAGCCACCACCCTTATCGCTGCTGTGCGCTTGCACCCTCCGTAAGCTGTCATGTAAGATTATCCTCTCAGTCCGGGCAACGTTCTCGGGTTTCAAAACGAACCGTTAATTTCCCAGACTGAAGGTGGCGCGCTATAAATAACCGTAAATGCAAACATGCCTGATGGTGCTCCTTGATCAAACTGGGAGCAAAAAAAAAAAAATGTTTCAGAGACTTTGGAATGAAATATGGTGCTATTTAAAAAAACAAAAAAGAAACAAAAACAATATATTGAAACCTGAAGTTGATTTATTCAAGTATTGTCTTGTGTTTGTTGTTACTGATAGTTGATTGGTCAATACAAAGATTTTTGTTGCTGTTCAATGGAAAAAGTGCAACTAAGGTCCTGTTTACACAACAGTGTGTTCTAGTGGGACAAAAAAAAAAAGAGAAGGTGTCTGGAGTCAACTGCTCCCATGGTGGAACTTTTTGAAAACGACTCTCCGACTCTCCTCTGTGTAAACAAACTGATGCGCTGCTACTGTGCATGCCGCACCACCATGTAGTAGTTCTTCGGCACATGCCCAGTCGACAGACAACAGCACTGAGTCGTGGCCCGACATGCTCACTACAACGTTTTCAGCATTTTTACTGTGTTAATGTGAAACTTTTCAGAAACAAAAAAGCAGAAATGATGCATTTCCACCTTAAAACTGCTATGAGGTAATACATATATAGAATGAAAAGTCTGTATTCTCCCTCACTGTATGTGAAGAGTGATGGTCGTGACCTCCACAGGCTGTGTCCCCATCCCTCCTCCCCATCCGCACAAAGACCGGCTCAGTTTGAGCCCCTCCGAACAACAAGTGGCTGTACTAACAAGACAGTGTCTCTATCAATGATTAATTTTGCTATTCATCTCCATGTGTATGTGTGGATTATTAATCAGATGCTGACACGGCCTAGTTTGAGAGAAAATGGCACGGCTTGTCTGCTCCCCTGCCTCGGTCTCCCGGCAGCGACGCGGGTGTGTTGGATTTGCATTTTAGGCAGTAAATTTCAATCATTTGGCAGGTGCACACTTGAGATGGTGCTCAATGCTCCAACCAGCCGTCTCAGAAACAAAGGCTCGTGTGCGACGGTGTCGTTTCTGAACTCCTTCTCAGTTCTCCATCTTCTCAGTTGATGGATATTTTTTTTACGTATGTATCCTTGCTTTGGTTTTGTTATTGTCTGTGTTGATGTTCTCGTCATAACTATACTTTAATGCATGGGTGAAGTTTGGCTTGTGAGATCTGACCAGCAGATATCAATAATAACATTCAGTTACTGTCAGACAGCTGGATGAAGTGAAAGAATTAAAGTTGATATTCCAAGTGGGGATGACGGATCAGGTTGATCTGGGTGATTGTAAGACAGAAATGCAGATTCATCATATGCTTAGTCCCGTCTGGAATAAGATGAGAAATGGCAGATTAATCTAAAAAAACATTCTTGTTATTTGTGTTATTTGACAAACATAAGCAATTATCTACAATTTCTCTATAAGGCCCTGTTAATGGGATATTTTCATTGAAAACTGAAAACTTTCATGGCATTTTGGGGATCTGGTTACATGACGACAACGCCCAGAGCCACTCTAAAACACAACTTTTTGCAAACTCTCTGATTCTGTCTCAGTTTAGATGAGGAATAATGCAACTTAAAAAAAAAAACTTTTTAAAAACAACTTAATTTGAAACATCGTCATGTTGATGTGTCTGTGCTGGGTTCGGTTGTCTTCAGTTTTTGACATTTTGCACACCGAGCAGTGAATCATTTGGAAGACAAGTGTTGGTTTGTTTATTGTTCCATGATGGTATAGTCGTTTGCTTGTTCAAATGAAATGGTGTACATATGTGTGTACCTGGAGAGACCATTCATGATTTGACCCGCTTTTCTTCTCGTTGTCCAAATGAACCGACGCCAGTCTTTGCCATCTCTGTGTCCGAACTCCTGCTCGCCCTGCCGGAGTCTCTGATCGCTGCACAGCTGCTGTTTATTTGGTTAGAGGAGGCTCCGAGGAGCTCCGCCGGCTCTGCAGCTCCAACCCAGCTTCTGTACTCCTGCCAGGCCAAGCAACACTGCGTACCACCTTGATTTATTTGCAGTGAGGGAAAAGGAAGCTAAATGTTTGGCCACCATTTTGGAGGGGGGGGGAGAGTCCACTATAATTCCTTTCCCGTTGTGCTTCAGAGTTATCGCAGTGTGGGTGTTTTTACAAGGAAGTCATTGTTGATATGGGTGATGGAGAGCAGAGCTACCTGTTCTATTGCGGCGCAACATCCAAGATGTGATGCAGGAGCATATATATATGTGTGTGTGTGCGTGTGTGTGTATCTCTGATTGAATGAGGGCAGCTAAATGACCGTGTGCCTTGAGTTAGTAAGTCTGCCTCTCTGTCAATCATTAACATCATTCCAGTCTAGTCTAATCTTAGTCTGCTGCCCACACTAACACACGAACCAGACACAAATAACACAAACAGGGTTTTTCTTTTTTTTTTTTTCAGAGGCGCATGCTGATGCTATTAATACAACACCACACCCAGAGACCAAAACAGGGAGGCTGATGACTTAATTTTCTCTCATTTCCACTAAATGAGGTTTAATTTTCTTTTGTTGCTTCATGCATTGTATTGAAGTGTTGCCTGTTACTCCCTCTCCTCTAATCACGTTGGGTTTTCGATGCTCTCCTGCTGTGTGTGCGCTCTTTGGGGAGTTGAATCGCGCGCATGTTTGTGTGTTCGGGGCTCTTCAGTGACTGAAGAGTTTCGGTAAGACATTGCAGGTAGAGTGCAGTTCGTTTTCTGGTTGACATTTGGTTCCCAAGCCGAGGTAAAGCAGTATGTGTGACCAACCGGAGCCGCTCATGAAATCCTGACGGATTGATTTCGAACTGCAGCAGGCCCTGCATCTTAATGATTCTCATCTACGGCTCTTTTGAGAAACATTCAGCGAAGTGAAAGGAGCGACCGAGATGTTTGACCTCGACTGACCGTCTTAAAAAATTGGAGACATGAGGAAGAGTTTACAGCTGCTGACCCGTATCGATGTTAGTAGAAATTAATGTGTTGAGAAACAAGCATTCCTCCTGAACATTGTCCTGTTGTCAGTCTGTTACGTGAAGCTCGTACTGGTGGGGCACTGGGGCTTCTGACTCCCAGCTGACTCCGGGCCAAGGCAGGGCACGCCCTGAACCGGTGAATCACACAGCAAACACAGACGCTCACACCTACCGGCGTCTTCCAGTCACTGCTTGACGTCAGACGCTTGTTTTGGGACTAGAGCTGCACGATATCAAGTGGACAAGTGATGTTATCGAGCATTGGAATGAAGATATGAAATATTTAAATAGATGAGTTTGTTTTTAGTTTTTTTTTTTCTGCTTGATTGTTTTTGTCTTCCAACCTCTGCTTCAAATATATCAATTATAATTTGTTAATCACAATTTTGTTTGCCTTTTAAATAATTTTGAATTTGCCCAGCATGAATAAGTAGTGTATTCTAACCTTATTTATCACAGTTCATTCAATATTTTGCATTTGGCATGCCATTCATCTTAGTATTGCAATAACTTCACAACATATTGAGTACCGTGGAAGGAAACCGGAGGATTCACCGAAACCCAAAGAACGTTTAAACTCCATTTGCATGCCGGGCCACTTGTGGGCGCTGTCGGATGTTTTTGTCATGAAACTGCACGTGTGCTCAGAGAACAAACACAGACATTTGTGCTGACAGGCGATGAAGTCGGATTGCTAATGCAGAATGTGCAGAAGAACCGTTTACTACCGTCATGTTTATCGTTTTCATTTAAACGTGGCGTAAAACGGGCCCGTGTCTCCTGAAGCTTCACCTTATTGGTGAAGTGAGCACAATTGTAGCACAATCGGCAAAATAACTGTCTGCCGGATCTTTACTGAAGATGTCAGTCACTTGCAATATCAGGAAATGTTTTATTGAAATCCAGTTTCAGTTTATGTGAAACGCTCATCTGTTCGCTGCCACAAAAACACATGCGCCATGAGATCATGTTGCTCTGACAACTGTAGCTCAAGACAATGACGGATAAAAAGTTGTTTTTGGAGTTGTGTATGACTGCTGTGGTTAAACGTTCAGAAGTCGACTGAAAGTGAAACTATGGAGCGTTTTTTTTAGAAGGTGAAGGAATTAGAGGTCTTTCTTAAGAAATGGTGTCACGCTGATGAAATCAGCATAATGACACACACACACACACACACGCGCGAGATTGCTGTGTTTGCTTTGTGCCTCCAGCCGACATCAGTAACTCACTAGATTTGTTCTTTACTCGTAAAAAAAAAAAAATCATGACAACGGATTAATTTCTTCTAAAATGTGACTCATCAATTCTTCCTACTGGACTGTAGTCGGGTCACAATCAGGTCATAGATTTGGTAACCGTGTGGTAAATTTTTCGTCAGCTGAGTCATACTTCGCCACCGAGCGTAGTGGAAACACCCAGATGACTACTTTCTCTTACTCAACACGCCTGGAATTTCACTGGGCAGCAGCGCTGCGGTGGGATGACATCTATGTGCATCTCTGTAATGCTTTGTGTTGCTGCATGAATATACAGTAGTGTGTGTGTGTGTGTCTGTGTGTGTGTCTGTGTGTGTGGTTCCAGTTGATTGCTGCGGTTACTGTAAGAACTCAGAACTCACACGAGCTTTTCTGCAAGTTTCACCTCTGAGCGAGACCGAATGGGTGATCGGCTTCACTATCATTCAGTCACAAGGAATTTCTCTCTCCTCCATCCATCAACTTTTCTAACTTTTAGAAAACTCCGTCTCCATATAAATGGAGGGAAACTTTTTCTGAAATGATGCTACTGTGCAGGCACACCACGGCAGATATTCTCCTGGGACTTGGTGGTTTTAGAGCTGAATTGCCTGTAACAGCAATCAAACTTCATCATCCGTGCATGTGAATGTACTCTCCATTGTTAAAGTTTATAGTATATTGTTTACCATATATAGAACAAATGTGCTCACAGCATCATTTTCTTCGTTTTTCCGTGTAAACGGTCATGGTTTTCACAACGTCGCCGTGTAAATGTGAAACCTTTCTGAAACGAAAACGCTAAAACATTCTCACTTGAAACATGTAAATGGGGGAAAAAAAAGACTGGTCCATTATTAGATAAGATTGTGCTTGTCTTTGAAGTTGGATTTTTTTTTTTGTTTTTCGGAAGGCTGACTCCATATACATTTTGTATATATGACAATGCAGAGATTTATATTTTGAAAAAGAACACACTTCATTTGGCTTTTCAGGAACATCATAGGAGTGAATGCCTGATTTATTAAAGAAAAGAAATGCAAACTCACCCTGTAATCTCCAGTAATGGTAATGTTTACCTGTTCCGTCTCAGCTTTAGCTAAGAGAAGGTGGACATCGCTCTCGTTTTCTCAGGGGACTGGTGTGTTTCTTTAATAACACACTTTGATTTACGACCGAGGCTACCCCATTACTTCCAGAAGACCCATTAAGAGGGTTCAGCGGGTCCGTCGGGGGCAACTTCAAGGCACACCTGGAGTCATAAAAACCCACGTGCACGTCTGCTCCTGCTGCTGCTATGGATTAATATTGATAGGAAAATGGTAAACTGGCATGTAGCAGCTCATAAAAATAGCAGCGCAGCAGAGCACGGGGATTTGTTGTGACTGTAAAAAGAAAAATTGGGGCAGCTCCCATTATATAACCTGTATTTGTCATTTTCATTTTTATTGACGGTTCAGGCTCATGGGTTCAACGGCAGACAGTTTAAAGACTGAGCGATGAGGATCTGTCTGCCGGTGTCGTGCTCCTCCTCTCCCTCCCTCTCGTGCACGCTCACACACTGAGCGGGAGAGGATTGGAACATTGAGTACCTTCAGCACATTTTTCACATTCCCCTTTGAGGGTCTCAACCTCAGCCCCCACTACACACACACACACACACACTCCACACAAGCCAGTGATGTTTCTCTCCAGTTGGCAGTGTTGTTATTGCAGCATGCAGGTTGCTGGACATCATGGCAGTTGGGTGACGGGCAGGAAGAGTGCTAACCTGTGTGTTTCTTGCCCTCTCCCCAGCGGTGGCGCGCCTGGTGAGCAGCCGTGGTGAAGATGACGGAGTACAAGCTGGTGGTGGTCGGGGCTGGAGGTGTGGGCAAGAGCGCCCTCACCATCCAGCTCATCCAGAACCACTTTGTGGACGAGTACGACCCCACCATCGAGGTAGGACCTCGCCCCACGTGTTCCGCTCGGAGAAGAGATGGGTGCAGCGGTTGATCCTGCTCGCACCACCTTTCAAGCGAAAACGCATCGTTTTCATGTTTTCCTTTGAGAGCAGCTTCATGCTTACATGGCAACGTTTTGAAAACATCCATCTGTTGTTGTTTTCGTTGCTTAAACCTAACTCTAATTCCTGCAATTAATCACAATTGAAATTAATCTTATGACATCCCTACATCAATTAATTGTGAAAAATGCTTGAAAACATTGGCATGTATGACACATATCACAGTTTTACACACAAATTCTAAACAAAAAAGACAGAAGTTACTTTAATTATTTAAACACTGCAGTTTCTTAAGTTTCAAATTAAGAAGAAACGTTATCTTTCTAAAAACAAGACCAAGAGGCATTGTAGACATTGCAAAGAGCAGAAGGAGAGCAGTGAGACTGTTTTGCCCTATCTTTTCTCTCTCTCTTTCTCACCACGCCTGCCACGGGCCAGACAATGTCCTTTTTGTGTATTTGCATTCCTGGCCCCTGTGCTCTCGCAAACAAAGGGACAGCACTCCATGTTTTTTTGTGACTGCATGTTGGTAGGCTAAACATTGGCTCAGAAACTCTGTTCCTGTGATCTTTTCATTTTTTTTTTTTTAATATTCGTTTGACCCGACAGCAGATGAAGAATCAATAGCAGATAAAAGTTAGTGAACGGCAGCGTCTGAATACGCGACGCTGTAGCGTCATCAGTTGAATCAAATCCTACCTGAACCATCTCTTTCTGACTTTACCCGTCTCTCTCTCTCTCTCGCTCTCTCTCTCTCTCTTGTTCTGCAGGATTCGTACAGGAAGCAGGTGGTGATTGACGGCGAGACGTGCCTGCTGGACATCCTGGACACTGCAGGTCAGGAGGAGTACAGCGCCATGCGGGATCAGTACATGAGGACGGGGGAGGGCTTCCTGTGCGTCTTCGCCATCAACAACACCAAGTCATTTGAGGACATCCACCAGTACAGGTGTGTCTCGTGGAGCGAGCAGCACTTTCAAGTGAATGAGCAAAGACCTTTCGTTGCGTCCCGGGTGCTCGGCGCCTCTGAAAACGATTCCCAAAGTGGGACTTGTTTTCAGTTTTTCATCTTTTTCAACGTGAAACATTTCTGAAACAAAAAATGCCAAAGCCATGCGTTTTCACTTGAGGCGTCACGTTGACGGGGCCTCAGTGTTTTCGAAGCGGCGCCTGCTGATGTGAGGTGTGAATCATCCAGCCAGGGTGGGGTTGAGACACCAGCTCCTTTCTGCTCGCTCTCCTCTGAGCTTCTCCGCACATAGCAGTGTGTATTACAGGGACTCCCGTCGGGTATGCAGAGAGCAGGGTGTGTGTATTAGCGTGCGTGCGTGCGCCAGCTCTCTGCAGTAGTTGGGTGATGTCATGCTGTAGCGTTTAACACGGCTAAAGAAAGCTTAGCCCCCAACTGGAGGCTTACAGCACCATGCCAATGAAATCGATCCCGACTCAATTAGAGGAGCAGGGAGAGGTAGAGCTCCCAAGGACGGGGAAGGAGAAACGGAGGAGAGCCAGCGGGGAGAATTTCACTCGGAGACGTCGGCGTTGTCTCACTTTCCTCATCAGATGAGAAAAGCACTTGCATGTGACGAGATGTCAAAACTGTTCTGTTGGCATTCCTGGTTTTTAACCGAACTGTGAGAAACTGGGTGGATGATTTGCTGGAGGCTCGGATCGGCCGCGTGTGCTTAAACACATCAATCGGTCCTGAAAGAGAGCTGCCTCGTCAGCAGACGACAGGTCACGGGTCTGCTGTGAAGTCTGCATCTGGGCCGCCGTGCCGGTGCTGAAGGCATCCTGCTGCACTGAGAGGACAGGCGGAGCTGATGGAGTGATCTGACCCACTCTCCTCACTCACTTCCCCTCTTTCTGCTGTAGTGATGAGGTAATGCTGTTTGCCGCCTGCCTGTTGTCCATCCCCCCCCCCCCCTCCCCCCCCCCCTCCCCCCCCCCCCTCCCCTCCCCCCGCCGCCTCCCTCTTTCAGCAGTGCAGCACAGCCCAGCACCGGCACATCCCCGGCTCCTCCTCTGGGTCCTAGAGTTCCCTGGGTGGTTGGTGTTGTTGGTTGAAGCCGGGAGGACGGCAGAGAAGACGCAGCCTCCAGAGCTGAATTCACAACAATCTTCTCCTTTTCCGATTCACAGGGAACAGATCAAACGCGTCAAGGACTCGGACGACGTTCCCATGGTGCTCGTGGGAAACAAATGTGACCTCCCAGCGCGCACGGTGGACACGAGGCAAGCCCAAGAGCTGGCTCGCTCCTATGGCATACCGTACATCGAAACCTCTGCTAAAACACGACAGGTAGGCTGGAAACACGAACACAGCAACACGTCCGCGCAATCGACGGCAAAGGCAAGGAAGAATTATCACCAAGGCCACGTTTACATGACGTTTCAAGTGAGAAAAACATCATTTTTGTTTCAGAAAAGATTCACGTAGCACAACAGAACTACATGTTGTACATGTGCAGTTGCAGCGTTTGAAAAAAGTTGCGATTTCCCCGTTTCCATGGAAATAGAAGCAGAGCGTTTTTCAAAAAGTTGCTTTTTCAATGACTCCAAGCACCGTCGACATGTAAACAGACGCCCAAAATACAATTAAAGTTTTCCATTCTCACTTGAAAGTGTTGTCGTGTAACCAGGGCCTTAGTCTCACATGAATGTTTTGAGAAAACTTGAGTACCGCTAAAAAAAAAAAAAAGAAACCTGCACACAAACCCCACATAGGAATGTCAGCATAACGAAGGACAATCTCACCGTGATCCATGACTGCTAACCACCGCACACCCCTCTGAGTTATTGCCCAGTTCCACCTTTGGCTCGGTGGCTTTACATAAGCTGCATAAAGCACCTTTAACGCCGCGCACGGCCTGCAGTGGAACGTTTTTTAATGCCGCGGGCGGTGACTCACAGCCAGGTTAGCTCGGCTCCAGAGCAGAACTACTGTATTTAAAAGGACTCATGAGGACCAGTAGCTGCACAGCTCCCACTGTGTGTGACTCACTGTCACACTTATGTAGGTACACACACACACACACAGACACACTCATCCAACCTGCAGCGTGTCAGTCACTCTAAAGGAGATGTTTTTTTAGTGTTACCATGGTGTTAGTGCCACTCAAGAGGTTTCTCTCAGTTCTAACATTTTGTTGTACACGGTTAATGAGGTGCCCAGATATCGCTGTAATGTGTGTGTGTGTGTGTGTATGTGTTTGTGTTTTTCAGGGAGTAGAAGATGCCTTTTACACACTAGTGAGAGAGATCAGACAGCACAAGCTGAGGAAGCTGAACCCGCCCGATGAGAGCGGCCAGGACTGTATGAGCTGTCGCTGTGTGGTGTCGTGATCCAGGTGAGAGAAAACACACACACACACACTCAGCACACTACAACCGCCTGATCACTTCAATGTGGAGCAGGGGTGTCAAACAAAAAACTGGTGGGCCAAAGCAGACCTGTAAGAGGCTCCAAAGAGTTGTGGACACAACACAACTCTGAGATCCAAGCTGAGATCTCAGTGATGCTGCCTTTAAAGTGAGTTAACTAGCATTATCCTCATAGCCATGCTGTCAGGGGCAGTTTGGAAAAACAAACTCATTGCAACAACTATAGGAGAAGTTTTCTGGACATTTCACTGTGTTTTACACCAGAAGGTTTCATTAAAATTGGATTTTTGTTGAGGTTGCAGTCATTCTCAGTCAGTGTTGTTTTTGTGAAAATAAGGACATTTTCATCGCGTATCCTCAGTTTAAAGCTTATTATGACAGTATTTTCCCAGTCCGACCCACTCAGGATGAGAGTAGACTGTATGTGGCCTCTGAAATAAAATGTGTTTGATACCCCTGCTGTAGAAAGTCTCCTTTAACCACATGCATTTTACGATAAACCACACCCACTTTTTCAAAAAAGGTTCTTTCAAAGAATTGTTCTGATCATTTTCAGTGTTTCTGCTGTTGCCGTGTAAACAGGGAAACTTTTCCAAATGAAAACAATTAGTTTTCTTTTCTCAAACGAAAATGCAACAATTATGCATTTTGGCTTGAAAACAGAGCCTGGTCAAAAAGCAGCACTGTCCCTGTTTGACTCAGTGATTGAAGTAAAACAGTTAATATGTCAGAATTTGTGTTACACGTCTGCATGTGAGCGTTTCAACCTGACCTTTTCTGCCTGTCTCTTCCAGCTCGTCTTGAGGCGTTGAGGAGAAACGCTACAGCTCCAAGTGGCAGCATGGACTCAAAGACAGGAAGATAAAACAAGTCAACGAAGAAACATGAACTTTTTTCCAAAAAAGAGGACGATTGAAGCGAACGGTCTTGTGGAAACCACCCGTGCTGACTGAACCATAGACTTTCTTATCAGAGGAGGGTTCTGGACTTGATGCCGAAGCGGCTGGCTGAACCAGCCCGTTCCGCTCCCTCCTCCTCCTCCTCCTCCTCCTCCTCCTTTGTTTTTTTTTTGTTTCGTTGGTCCACATCGGCCCGAGAGCAACGCCACTGAATGACTGTCTGTCGACTCCAGCGTGGTCTCGCTGAGTCGCTCCACAATGTACCTGCTAACTTATTGTTTTCAGTCTCAACACTGGTCGTAAACGGAGGCGTTTCCTCCACCCTCCCCCCCCCCACCCGCCCATCCGCCAGGAGGATTGATCGGCCTGCATGGAAAGGACTGGAATGGACATTTAGAAACCCAAACAAGTTTCACAAAGACGCCCCCACCTTTGTCTCCACCTGGCTTTGCTCGTCGTTACAGCGGATTCAGGGCTGGAAGCCGACATGGGAACTTTTTGTTTAATTAGCTGTAAAAAGAAAAGAAATCCTGTTTTTGATATTTGTGATGATCAGATTCTGAAAGTCCCGGGCACTATAAGTGAAGAGGAGCGCTTGTTTTAGACGGCTTGACGTTTTTATTGACATCCCCGACGTAGCGAAAGCTGCACCGCGATTGATGGATTTTTCAGGTTACCGCTGCCTTCTCTCTGTGCAGATGCTTAATTGCGAGTTGTTTTTGTGGAATAGTAATAATGGCGGAGGCTCGTGTGCGTAGGAACTTTCCAACTCACACAAAGTATTGGGAGTAAATCAACCGTCTTCTGTTTAAGGAGAGGTACAGTGCATGGAAAGGAATGGAAAGGCCGGAATGGGACGGATGACCTTCGTTTGTACAGTTAATTGGTGACCGTGACGGTTTCAGATTTTATTTTAGTTTCACTACAGCTGTTGTAAGAACAGCTCTTTTTTTTTTTTTTTTTTTTTTTAATTGCAAGAATCGCTTCTTGTGGATAACAAGGCTCAGGAATCAGGGTCCAGGAAAGAGGTCTCATCTAACAGTCCTGGGCAGACCAGGGTTAAGGAACGCCACGGTTTTTAGTTTTTTAACAGTGTAACGCACAAGTCCTGCCTCAGTTTTTTTTTTTCCAACACAGCGTACTATCCTCAAGCCGCTCCCGTCTCCGCCGCCAATCACCAGCGACGGCGTGCGAGCTCCGGGCGTGCGTCGCTCTCCATAACTGTATTAATTTGCTGCCAGAAGGAGACTGATCCGTGTTTACTTTGCCTTATCTGTTGGCTAGTTTGTACCTCACGTATGCAGAAAGGTCGAGATGATTCTCTTTTGTTCGCTGTACTGTTTTGATTGTGTGTATGTGTGTGTGTGTGTATATGTGTGCAACAAAAAAAAATGTTGACCTGGGACGTGCACTGTACAGGAAAGGCAAAAAAAAAGAAAGGAAAAAGAACACTACCAGTTTAGGCTTTTGTTGTTCAGGCATTCCAGCCCAAGTTGAACCACCTTGTCTTAAACGATTGACGGCGTTTCAGTCCTCCGACCGCGGAACACGCAGCAGCTCTCGCTCCGACTGTACGCAGACGATACAAGTTAATTACGTTCCTCATGGGGTTTTAAACACTACAGGTCAGATTTTCGCAGGACGTTTTGAATGCTAATATCTATTTTTAACATCTTCTGTGAAGAAGATCAGTTTATTGGGGGTTTTTTTGGCTTTCAGAGAAAATCCTTTTATGTCTGGCCTAATTAATTTTGTACAGTTCCACTGATTCAGTTTCCTTTCACTCACGGCTTACAGAAATAGTTGTTTATCTGAAAACTATTCAAAAGACACGAATCTGTCTTTAATTGTGTTTTTTTTTTTTTTTTTTTTTTTTTTTTTTAACAGTGTGTTTAATCCGATTTAATAATGGCGGCCCCTTCCTTTGACCATGTCCTTCACCACATTTTAGTGTGGATATTTGGAATTTGTCCACATGTCACAGTCCTGATGGCATCCTTGTCCTTTCCCTGTCGATCTTCAAACCTCAGCACCCATCACGATACCGTAACATGGCAAATAAATCATCTATGCATTAAAATTTGCCCCTGCATTGTAATGGCAGCATTATGCTTCTATGCGAACCGCCAGTATCCTCGTCAGGAAGCCTGGCGAGCCAGACCGAAGACTGGACCGACCGTTTGGGGGTTTTGCACAAGGATGACAGTGGACTCGAGGGCTCGTGTGGGAGGAGTTTTGTGGAAATGTGGAAACTGTTTAGCTATTTAAGATGTATTTACTCTTTGAAAATGTGTCAAAAATGTATCGCAGGACAGGAATAAAGATGTCAAGGTGAAAATTGTGTTGCTTTCTTCAACCCTGAAATGCACCAATTTTGAAATTTGCTGCCACCTACAGTCTGTTAGAACAAATGGACAAACTCGGGCATCACAGAATACATTGAATGTTTTGTAATGATGATAAAGCAGCTCAGCAGCTATCTTGTTTTATGAATATGAAACCCCAGTCGGTGTTTTCAGCTGTTTTACCTTTCACTCCTTTGCAGCTTCAGCCGTTTAAATCCATTTTAGCTGCTTCAACAGTTTTGTTTATATTTTTCTTTCTTAACTCTTCTATTGATTTTCAGTGATTTTAATCATTTTTTTCTGTTTTACTGTTTCCAGAGGTGTCCAACATAGTTAAGTTGAGGTTCCATATTCCGCCTAATTTCATCTTGAGTGTCCCAAACTGGGAAAAAAAAAGTGTCATAATAGCCTTTAGTTTGAAACTTTTAAGGTTTTCTTGCAGTTGTGATGCAGACTACATGTGATTAAAATGTCTATTTTCACAAAACCAAACTACTTCATCTACAGAAACTTACTGCAGTCTCAACATAAAGCAAATTTTAATGAAACATTCTGGTACAAAGTACAGTGAAGTGTCCCAAAAGTTACACCTTTCACATGATTGGCACGGTCTGGGAAGGTACAGGCGTGCTGAGAGAGTTTAAAGTACAATCATAAATCGAGTGCCATATCATAGAGGAAAAGTTATGGCTCACATGACAGTTCAATCTCAGTGCAAAGTTCATGCAATATGTCACTCCAATAAATGCAATGAACTGCTTCTTTGCTTTGCACAACAACTGTGATTTTTTTTTCTTTTATTTATATTTGAGAATCAAGGAGGAAGTAAAAGACTTTAAATTACAACATTGTATCTGAATAAAAGCAACAATATGCTACTTGTATACTACAATATTCCAGAAATCATCTGGAAGCTTCAATGTGTATTAGTACTGCCGATTTTGAAGAAATTTGTCGAACAGCTGGTTTACACTTAAAAACTAGATTTCTCGATGCCAGCTGGTCAAATGGAAGAATTGCATCTTCACCTCTAAATCTTATCTTGTTTTTCTTGGAGCCTTGTAGCCTAGATTTTTCTTTTTAGGGCAGCTGGGAGATCGTAATGCCGTCCTCTTCCTGGTTTTCAGGGCTCATAAAAAGGAGCTGAACACAGAAACAGGCAGAAGCTGGTTGAGCACCGCCGAGCAAAAAAGATCCAAAAGATTTGTTTTCCTCACAGAAGAACGTCAACATGCTTCTCAGCGAGGATATGATCAAGAAAATGCTTCCCAGGGTGAGAACCATCTAGAAACTGTTTCAAGGACAGATTCTTTAGCGTTCTGTGTGTCATTTGTTTTATTCTATGTTTTCAAAGGCCTATCTCCGAAGGCATGTGGCTCATGAGATCTTTCTTGCAATTGCTTACTTCAAAGACCTCGTTCCCACGATGGAAGAGTATAGTGAGTGCTCGGATCACTGATCAGTGTCTGCTGCCAAATGTATGTGAAGAATTGTGGGAAAGAAGTGGCCCGCTGAATGATGCGTTGCTCTGATCTCAACAGTTTACAATGACGGAACCAGTAAGAACTTGATGAGTCTGAAAGGAACCATCCCTGTTATGATCACAGGTAAAGGACACACTGTTTCACCGTTGAACAATGTTTATGTAATGTCTTCCTGAATGTAGCCAGTGACTTTATCAAGACTGGCTGTATTTGCTCATTTGGATTCATTTAATGTGTGAAAATCTTGTTTTCCGCTTAATGTTTTCTTGACAAAAACTACAGTTTATAATTGCGTTCCAAAAAGCAGTAATATCAGCCAGTTAGTGGCTCATTACCTACCTGAAAAACACATGGGGTCCCAGGACAGAGCCATGAGGCACCCCAGCACCAAAAAGTATAGTCAAATCTCACGTGCCTGCTACTGATTTTGTTTTTAATGAACATTGTACATAATTCATGTTTTTAATTAGATTAGGTCAGATATTTTATCCACTTTTTACAATGTATCATCATGGAGTTACAATTGGTTCGATTCATCTTGTTCTCTGCAGAGCCCCAGTCATGAATTATAAAATAAAACCTTAGATTGTGCTCACAAACTACTATTTAATGGCCACAAAGTAGTAATTTGCAGGCAAATATTGGTATTCTCTAGCAGCAAATGGCTATTTTGTGGCCAAAAATTAATATTTCATGACCACAAATGACTACTTCATGGTCACAAATTACTGTTTTGTGGCCACACAATACTTCTTGGTGGCCAAAAATCGCTATTTTATGCCTCAAAATTTCTTTTTCATTGCCACAAATTAATATTTCATGATGAAAAATTACTATTTTATGGTCAAAATGACTGTTTTCTGTCCAAAAACTAATATTTCATGCCACAAATTACTATTTTGTGGCCATAAAATACTATATTGTGGCGACAAATCACTGTTTCATGGCTTCAAAATAGTAATTTATGGGCATGAAGTAATTATTTGTATCCACAATTCAAAGTTTTATTTCAGCTGCCATTTTCTGGGGTGTCGTCTGTAGTTTTCAGCCACTCTGTAATGAAAAGACAAAGGCTCAGTTTCAGAGAACGACATGCTTTCTTCCACAGGTAAGACCTACAACATCCCTATAAGCCTGTGGATCGAGGATAACTACCCTCAAACTGCTCCCATCTGCTACGTGAGACCCACACGAGAGATGATGGTCCTCAGAGGGAAGTTCGTGTCCAGCAACGGAGAAATCCTGCTGCCCTACCTGGAGGACTGGAGCAACGTGAGGAGCCCGCCGCAGAAAGTCACGTCGAGAACTTCACAGTCACAGCGTGGTGACCTCTGTGACCTCTGCCCTCTTTCTTCTGTTCAGGAGAGTGAGCTTCTGAGCCTGCTGCAGATCATGGCTGCCACGTTCGGAGAGAATCCTCCTCTCGTCATGCGTCCTCGTCACGAGCTCGAACAAGGTTCCTGTAAGAAACACACACGGAAAACAACAACCTGCTGTTAGAAAACATCTCTGCCCCAGATACGAGCTGATGTTGATAAGAAAGACAGAAAGTGGGGCGCACGGGTCGGAATGATCCTGCGTTTTATGGCTGATCCTGCTTGATAATGAGAATCTGTGTCTTTTCACGCAGGTGCGCTGCAGTTTCAGAGACAAGGAGACGTGCTCACGACGATGGATGAGAGTTCATATCTGTCCATAAACAGAGAAGATGGTCAGCCTTTTCAACAACAGAATGAAACAAATTGTTAAACTTTTGAGGAATTTGTGAATAATGTGTGATAAAAATGTCCTTTTTTGTTTGTTTGTTTTGGATCATGTGTACAGAGTCAGATGATATTCAACTGTTTGAAATTCAATTGATCTAGTCTAAAGACGTGGTTCTGCTGAAAAAACAATTTGTACTGTAGGTTAAAAAAAATCTATTCCATTGCTTTAAAAGATGTTCATAAAAGTGTAACTTGACCCACTCTGGACTTTTGACCTGAATAGACAATGATTTATTGACTGCAGCTTTTCCTTTTTTTTAACTTTGTGTTTACTTTGTGAAGTAAAAGTGGATTTTGATAAATGTTTGCGTCTGCCTGATCAATTCATCAATTTATAGGCAAAACACAAGTATCACAAAAAACTACATTTAACAACTAAAAGATAAAAAGACAGAAAAAGAAGAGGCCAGTACAGAGCTCTGGAACCTTTATGACCCAAAGAGCCGCAATGGCAAGTTTTGGAGACTTTTGCAGCCAATTTTGAAAATTTCCCAACTGATCTAGTGCCTAAAGTGGAAGAATGGATAGATGTAATGTTAAATATAAATATGAAAAAATTGACAGCATCACACAGATTAAAAGTTGATTAAATGTAACAATATCTGGAAAGGATGGTTTCAGCATGTGAGACAGGTGAGATGTTGTGTAAGGCTCGCTTGCTGTAGTGTTATCGTGGTTAAAGATAAAGCCAGTGATTATTGGAATGAGAGCCTGGATGTTGTTGTGAGTGACACTGTGGCAGACGACTTCCTGATATGGTTTGAGTTCCCATGACAGCACTTTTGAAAAAATGACAAAAAAAAAGAAAGTGTGGTCCATTGGCTTTGAAACAACTCCCATTCAGTTCTTTTGCGTTTTTGCTCCTGTGGCGTTCAAACCACCGACTTCTGGATCTCTCATACTCTATGCAGGTGACATGAGCACGTATTTCACAAGATTAACAGGTTTTCTTGGGTGTACCTGTTTATTTGCGCTCTCTTGTTCACCTCTTCATGTTACCAAAAACCTTTTGCTGAAGTGTAATTCTGAGCTGGTGCCATGATGACACTTCCACACCAAGAGATGGTGAAAAAAATGAGTTTTATAAAACTAATGTGAGTTTGTCCAGTGTTTAAACGTTCTTCATTTGACACAGTCAGGATGGAAAAGAAAAAAGGTGGGTCTTGACCTTTTGTCTTGCTTTTTTTTTAATTGTTCAACCATTGCAATAGGAGCTCAGTGCGTCATCTGGTGGCGAAACATTGGCATTACAACCGCACAACAGGGACTGATTATTTTAGGAAAGCTGACTTGGAGGAGTATCATTGGCAATAAAGAGAGTAATAATAATGGAAAAAAACTGCTTTATGCATGTGCGAATTCTACTAGATACAAAATGAAAGCTGGTTTTGAAAATCTTAATCTTAGTCATATTAGGAGTACCAGTATTTTACCTAAATCCAGTCAGATTTTTGTCTGACTTGAGATTGAAGATAGAGAACAATATTAATTGTGATTTTGATCATTATGATTTTTTGTTAACACAATTTATCATGTGTAAGTGGTACAAATGGGTGTTTTTAAGCAGAAAATTTACGTCTTAAAATATCCCTGAATAGCATTCTGGGGTGTAGTATTTATATTGTCAGGAGGGACTTTTAGGAGCTGCTGTGGAGGAAGCTGCAGGCCGGAGCCAGAGAGGAAGCCAATGAGAAATGAGTTGAACCCAGACACAGTGCAGAGACCATGGGCTTTATTTTGGTAGACCAGACACAATTTGTAAATTTGTATCTGCTCTTGTCAAAGTGTTCTGCATTTTGTTAACTTGTTTTCAAACATGTAATTGTGTTTCAGGACCTGTAAAATTGTTATGGAATTGCAGTTTTGTTTTATGACATGCAAAAATGTTTTCTAAAATGTAAATTTAAAAAAAGTTTTTATAAAGTGTTTCACGTTTTGTAATGTGTGAGAAAATGACCCATTTTCTTGAACAGGATTATGTCAATATTGCCAGAAATACGAAGAGTCCTTGTCCGTTTTTGTCACAGAAAGAACAAGTATTCAACAAATATTACTTGGGGGCCACAATGTAAAGTTTTATTTCAAATGCCATGTCTGGAGCTTTGCAATAGTTAGACGTTTTCTCTTTAACTTATATTTATTTATATTTGTTTTTCAGCCGCGCCTCATATCCGCAATTGTGACGTCACTCACCGGAAGTAGTCAGCGAGACTACCGGATTCTCCTTTTTGTTGATCATATTTTTTCCTTTACGGCCTGTTACTGAACTACTGACGGCTGTTTGTTTCAGTCTTTGTGGCAAATTGTTATAGACGTTAGCACAGACATTACTCCCTCTCGAACCGGAGGATTTTATACAGAAAAAGAGCTACCTTCAAGTGTTTAGTGTCGTCGGCCCGAGGCTGGGCTAACATTAGCCTAGCATAGCATTAGCTTGTGCTTTAGCTGTCACTCTAGCTGACTTCAGAGTCTTAAAGTCAGCTGTTTGACCACTCCATTCTTAAAAAAGAAGAAAAAAAACAAGAAGACAAACATGGCAGTGGTCAACGAAGGAGCCCTGAAGAAAATGCTGAAGGTAAACTTGTCGTTCAAAGCCAATGCTAACGATAACAAACATGTTACTGTGAGCTAACGTTAGCTTCAGTAAATAATAATTTTACCCCAAAAAAACTACTCGTTTTGCTATGAAAGTACAAAGCTACGATGTATTAGGACGAAACACGTGTAAATATTCGTTGTTTGACTAAACCACTTACCGTACATGGATGTTGGAGCACATATTTCTACATCCGTTTAAAAAAATTGTTTTTTTTGACTAGTGAGAAGAGAAGCTGTGGGATTAATAAATATAAATATATTTTACTGCGTCCCCCTACCCTCCTACTCCTTTTCAGACATGTTCCATTAGATATAAGTGTCGTGGATGAGTGTGTGATGGTTTTCTTCTTTTAATCTTTCTTGTAGATATGTGTCTTATTTAACACTGCTGAATTGTTTAAATTGTGCAATAACAGGTAAGTGTAGTGGTGTTAATAAATACTTGAGTAAAAGTACAAATTACTCTTCTCGAAAACTACTCATAGTGTTAATTAATTTTTAATCAATGGATGTTTTATTGTGTCACCAATAGCAGAATTTTCATTTGATTCACCTGAATAAAATATCTACGTCAAGCACATTTGTTAGATGAACAGTGTATAGAGAATTTACGTCGAGACTGTTTGTTTTGTAACCAAATATAGATATAAAGCAGGAGTTTGTTTTGTTAAAAGAATGACTAAAATGTTATTGAATTTACAGAGAACAGTTTCAGCTTTTGGATGAGAATAGACTAGAGTGAAGTGTGTGTGTCTTTAAAGGGTTCATGCTTAATGATGATCATAGGAAAAAGAATGTTCAAGTTGCTTGAAGTAATAGAAGAAGAGACTATTCGCTCATGCCCTGATTTCTGGTTAAATGCTTGCCTAAATTTGGAGCCTCCTTACCAACAATCTAACATGGTTCATTTTCAATGGATGCAATTTGGTGTTCTGACTTCATGTACCATTGTGTCACTCTGGCACACAGTCTATGTTATTACACATTAGTAACTCCATCTTATTACAATTTCAGTCTAACCAATGGTACTGACAGTATCTTTGCAGACTTATCTTAGCCAAATTAGTAAACTTAACACACACAGAAAATAAGAAAGCAACGTCATACAAGTATAGCTTGCACTGCATTTGGGTACTGTCTCTTTTTCTCCACCTGTACAAGAAAAATTCCTCCAGGTACGACATCATCCTCCATCTTTTCTTTTTCATTTTCACTGTTGGCAGTGTTGTCTTCTGCCTCCCTTTTGGCTACCAAATCTTAAATAAATTACATTTTTACTCTGCTGTATAGGAATGTTAGCTCCAGAAACCTGTGCTTGCTGCACTGCTGCAGTGCAGTTACGCCATAGTTTAATTAGCCCGGTCACGATCGAATGGCTTTATTGGCTGCAGAGATGCAGATGAAAAGGACTGAATATAAATTCAAGTTATGGCCTTACTCAGTAGTGATGTTTGATTTTAAAATGAGCGAAGTAGATTGCTTTCTGTAAATTGTACTCACATTTGAGTAAAACTATACACAGAAAACAATTACAGTAATGTGAGTATTTGTATTTTACTTCCACAATGCTGCCTGAATATGTCTGAAATGAATTAAAAAAAACTAGCTCGTTATCTACATGTGTTTATAGAGTGTATGGCCAGTTTTCACTGTTATCAGAAACTCCTTTCTGTTCAGTCCTTCCTCAGTGGTTAACTGGCTGGTTTAACCCTGTTAGCTGCTGATGCTCTGTACTCTATAAAGTTTTCAGATAAACAATAATTTCAGACAAAAACTTCAAATTGACTTCTTGAAAACAACCTGGAGAATATGTTAAGTTCCAGTCTTTAAGTTTAATGATCAAACAACACATTTTGTTTGTTCGTATGTTTGATAATTCAAGCAAAACTCAAATAGAAGTGAAGTGGATTAAACTATCAAGATGATTGATATTATCCCTTAAAAGTTGGTCACTAACAGACAGGTTTCATTAGTTAGTGACTCTTGCTTGCAACAGAGTAACAGCAATGTCATTAAGTAATCATATTTCTAAGGAAAAGTCAACAAATAAGAACGCTCTATTCTTCTCCAACAGCAAAGATCAAAGTCAGCGGTGTTCTTTCAAACCACATAGTACTACAGTGACGATGTAGGCAAGGCTGCTCTGGTTATCCAAGAGGACGGTATTAGAGGGAGGTGTAACAATAGGTAATCCATCCAGCATCTAGATCGTTTTATCTGGTGCAGGGTCTCAGCTTACTGCGAGCGAGGGCAGGATGCACCCGGGACAAGACAGACAACCACACACACTCACATCAAGGGGCAAGTTAGGGTCACCAGCGAACCTCACATGTATGTTTTTGGACTGTGGGAGGTTTCCTGTGTGAGAAAACTCACGCACGCTCAGGGAGAACGTACAAACTCCACACAGAATGGCCCCGGCCGGTATTTGAACTCATGAAGTTCTTATAAGCATTGAAAATCTAAAAAATATTCTCCCAAAATCATATTCCTGTGCTTATTTATGGTACGATGTACAGAGGTGTCCGCAATTTATTTTAAAGAGAGAGATTGACACAGTAACCACGAATCCAGATTAGGCCTCTGCTGTGCTCCTGTATTTCAAGTTTATGAAGCAACATATAAGGACATTAAACTGTTGCTTTTTCACATTCCTGTTACAGACTGCTTGAACAAACTTCATGAAACATGCCAGCTCTCTCTCTCTTTAACAGCATCGTGCGATGTGGTTCGTAAATATTTGAATTGTTGATCAGGCCTTTGTTCGTCCACAGTTCCTCTTTTAGGATCATAAATCCAAGCATTGAACCAAACAGTGGACTGTACTGTTCTGTATCATATCAAGAAATGTGGACCTAATGGGTTTTGTGAATTTGTGCCAGAAAAATGGATCAAATAAAGAAGATTTTAATTGGTATTTGCAGATCAGAATTTTTTTTATAAAGAAAATTAGGACTCGTGGACTCAATTAAAATCCAGGTATAATTTAAATATTAACATGAATGTAAGAGCCCCAACAGGAACAATTGGCAAATTAATCAACAGTTTTATGTCCATCCATAAGAATTCAATCGATTAAATTAGACTGAAGCCAGTGAAGTCGTTTCTGAAGCTCCAAAACTGTTACTGTGATGAGATTTGTCTTAAAAGTTTCAGTTTGATTTGTTTGGTTTTTTTTTTTACTCAAAATCAAAAAGTGGTTCGCTCCTCTGTCTCTTCATTTCAGGCATCTTTGTTGAATTTGTTTTCTTTTTCTTTTATCCAGCAATACAAATACAAAGAAATGACGGTCCGAGAGATCACCAACGTCATCTCCCAGTACAAGGACTTGAAGCCGGTCATGGACGCCTATGGTAAATGAAATCTTACCGATCTAACAGATGCTTACTGTGGTTCTAGCTCATGCATATGAATCTCATGATTTTGTGTTTCAGTGTTTAATGACGGCTCCACCAGGGACCTGATGAGTTTGACGGGGACGGTTCCTGTCAGCTACAGAGGTAAACGATACTCCAGTGGATTTATTTTTCCACAGTGTTCTTAAAGTGTGTAAGATTTCTCTCTGTTGATCTCTTCATGTGTGATCCTTTGCGTTCACTTTTTTTTTTTTTTTTTTTTATCTTACAACTTCAATTAGTGTGTTTATAGACTTCTGATGGTTTTATTCAGTTGTTGGTTTGTTTTTTTCAGGCAACGTCTACAACATCCCAGTATGCCTGTGGCTGCTGGACACATATCCCTACAATCCTCCCATATGTTTCGTCAAGCCCACGAGCGCCATGATGATAAAAACCGGCAAACACATCGACGCCAACGGGAAGATCTACCTGCCTTATCTACACGAGTGGAAGCACGTGAGTTTCACGCCGGTATCTTCTGTGTCGCAGCTCTGCAGTGGCGTTCATGCAGCTCTCTTGCCCTCCCGTTCCCCGCAGCCCCAGTCGGACCTGTACGGCTTGATTCAGGTCATGATCGTGGTGTTCGGAGAGGAGCCCCCTGTGTTTTCTCGGCCCACCACACAAACCCCGTACCAAGCCTTCCAAGCCGTCGGACCTCCGAATTGTGAGTAGACGTGTTGGTTTGCATGATTGCAAGCGCCTTTCTAATAGAATACTATTACAGTGTGTGATGATGTCTTGAATTCTGTTGAATATTTAGTATTGTTGCATGCTCACAAATTGTAGTCACTAAATGTAAAGGAGTTAAGAGGTTAGTTACTACAGTAAATGCATGGATTTGTTCTCCTGCTGTAGTTTTACTGCAGTTGACTTCATAAATTCCCTCTGAGATGCAGTGAGTCTTTTCACCACTAGATGGCGCTCACACATCACAACAGAAAGAGTGTAAAACATGGCTACTTTATCCTGGCCAGGTACGATGTTCTGCATGTTTCAGGTCTCTCCCTTGTTCAGCACACTTCAGCCTGATGCTGGTGTCTTCAAAAGCCCAGTAACGAGCCCTCATTGCAATCAGGTGTGCTTCAACTGGGAGAGACCTAAAACAGGCAGGACACCGGCCCCCCAGGACCAGGACTGAGGAGCGCTGGTGTAAAACCCATCAGATCAAGCCTTGAGGGAATCAAACTGAATGTGTTCATATTGATCAGTTTGTCCGTCTCCTTCTAGCCTCCTACATGTCTGGGATGCCTGCAGTGTTGCCCTATGGCCCCAATCCAAACTCCGGGTGAGATGTTGTTACAACTCTGTCCCTTCAGCTGCTACATGTGTCGCTTCTGTGGCCACTTTCACACATGAAGTCCAGCTGCTGAAGGTTAAAGAACACATTTCCCTCTTTTCAGAGGCTACCCAGGGTACCAGTACCCCGGAGGAAACTCGTACCCGGCCACTGCTGGACCCACACACTTCCCCGCACAGACTCCAGTCTCCACAGTGGGTAGGTATTACATGGAGAGCAGCGGTGTCAAACATAAGGCCCATGGGTTAAAAGCGGCTCGTGAGAAGCTTCAGTCTGACCCATTAAACCGTCACGCAAAATGTTTAAAATTCAAAGAAAACATTGATTTTTTTTTGTAAACACATTTTCTCAGAGTAGAGAACAAAACTCTCAGACCTGAGCTCAGATATCAGTGATGCTGCCATGAAAGCTAGCAAGCTAGCATTAGCCTCAACGCCATGCTGTCAGGGTGAGTTTGTAAAAACACGCATAATGCAGCAGCTACAGACGTTTTTTGGACATTTCACTGTATTTTGCACCAGAAGGTTTTCATGAAGTTGACTTTTTGTTGAGATTTTAGTCATTTTCTGCCAGTAATGGTTTGGTTTTCTTGAAAAATAGACATTTTCATCACACATACTCTGAAAGAAGACATTTTAAAAAATTTCAATTTGGCTCTCTGAAGATGAAACTGTTCTGCATGTGGCCCCTGAACTACCGTGTGAAATAAGTCATGCTAAATCTTACTTAGCTGAATTACCTTTGAATAAAACAATACGTCTCCACGGCCTCCAGTGAAAAGTCTTGACCTTTGGAGTGAGACTCTCTCACCCTGGGACTGACTTCAGCGGCTCGCCGAGCCACCAGTGAAAGGTCACCACTGTAACCAGAGTGGGGCGTATTAAAGGTCAAAGGGTGGAGGATGGACCTGAGCAGTCTCACCCCTCCACCCCCCCCTCTGCATCTTCCATGCTCCTATATTTAGGGTGGGCACAGATCCTCCACACAAAAGCAAAAGTGATGATCCGTGTGCAGCAGGGAGAGGCTGCTGGAGACCCGGCCTGCAAGACGAGCCCCACTCGACTCCTATATTTAGTAAAGGAGAAGAAACGGGTTTGCCTGTAAGCCGAACCAACTCTGACATTTGTGTTGCTGAGTTAAGAAAGTACTCAAAGCTGGTCTTGACTCTGGAAACATCTCACCAGTCGTTCACTCTTACATAATTTCTTCTCCACACACAGAGTTTACTAACACCTCCAGGCCTCCTGTATGAAGTATTTTCAGTGTTGAATCCTGATGAAAGAACTTCTGAAGTAATTAACATACTTTTATCAACATATTCAGCAGCGTTGAACGTTAATTTGATTGTGTTTTAATTTGGTTTTTCATAAAGTGTCAAAACATCAGTTGGTTCAGGAGCCACATGCAGTCTAATTTGACCAGGAGTGGGTCAAACTGGTAAATTAGCCTTTAAGTTTAAACATCAAAGTTTTACCTTGTTTTGATGGAGAGTATACAAGATAAAAATTTCTTTGTTTTCAGAAAACCAAACAGTTACCACAGAAACAATCTCAACATGAAGATGTTTTTAATGAAACATTCTGGTGTAAAATACAGTGAAACTTCTCTTATGTTGCATTGTGGGTGTTTTTACAAAGTCAGTCTGACTGCTTTGTTTTTGTTTTTAGTTTGTTATCTTTCATGAGGGCATCACTGACATCAGTCTGTCTGCTACTCCTAAGAAAAATGTTTTGGTTGTAGCTTCCTGTGAGCTGGTTTTGGCCCACGGGCCTCATGTTTGACATCCTGAAGTCTGTCCCTGTCATGTGTTTTAATGTTTTTGATTGTTACTCTCTATACTTATCATTTTGACAGAAGTGGTGGATAAAAACATGTAGCTTCCGCAGTAAACTGAGGATTTATGTTTGAATCCTTTTAGTTATTTATTATTATTTTTTTTAATTTACTGTTTGCATTTCAGCTCATTTTGTCCATTTCTTCCACTTCAGGTCCAAACAGAGACGGCACCATCGGTGAAGACACCATCCGTGCGTCGCTGATTTCTGCCGTGAGCGACAAACTGCGCTGGAGGATGAAGGAGGAGATGGACCGAGCTCAGGCGGAGCTGGACGCCCTGAAGAGGACGGAGGAGGACCTGAAGAAGGGACATCAGAAACTGGAAGAGATGGTGTCCAGACTGGACCAGGAAGTGGTGAGACGCCCTCAACGGCTCACATGACCGCTCATCAGGTTCTTTCTGTTCTGACTGTGCAATTTTTTTTTTGTTTTTTTTATCTTCCTCCAGACTGAGGTCGACAGGAACATCGAGCTCCTGAAGAGAAAGGACGAGGAGCTGAGCGAAGCCCTGGAGAAAATGGAAAACCAGTCGGAGAACAACGACATCGACGACGTGATCGTGCCCACTGCCCCGCTGTACAAGCAGATCCTCAACCTGTACGCCGAGGAGAACGCCATCGAGGACACCATCTTCTACCTGGGAGAAGCCCTCCGCAGGGGAGTCATAGACCTGGAAGTCTTTCTCAAGGTACAGTCTGGGTGATTCTATGAAAGCGTCCCGCGTTGCTCTCTGAGTTTTTATTAACTGAGACTCGTTTCTTTCGCAGCACGTGCGCCTTCTGTCCAGGAAGCAGTTCCAGCTGCGCGCTCTCATGCAGAAAGCCCGCAAGACGGCCGGACTGAGCGACCTCTACTGACCCCCGCTGACCCCCTGCGTTCTCTCTCCTCCTCTTCCACCCTCTTACTCCCTTCTTATTCTCTTCTTCGTGAGACAAAAATCAGTCGGCCTCGATGGAGGATTGTCCAAATTCCGGCCTCACTTGTGTTAAATCAAATCATCTTTCAGTCTGAAACGTCGTCAGTTTGTGGATCAGGTACTGTTTGTCGTGGACATTTGTTGGTACAGGTCTGAAACGTGGCGTCAGGCGGCGCCGGTTCCTGTTCGCAGTCCCTTCGCCAGACAGTCATTTGGCTAGTAAGCACAAATGAGAGGCGGCGTTGCCGAGCGCCCTGTCACCCCCCCCCCCCCCCCCCCCCCCCCCCCCTCGCCCTCCGTAAAGAAACGATCAGGCTCTTCAGGACGGCCGCGGCTCCAGCCTCAGGGTTCAGCCCACTGAGCTCCATACAGCCGAGGACCCGAGCCCTCCGCTTTCCCCACGCTGCTCCTCGTTCTGCCCGCTTGGTGTCTCCTCCTGATGGCGTGAGCGAGTCGGCTGCTCAGGTTTCCCCTCCAGGCCGGCTGCGTTCAGCAGTCGGTCGTGCGCAGGAGCTGCTTCACTCTGTACAGTTTCTCTCATTTAGGGCGGATCTTGATGAGATTTCACAAGGGAAGTTCATCGCTCTCTTTGTTTACTTTTCTGTTTTCCTTCTGCTTTCTGTTGTGAATAAGGCTTTCGAGGGTACAAAGTAAGCAAAGATCTATTGTACTAATCAAAAAGTTAACTTATGTCAAGTTTGATCTCATTTAAATTAGCCTTTTACTAAATGCACTTTGAATTGTATGATAGACGATCTGTATTTTCCTGTTTTCAGTTCAGCCATAGATCACCTTTTTTCTTTTATATCTGTAGATTTATGTAAATCAGTTGAAATAAAATAAATCTGATATAATGTGCCGTCTGCCGGGGATCATTTCAGTCCTGAAGAAACATTGTGTTTGTTATCAGCTGAAAAATTACTGCAGCACTTCTGTCTTCCTCAAGAATTACAAACGAAAGGCTCTATATAGAAACTCTCCTGTGGCCAAACCATCAAGACAAAGGTTCTGTGTGTAGATTCAAGTGTTCAGGTTCTTGTCTGAGTGTGAAGTTTGGCGGATCATGGCTTGTTTTTGGGGAGTTGTTCTCGGCCCCTCATTTCCAGTGAAAAGAACTCTGAAAGCTTCAGCATACCAAGACAGTGATGGCACCGATGCACAAATCAAGGTCATTCAAGACCTGGATGATCCAGTTTGACTGGCCTGCTCAGAGTGCCAACCTCAACCCAACAGAACAGAGCGGGGACTCCTCCCATATCAGTGTCTGACCTCACAAAAGGTCAAAAACTCCCACAAACACACTCCTCAAGCTTGTAGAAAGCCTTTCTGGAAGAGTAGAAACTGTTAAAACTGCAAAGGTTTGACTATGGTTTGATAATGGGAAGTCACTTAAGGTCACATGCATGTGACAACAAGTGAGCAAATACTTTTGTTTTGTGTAGATGAGCTTTGTGAAGCAGCTGTACTTCAGAATCCATTGAGCATCAAGAGTGAAGAGCAGAAGCTTTGCGACCACATTTTGATGATCCAAAGGCAGCAACATGGGAGTTACACAAAACAGAACAAAAGACATACTGGGATCATGATTCTGGCAGATTTATTGGATGGTACAGCAAATAAAAATCCATATCCAGCTGCCATGACAGGTACAGTTCTTCAGTAAGTCAGTGAACGACTGATAAATCTAGTCCTGTAAGATCAATACATAAATAGATCTCATCTGTACGATAAATAACAGAATGCATTTGTCTTTATGTTGAATTCCAGAGTCAGGCGGTGTGAAGGAAACCCTCGTGATGGCATTCACTGTGGACAAACAAACGACACCTGGAGGACGACTCTCCCACTGGCTCTGTTTTCTCTGGTAAGACACGTTTGCCAAACCTGGTGAAATGTAACCCTTTCCGTTAGTGCACTTGTGGTGGAGTCTGTTCGCGTCGGCGCCACGCAGCAGATGCATCGTCGTTTTACCAAAAGAATGATTAAGGTAACTTTGGTATCAACGGGCGTTTGGACCGGAGACGTGTGGCGGCAGTGTTCAGTTTCATGGCTGTGGGCGGATAGGAAGCCCTCCTCATAGAGAATGGAATGTCTCTACTGTACTCCGGATAAAAAATAAAAACAGATTACCACGGTTGAAGCAGTTAACGGTAACACGGCGAGTAACAGACAGTACAATACGCCCGATATGCAGAGGCCCTCTGAGTGGGCGGGGCCTCTTTGGTACACAGATGGACGACTGGGGGAGGCGGCAAAGGAAAAACGACACTGGTTCGGCTACAAGCACTTGGCTTTTTATAATCTTCAGAGGTCACGTTCAAGCCATTGCAATGAAGGACAGAGGAGGTAAGGAAGGGGGCGGGGTTTGACTCGGGTGCTTCGGAGGAGCGCTCCTCACAGGGTGAGCTCCTTCTGTACGCCCCACAGCGTCTCGGCGCTCTTCACCAGCTGCTTCTCCTCGTCGGGCTTCAGGGTCATGTGGATGACGTCCGTCAGGCCGCTGTTGCCCAGGACGCAGGGGACGCTCAGGAAGACCTCGTCCTTCACGCCGTGCATGCCCTGCACCGCACGGAGACAAAGACACCATCAGCAAAATGTACAGCGTAAAGAAAGAAAGGAAAAAGTGGAAGGAGGTCTCCTGACCTGGACCAGTGTGGACACTGGGTGCACTTTGTGCAGGTTCTTCAGGATGCTCTCCACCAGGTCGGCCACGGACATGCCGATGGCCCAGGAGGTGTAGCCCTTCAGCTTGATCACCTCGTAAGCTCTGCAGAAAAACAATGTCAGTGAAAACTACACCTCTAACACATGGAGGACTGTCTGGATTCTGCAGGTTGCTTCCAGTTTAAAGGGAGTGTTTCCTGTCCTCCGTCTCCTCTGCTCGCTCACGTGGAATCGTTGGATTTTCTCTGTAACACTGTCTTGAAGTGACTCTGCTGTGTTTGGCGCTATAGAAATAAGACTGGAGGGATTCATCACTGGAATCTCCATTTAAATAAATGTGAGCTTCCTCTTCTCCCAGCTTCCCCAGCCATCTCCTCCTCTTTTGAAATCCTCTTCCTTTCAGACTTTTCAAACATTCAGGACGCATTTCTTATTCTTCTGCACATGGCCGACCTCTTGAGGACCTGGCTGTTGTAACATTCGTCTCTCTGATAGTAAAGTCATATCAAGCGCTATTGCATCATGTCAGAAAGCCGTTTGCTCAGATTTCCATGTGGAAATAGTCATGCACGGACTTCCGGTGACGCCATGTTGTGAGACACACGCACGGAGTGGAGCTCCCCAGGAAATCAGCAGTGTTTTGCATTTTACAACATTAGATGGCATCTTAATTAAAAGAGGGTGAACCTGAATGACAACAAGACAAATATGAGCATGTCCAGAGATACGAGGAACGCGGGGAAACAGCAAAAAGCGCAAGAAGAAGCGAAAGGAAAAAAAGGGCAGCCATCTTCCCCAAACGAGGCGAGTGCAAAGGTGGACGCAATGAACATGGAGGAGATTCTCCGGGAGCTGAGAGAGTTACGGAAAGAAAATAAAGAGTCGTTTGCAGACACAAAGGCCTCGTTATCAAGACTGGAGGTGTCCGTCACGGATTTGAACCAGAGAATGGAAAAATTGGAGCAGAGAACCGATGAGGCGGAGACAAGAGTCAGCGCAGCGGAGGAGACCGGTGAGCGCCATGAAAGGATGATGCGGCACCTGTTGAAACGGGAGGCGGCTCTGACTAATATGTGTGATGACCTACAGAATCGAATGCGCCGCAACAACTTGAGAATTTATCAAGTCCCCGAAAACAGCGAGAAAAATGATACAATTGGTTTTGTGAAGGAACTAATTGAGACTGCGCTGCAACTCCCGCCTGAAGTGAATGTACAGATTGAGAGAGCGCACCGATCGCTGAGACTGAAGCCGGCCGCGGCGGCGGCCCCGCGCTCCATTATCGTGAGGTTTCTGGATTATACAGTGAAGGAAGCGGTGCTGCGGCAAGCCTGGGCCCAAAAGCAAGTAAAGTTTCAAGGAGAGGTGATTTATTTTGATCATGATTATTCTCCAGAAGTACAGAGGAAGAGGGCGCGGGTCCGTGGAGTGATAAAACAACTGAAGGAGAAAGGCATCCAGGCCAGGTGTCGCTTCCCGGCGCAGCTGAGGGTTCACTTGGAATCAGGAGTAAAGACTTTTCCTACGCTGGTGGAGGCTGCGCCAACACTGATGGGGCTGGGCGTCAACGTGCAGGTGAGCGAGAGAGAGAAGCTGGAACGGGAGCTCTCAAAAGAGATATGGCAACGACAAGACGGTGGAAGGAGAGGAAGAAACGACACGTCGCTGTCTGATGCGGACCTGCGGACCTTTTTACAGAATTAATGTTCACTGAACATTGTTCAGTGATGTGCTCTGGTAACAGATTTTGATGAGGTTACCCTGCTACATTGTGACAAAGTGATACAATATTGATTACAATAAGATGTTACATTTTTCGAGGTGCATAATTGAAACAGCTGAACCTGCTGAAGTTAAAGATAAATTACATAGATATTAGTAAGAAAATAGGGGAGTTAACTCTGGTTTTTCTTTTCATTTTTTCCAAGATAGGATTGCTACCTCACCAAGGATTTAGTTTTTTTCTTTGGTTTGTGGTTAGGTCAGCACTTAGTGCATGTTACCCAGAGGGAATTGAGAGTCACAACCCTCTGCCTGCTTTACAACAAGGGCTGGATACATTTTGTTATTCGGTTGATTTTTTGGAAGTCACATGTGAGTTCATTTATTTCACTTTCTTTGTTCTATGTGTAAATAGTTCTTATTTCCTTGGCATGTTAGTCATGTCCACACAAATGGCATGTGTAAATATAATGGCAAAGTTATTTTCTTTATGCAACTGTGATAAGAGGGAAAGTAAAATGATAACAAGAAACATTTTATGTCTGATTTAAGGATTATCAGCTATAATGTGAAAGGAATAAATGGTCCTATAAAAAGGAAAAAGATTTTCACTCAGTTGAAAAAACTTAATTGCTCAATAGGTTTGTTACAGGAAACCCATCTGAATGATGTAGAACACAAGAAATTAAGAAGGGAATGGGTTGCTCAGGTATTCTATGCATGCTGTTGCAATAGTAGAAAGAGAGGAGTGGCGATTTTGATCAGTCGGTCCATTAGTTTTGCATATCAAAGAGAAGTAAAGGATAGAGAGGGTAGATATATTCTTATTATAGGAACAGTTGGTGGAGTTGAACTTACCATCATGAATATCTATGCTCCCAATGAAGATGACCCTACTTTCTTTAAAGAAATAGCATCTGTATTGGCAAAGGAAGCTAGAGGTACCATAATTTTAGGGGGTGACTTTAATTGCGTTTTAAATGGGAAAATAGACAGATTACCATCTGATTATGGACCTTCTAGCAGGAAAGCAAAAGCATTAAAACACATGTTAGAAGAATTAGGATTAGTGGATGTCTGGAGAGCCAAGAATCCATCGACAAAAGATTTCACATTTCTGTCTATGGTGCATGGGTCTTATTCTAGAATTGATTTAATATGTATTTCAAAACAAAGCTTGCACAAAATTAGAGAATGTGTTATTGAACCCAGTACTTTGTCTGATCATGGTCCTGTAAGGCTGAAGTTAAATTTAGGTTTGGATTGGCACTTTAAATACTGGAGACTGAATGTGTCATTGCTAACTGACCCAAGTATTAACGAACAAATAAAGCAAACAATAGATGAGTACTTTACAATCAATGAGAATGGATCAGTGTCTCCCTCAATTCTCTGGGATGGAGCTAAAGCAGTGCTGAGAGGGAAGTGTATTGAGATCGCTGTCAAAATAAAAAAACAGAGAATTGAAAAGGAAAAACAGTTGGAAAGTGATATTAAAAGATTAACGCATGAACATAAAGTAACAAAAGATGAACAGGTATTAAAGCAACTACAAGACTGCAGAGCTTCTTTAGACAAACTTCTCACACAGAAAGCTGAGGGAGCACTTCGATACACAAATCAAAGATACTATGAAATGGGAAATCGAGCGAGCCGGCTTCTTGCCTTTCAACTGAGAAAAGAACAGTCAAATCGTGTCATTCCTAAGATAAAACACCCGACATCTTTGACCGAGGTCTCACACCCACAAGAAGTAGCTGAAGCTTTTCAAATTTTCTATAAAAACCTTTATGATGCACCAGAGGAGTCACAAAACAAAAAGAAAATCGAAAATTTGTTTAACAAACTTAATTTAGCAAAGCTTTCCGTATCTGAGGCAGATGAATTATTATCTCCAATTCGAGAAAGCGAGATACAAGATGTTATCAAATCATTGAAAAGCAACAAATCTCCAGGTACAGATGGTCTTCCAGGTGAATTTTACAAGACCTTCATGGTGGAGCTTGTGCCAAAACTTTGTCAGACCTTTAATTATGCCTTGCAGGAGGATGATCCACCAAGGAGCTGGTCAGAGGCCATAATTACAGTAGTTCATAAAGAGGGGAAAGACCCACTGGACTGTGGTGCCTATCGGCCAATTAGCTTGTTGGGGACTGATGTAAAAATTATCAGTTCCATAATGGCAAATAGGATTCAGAAGTATTTAATTAAATTGATTAACCCTGACCAGACAGGGTTTATACCCGGCCGTCAGGGAGCAGACAATATAAGAAGAGTTTTAAACATACAGTCACTCGCGAGACACTCAGCCCAAACATCAATGTTACTCAGCCTTGACGCCGAGAAGGCATTTGACAGGGTGGATTGGTCATATTTGAATTACACTATGGAGAAAATGGGATTCAATTTGACATTTATAAGATGGATTAATACTCTGAATAAAAACCCAGTATCAAGGATTAGAGTGAATGGATGTTGCTCCAAATTTTTTGAGATTAAAAAAGGTGTTAGACAAGGAAATCCAGTCTCTCCTATTCTGTTTGCATTGTGCATTGAACCACTTGCCGAGTTAATTAGGGGAAATGATCGGATCGAGGGAATAGTGGATGAAGGAGGTGAGATGCATAAAATTTCATTATTCGCAGATGACGTTCTTTTGTTTTTAAGAAATCCACAGTCTTCTATTCCAGCTCTTATGCAATGCCTGAGGGATTATGGGGAGGTCTCAGGATATAAGATTAACGAGATGAAATCAGAAGCAATGATGATAACAGGATGCTGGCCCACGAGCTTGGACAGACAGGTGAAATTCAGGTGGTCAAAAAGGGGCTTTAGATACCTAGGAGTTATTATGACCCATGCATCAAATCAGCTATTTAAAGCAAATTATGATAAACTTGTCTCGCAAATTAAGAATGACTTGGAAAGATGGGAATTGCTTCCTTTGTCTTTGGTCGGGAGGGTCGAAGTTATTAGGATGAATATTCTGCCCAGATTGTTATTTCTTTTTAATTCATTACCTATCACTGTTCCTGTATCTACTTTTACATTTTTGGATAAGCTTGTTTCTAAATTTATATGGCAAAACAAACGACCAAGAGTAAGACTCAAAGTCCTGTGTGCACGCAAGGATAAGGGTGGATTAGCCTTGCCACATTTCAGAAGATACTACTGGGCAGCACAACTTGGAAAATTGGTTTCGTGGATGAGATTAGATATGGATACAAAATGGGTACAGATAGAGCAAGGTTCAGTAAAAAATGTGTCACTCTCAACTCTTCCCTTTCTAAATTCAAAAGTGTGGAAGAAATTTAAGATTCGAAACGAGTGGGTTACCTACACATTAAAGATGTGGGAGAGGATAAGACGATTATTGAATTTACCTCTATTTTTATCAAGGGCAACAACAATAACCAATGCCTGTGACTTTCTTCCAGCAAAAATGGATGGGGGTTTCATTAAATGGAGGGAGAAAGGCCTCATCACAGTAAATCAATTATTTGAAGGAATAATTTTCAGGACTTTCTCCCAACTCCAGGCAAAATATGGCATTGATTCCAAAGATTTATTTAGATATTTTCAAATTCGGCATTACCTGATGACACATAATGAATGGGGAAAAATTAAAGAAGCTCCATCTAATTTTGAACAATACTGGATTGAAATCGCAGAGAATAAAACTAACACTAAAAACACAATATCTCGTATTTACAATAGGATTTGTATGGACTCATTAGTAGACACGTTGGATGTGAAGGGCAAATGGGAATTGGAAGCTAATATAATAATTGCGGATGAAGAGTGGGAGAATTCCTGGGTGCCCTGGCAGAAATGTTTAAGCAGCCCAACTTGGAAAGAATTCAGTTGGAAAATGAGAATAAGATATTTCAAAACTCCACTGGTAATAGCTAGTTATAATAAATGTTCCCCCCAATGTTGGAGGGGTTGTGGAATGATTGGGGACTTCTCTCATATTTTCTGGGATTGCCCTAAATTGCAAAATTTCTGGGGGAACGTGAATCGAGAAATAAATGTGATTTTGAACTTGAATAGACCAATTGAGCCACAACAGCTAATTTTGGGTACAGTACCATTAATAGACATAAAGAAAAATACTGTATTTTTGCTCAGAGTTCTTTTGCTGCTTGCTCATAAAATGATCACTGTAAACTGGCTAAAGCCCCACCCACCCACTTTGGACCAGTGGACCCAAAGGCTGAAGGATGTGAACTGTATGGAACATATAACGGCAAACCTTCGACTTCAGACAGACTTTTATCATAAAAAATGGGCACCTGTTATAAAGTATTTAGAGAAGTGAGTTTATTGAATTCGTTTAACTGAGCTAGTTCCATGTTTTGTTGTCATTGGGTTTTATTTTATAATGTTTTATTACTTTGGAGATAATTGAATTTGCAAAGAATGTTCTTCCACTTTTTGGTGATTAGATTGTTTTTGTATTTGTTATTTCTAATGGCCATTTTGTATTTGTATCTGTCATGCTTTGTGAGATTCTGTCAAGGAACCTGTTCTAATAAAAGTTCAAAAAAAAAAGAAATAGTCATGCACAGGCTGGAAGAGAGCTCAGCTGCTGTGTCAATACTGTGGATTGATATGTTTGAACTGGGTACTGTATTAAACACACAGTGTGACGGACCTGCCTCGGCTCGCCTTCTGGCTCAGTCCTGGTCAAAATCCTTCAGGGTAGCCAATCAGCAGCCAGAAACTCAACTGTGACAAAGTCTTCATTCCAAAAAGCTTTTCTTCTCGTCAAGCTGCTAAAGGCTGAGCCTGCTGGGAGACGCCGAGTCGTCGTATTGGTGCTCGGGGAACAGCACTGAACTCACCCGTCAACCACCTTCTTGTGCACCTCCTTCCAGTTCTCGCTGTCTCCCTCAGCTCCCATCTGCGGGTTGAGGCTCTGAAGAGAGACCCCGGCGACGTTGACGCCGCTCCACACGGGCACTGCGGCAGACAGCGGCGGTCAGACGGAAACCCCGCGGCCGAGGCGGCGCCCCCGCGGGGGACCGGACGTTCACATACCACTGGAGTCTCCGTGCTCCCCGACGATCCAGCCGTGGCAGCTGGACGGGTGGAGGTGCAGCTTCTCTCCCATGAGGTGGCGGAAGCGGGCGGAGTCCAGGTTGGTGCCGGAGCCGATGACGCGGTGGCGGGGGAAACCGCTCAGCTTCCAGGCCACGTAGGTCAGGATGTCCACTGAGAGGAGAGAGGAGGAGTGAGCGGGCGCACTACAGGAATCACCACGGCCCTCCAGCCCTTCTCACAACCCCACCCGTCTCACCGGGGTTGGAGACCACCATCAGGATGCAGTTGGGGCTGTACTTGACGATGTTGGGGATGATGAACTTGAAGATGTTGACGTTGCGCTGGACCAGATTGAGACGGCTCTCGCCCTCCTGCTGGCGGGCGCCGGCCGTCACCACCACCACCTTGGAGTTGGCTGTGACACTGTAGTCTGGAGAAGGGAAGAGAGAGAGAGAGAGAGAGGGAGGGAGGTGAGGTCCCGATTCGGCACACAGAAGATTTAAAAACACAGATTCAGGACGCCACTCTCACCTTTGTCAGCCACGATCTTGTGTGTCTTGAGGAAGAGTGAACCGTGCTGCAGGTCCATCACTTCACCCTTCAGCTTGTCCTCCATCACGTCAACGAGGGCCAGCTCGTCACACAAGTCCTGATAACACACACATCTGGCTCATTTAGTATGTTGCAGGTTCGATTCCCCATCTCCCCTTATGTCCACATGTCAAAGTGTCTTTGAGCGAGACTCTAAACGTCAAACTGCTCCCAGTGGCTGGACCTTGCATGGCAGCCGCCTCCATTGGTGTGTGAGTGTGAATGTGAAAAGTTCAACATCAGTGAAATTCATCCGTTACGCTGCTTTATTAAAGGGTCAACGAACCATTTATCAAAAGTCTTTCAGTTTAATGAAGTTGCACCTTTGTAAGTCGCAACACTTTTTTCTCTCTGCTGTAACTACTTATATTGCCGTCAAGGCCACAGGAAAAAAATTACATTGTATATTCTAAAAGACCAGTAGACAACATGTATTTATTAGAATTTTCTTTTTTTTAACTCCAAGAAATCATCATTGTCATAAAATGGCTGTAACACCCCTGTTTTTGGATTTCCTTTCACACGATGACGGTGGATAGCGCCATTGGAAAGGCAACTTTTTGAAAACACTTCATTCCATTGTCGTTTAAACGGGAGAAAATGATGCACTGGAAACGCTAAGGCTCTGTCACCGTGTAGGCGACGGAAACGCTGCTACTGCACAAACAGCGCCCTCTAGTGGGCCAACATGCTAACTACAACATTTTCAGAGTTTCTGCAGAAAAAGACAGTTTTCAAAACGTTGCTGTGTAAACACGTTTTCACCTTGAACGTTGTGTAATCGGGGTCTTGAAGATAATAGCAAAACAACACTATTCCACTTCTTTTGTATGCAAACCGTCGATGGAGGGAGGCGCTTAGAAATGCATCAAACAAACACCGGTTTTGCAGGATTCATTAAATATTAAGGGGAGAATTTATATTCCTAGTAGGTATTGCAGACATTTTTCATTCTGAAGCTCAGTCCTGGAGGATTTCCTCTCATAAAACATCTGTGTTGTGGTTTGTTTGTCATGTACATCCAAACCTGATCCGTGCACGCACCTTGAGCAGGACGCTGATGGCAGACGCCATTCCCACCATGCCGACACCCACCACCGTCACCTTGTTCCTGCTGCCAACAGGCTCCTCCTTCATCACATGGCCGATCAGCTTCTCCTTGGTGGACATCTGCAAACGGCAGCCACACACACATAAAGACGTCTGGAGGGCGAGGGAGGAAGGGAGTACGTGACCGGGTTCACATCCTGCACTCACTCACTCAGATGGATTTATTTCACTGTCACGTCTGCTTCCTTCAACCCAAACTATTTCACAATTACAAGTTCATTCCTGTTTTTCGCCCCTACACTGGGGGGTGGGAGAAAGCGTGTCTCTCTTCATGGCAACGCTGCAGCCTGCCTCTGAGCGGCTGACGTCACGCTCCACCTTCACTGCTTCCTGGTTGGAGAGTCACGACACAGGCGTGACTGGGCTGGATCTCCAGACGTGGAGGAAGGCACGTAGTGGTAGTAAAGAACACGATGGCATTAATCCCCCGACAGAGCTGCCGGAGGGGACGTTTAAAGACCTCTGTGTGCTTCCTGAGATCTCATCATCCAATCATCCGTCTCTCTGAGCCTCAATAGACACAAGCAGATCAACTTAAAGTGCTTTACTCTTTACATGACAGGATTACTTATTATCCTATTCACTGTGAACACGACTCGTTGAAGATTACAATGAATTACACTATACTGCCAAAAGTATTTGCTCAGCTCTCCAAATCATTGAATAGCTACAGGTGGATAAAATGAAGCAGTGAAGTTCAGTGAATTCCAGAGTGGTACAATCCCATAAACACTCTCCTGAAGCGATATAGCGTTTATAAAGCAGAGAAAATGCACATTGATGTTTTACTACTGGTCTGAAATCAGTAAAATTCCTTCATTCTTGCTTGTTTCAGTAAATTTTCGTCCCCAAGAGTTCATGAGAAGTTCAGCGAGCTGTTGGGGAGTCATGTATCCGCCCCGGTGCCTGATCCAGAGGTTTGTGTTTCACATCAGTGAAGATTCTGGAGAGACAGGTCAGTTCTGCCCCTCTGATGGAGTGTTGTTGCAGTAGTAATCCTGACATCTTTAGTACCGTTCCACCAATCACAAGGACTGCATTCATGCAAAGTCCATTCATCCAACCCTGACCAAACAAATGACAGTAATCTGGATGGGAAAGCAGATTCATTCGATGCCAAGGCCATAAAACACGCGCGGAGAGCTCCCCGACACCACAATAGCGCGACTTCCTCTGAAAATCCACCCAGTGAGTGAATGCTGAGCGCTTCCTGAGCCACAGACTGCAGTCAGATGGTCCCTGCAGGCAGCACAGGGGCGTGCGTGACCACTGCGTCTGTTACATCAACCTGCCAGCACGTGCGCGCACGATCACTGCTGCATCACGTTTTCCGCATCTGCCACGAGGATTTGGTCGTTTAACGAAAAAATAATGATTATTATTATTATTATTATTATTATTATTATTATTATTATTATGATGATGATGATGATGATGGTGATGGAGATGCAACAGGTTAAAAAACTAAACTTACAGGCCTACATCCTGCCAAATAAATATTCCAATATATATGGTCATTTAAATCTATCGAAATGCTTGAATAAAAAGTAAAAAATCGATCCAGTCGTATCGATTACACAGACACGCCCCTCTCTGAATTAAGAACACAGAAAGCGCTCATTTAAATGATTTGAATGAAATAACCCGTCCTCCCGGACCCCCCGGTCCACGGGGGACGTGTCGGAGCGCCAGGCTCACCTTGAAGGCTTCAGTTCAGTGGGTGAAACACACGAGCCGGGACGCGCCTGCTGCTGCTCCTCGCGCTGCTCTTCCGCAGAAGTGGTGCCGCTCGAGGAGCGTCGGCTCCTATTTAAAGGCGCACACTCCTGCGGGGACGTTACGCACGCGCATACTTAATGAGGTCTGGCGGACCGAGCGCGCCCACGAGGCGTGTTGCGTGTCACGTCCGCGGCGGGATGCGGCACGCCGGCTCGCGTCGCTCACAACATTCAGTGAGGAATAAAATAATATATATTTCACTGCTCTCGTGTGTTTTTAATTCTAACACGAACACACATTGCGCACGTGCGCAGCATCGGTCCAAACATGTTTTATCCGTGTTTGAAACGCGTTTGGATAGCAAAGATCTTCATGTGAAAAACCACGCCAGGAGGAGTTTTGCGCCACCTTCAGTTCGTTTTAAGTCATTGCAACACTGATCAGGGCGACTCTCCTAACATCTCCACTCAACCTGCTTTGGAATAATAATAATAATGATTAATAACGAGTCCAGTAATTGACAGCCACTCCCTCCCTAAACTAGAATATTTTATTCTTCCATAATTCGATCATACAATAAAGAAATGATTTTAAAATGCTGCATCCTCTCAGACATCACACCACACGCGCCATGCACGTCCCACCGTGAGCCTGACGTGACTCACACTGGAACAAGGAAGTGTGTGTTTTCTCCTCACTGATGTGCCCTACACACGTCTTACTGCCTGGTCAGCGGTGTTTTTAACTGTCATACACATCCCACATACAGCAGCGTGGACACACATGTTTGAATAGTAGAGATCTAAAGTGAAGAGCACTTCAGGAGAAGTATTGCGCCATCTTTAGCTCAGTTGTGGTCATTGCAACATAAACCCGGTGGCCCCTGGCCGAACACAGTGTTCAGGCCGTTTGGATTGCGTAGCTGAGGGATTTCTCAATTCACACAGTTCATCAGACAAAAGGAAAAGACGAGAAAATCTGCTGGACTGGCACGAAACGACCGAGCCTTTCAGCTTTCTATTGTCCTGGATCACAACCTGACTTACAGTGGAGCCACCTGTAGATATGCTGCAGACTGTTTCTTTGCGGATATGCACAGAAGAATGAAATAGTTTTACTCTTTTTTAAAACTTAGAAAGTGAAATTTTACATTTTTAGGTTGTTTAATGCTGTAATTCTAGTTATCCTAGATAAGTATCATTCGACGAGTCACCGATAAGAAACTTATCATGAATATCATGTCAGTTCTGCTTTTCAAGAAACAAAGTGCAATCGACATTTCCCTCCTATGGCAAATGAAGAAATAGAGAAGATAGATGAAATCTATCACCCGAAATAGAATAAAACTCAGAAAAAGAGATGGTAGACGAGAAAAGCAGAGCAACAACATTTTAAAATAGAAGTTAAAAAACAGAAATGTGCAAAAAGTAGTGCAATACACCCTTAAAATGTGCAATATATATGATACTTTATTATCAGTGTTAAAATTTAATTGGAAAGCTGCTCCTCTCACAGTGCAGATGAAGAAATGCAACAAACAGAAATAACATAATATAAGAAAAAACAGAGCAAAGTGGCAGTAGCTTCACATGTTTTCCAGCAGGTGTTTGTGTGTGACGTGTAGAATCTGAGTGAATCAGGGACTCCTAAGAAGAAACTGCTTCTGAGTCTCCCTGTCTTTGATTTGAAACACCTAAATGAGAAGGTCAGGAGGTCAGGATGGATGAGAGGTAGAAGGTTAGAAATGTATAAGAACATGTCAAAGTCATAGAAATTAGAAAAGTTGTTAATAAAATCAATAACATTTAAAAGACAAAAGGCAGTTAAAACAGGGGACCTGAGCTGAAATTTCAATGATGCTGCAATGAAAGCTAGAAAACTAGCATTAGTTTGAGAGCCATGCTGTCAGGGAGAGTTTATGTAAAATGCAACAGCTATAGAAGTTCTGGATACTTCACTGTATTTTGTACCAGATATGAATTAAAATTGGCTTTATGTTGAGATTGTGGTCATTTTCCACTGTAAGTTTGGACATTTTGAGCTTTTTCATCCCGTATACTCTGTGCTCCAACAAAGAAAAACTTCAAAGTTGAAACTGAGATATAGCTATGGCTCTGTTTAACCCGCCCAGCCCACTGTAGCTGATGTTGTGCTGCATGTGGCTCCTGAACTCAAATGTTTTTGAGGCCGAATTCAGCTCATGTGTCACATCAGCACATCATGCTGAGAGAAGCAAAATAAGTTTAGCATTAAATTCAAGCCCACCACAGCTTCATATCACTAAAATGTTTTTTCCCCCCTTCTGATTTGCAAATTCGGGCAGATTAGCTGTTCCATCATGCAAATTGATGCAATCACTTTAGGTGTAGTTTACAAACCAGCCATCACTTGTTAAAGTGTTTGACCTGAAAGAGGCTAATGACTGGAGCCCCGTGCAGCCTGCTCCATGCTCCCCACCATTCTTTGCCAATTTAAAATAAATGAATATATCAATTATGTTTTTATGGGCCTGTAATTTCTTGAGCATGTCTTTGAATAAATATGTTCTCTTTCGAACACCGTGTTTTCACAAGACGCCACCCATTTAGTTGGAGTGTGTGTCGAACATGCTTCACATGAGTCACGAACGGAGTTCAGGTGCTCAGAAGTGTGTTTCATTTTTGGTAAAACAGTCTTCTCTCCACATAAATCAAGTTTGTCAAACACATTTTAGTTCAGGGGCCTGTTTCAGTTCACCATCAACACATCTGCTGACAAATGTGTGTAAACTGAGAGGATGCTACAACGCAGACATGATTCATTATCTCATGTTTAAAATGGTCATTTTTCCACATTACTGGCTACTGACACATTATTGTTACCTGACAAAACTGCTGTTTCACAGTAGGGAAAAAGCCTAAAAATGTAGTTTTTATTTATTCACTGAACTCCAAATGTAAAAACATGTAATTATGATTTCCAGACAAACACTGGGAAAGAAAAAGTGACGAAAAGCAACAGTAGCTCATAAAAATCATGTAAGAAAAAAGAAGTCAAGTCAAGTCAAGTCAGCTTTATTTATAGGGCACATTTACAGACGGCTTAGCCGCGCCAAAGTGCTTCACATAGTGCAATAAAAAAAATAGACATAAAAAGTGCGTAAAAGTCAAAATTCATAAAAACAATCAATAAGACACAGCTTAATCAAAGACAAGAACAAACTAAACGCAAACTAAAACCTAGCTGAAGGCCAGCGAGAAGAGGTACGTCTTCAGGTGAGATTTAAAAATCAATACGGACTCGGCTGCTCGGATGTGGGGAGGAAGGGAGTTCCAGAGTCGAGGGGCCGCTACAGAAAAGGCTCTGCCCCCCCTGGTTTTCAACCTCGACCTCGGAACAACAAGAAGGCGTTGGTCAGTCAACCGAAACGCTCTGGGTGAAGGGGAGGAGAAGATCAGCCAGGTACGGTGGGACAAGGTGGCGCAGAGATTTAAAAACTGTTAGGAGGATTTTAAAATCAATGCGGTAGCGGAAGGGGAGCCAGTGGAGCGACGAGAGAACCGGGGTGATGTGAGCGTGTTTTTTAGTGCAGGTGAGGAGTAGAGCGGCCGAGTTCTGGACTAACTGCAGGCGGTGGAGTTGGGCTTTTCCGATGCCCGTGTAAAGACTATTTCAGTAATCAGGTGAGATGTGACAAAGGCGTGCATGGCCTGCTCTAACCCTGCCTGGGGAAGGTACGCTTTAATCTTTGCCAAGGTCCTCAGGTTGAAAAAGCTTCTTTTGACAACTGCACTAATCTGCTGCTCAAACTTAAAAGAACTGTCTAAAATCACACCCAGATTCCCAACAGCTGACTTGGAGTTACCGGTGAGAGAAACCAGAGTGTTGGTGTGAGGTTCTGGAGAGGTTTTGCCAAACACAATGACCTCTGTCTTCTCCTCGTTGAGGTTGAGAAAGTTAGCCGTCATCCAAGCCTTAATGTCCGACAAGCAGTTTTGCAGAGGCTGGAGAGCAGCAGGGTCGTCGACCTTAAAGGGGAGATACAGCTGGATGTCGTCTGCGTAGCAATGGAAGGAGATATTGTGTTTTTTTATAATATTTCCTAAGGGCAGTAAATACGGGAGAAATAAAATGGGATCTAGGATGGAACCTTGAGGCACCCCACAGGAGAGGGGGGCTGCAGAAGAGGCGAAGTCTCCCAGCTGAACGGAGAAGGTCCTAACAGACAAGTAGGAATGGAAAAACTCCAGGACTGCACCTTCGATGCCCAGGTGTTCGAGGCGAGACAGCAAGGCCTTGTGGTCCACTGTATCGAAGGTGGAAGTGAGGTTTAGGAGCACCAGGACCACAGGACTACCTGAGTCCGCAGCTAGGAGCAGGTCGTTCAGGGCTCTCAAGAGGGCAGTCTCAGACAGGGGTGGGGGTGGGGGTGGGGGGGGGGGTGGGGGGGGGGTGGGGGGGGGGGTGGGGGGGGGGGGGGGGGATGGTGTGTGTATATATGTATTTCATTGCCAATTCTACTGCCATTTGATTCACATGAGCTGTGTCAATTTAATCTGTGGATGAAATCCATCTTTGTAGTTGTTTTCTTTACCTGTGTAATCCAGATCATGAGCTGGAGCGTCTCTTGGATGATACTCAGCGATGAAGGCAGATTGATTTCTACAGACATGAGACAATTCACAGTGCTTTAAATGAAGTAAAAATGTATTTAGGTAAAACTCAAAGTATAATTTATTATTGAATGTAAAGTCTGGGTAAATAACAGCGATTTAAATCCTGATTTAAAGGAAGTTGATTCATGCGTCAGCACACCATCACAATAATCCAGCCTGCTGTAAATAAATACATGAACAAGTTTCTCTGAATGTTGTTGGAATTACATTTATTTTCCCTAAGAAATGTCATGCTGTTCATAATATGATTTGCAAAAACATAAGTAAATAAATGTGAACATTCTCTGAATGGACTAATACTTATCTGCACTAAAACAGAGGAAAACCGTTGAAATTTAAAGAGTTTAATGGTGATTATTCCATGACTGTTCTTGAGATCTAACTGAGCTAAATGTGGCCACAGAATTTGTTCTTCTTATCATTATTATTTATAATATCTAAGTATGTGGCTCCGGATCTAAAATGAATTTGATCCAGTGATGCAATACACACTCTCTACCGCCAGAGGGTGCTATCATAAAGGAAGAGAGCGACATGAGGCCTTTTTAATGTCTGACCGAAATAACAGTAAATCAGTGACTTCCTCATTCAAAATGAAGTGATTGGGTAAATAGGTGATATTCTATTTTAATCAATTTTATTTCTATAGCGCCAAAGACAGCACAGTCTAACAAAGATACTTTAACTGAGAAAAAAAACAACAATTCTGCCAGAGTGAGGAGAGGAGATAAAGGAAAGAAAAAACTCCCTTTAACAGGAAGAAACCCGCAGAACCAGATGCCAGTTGGTAAAGTGGTTAAAGTCACGTTTCACTTTAAGGTTGCAGGTTCAATACTCCATCTCTCCTGATCCAAACGTTGATGCGCCCTTGAGCAAGACACACTGTTGACTTTCAACAGCATCCATCACGTGGCCTTGGACTTGAGAAATCATTTGCTAATATAGCTTCTGCCATGTTGCCTGCTGCAGGAGACAGATTTGGGTTTATTAGATACGTGTGGCGTCGCACTTTATCTCCCAGTGTTTAATGTTGTCAGCTCGCCTGCAGCGTTCGACTCCAAACTTTCTCAGAGCGACCTCTTCTTCTCCCCGCTCGCTGCCGAATTGCATGCTTTAGTCTCAGTCTTGCAGCACTGCTCCGCCTGGTCTCTGGAGTGTGTGAAGATTCAATCCCAGCTCCCCCCTGGAGGAATGAAGACACAGTCGTTTGTCAGGTTAGCTTCCCCTCTCACGCCGCGGGGTCACTTGCCAACACGCGGTTATTGCGCGGGGCATTGGCGGCCGAGGGGCGTCCTCTGTGGGTGATACCCGGTCCGTGGCAATGGAGGGGAATCTAATCACCTCCTCCAGTCTGTGTTTGGAAATAGAAGAGAGATCCTCCAGGGTGCAGCATCACACTCACAGCTCCGTCAGAACAGCATCTGAGGTTACCTGCTTTCACCTCATGGACTCCAGATTTTAGGAAACACGCCTTTGATTCTACAGCTCTGTTCAGACACAAGGCAGTTCACAGCTTTACCCATTTACACATCGTTTCAATTGAAAACGCCTTCCGTTTCAGAAAAGTTTCACATTCACAAGGCAACGTTTTGAAAACAATGTCCATTTACATGGAAATGGCAGAAATGATGTTAGCGTGCCAGGCCACAGGCTGGCGCTGTTGGTTGTTTTAAACAGATGGTGCAAATCGCCAATAAATGGACTATAAGGACTATAACAGAATATGGATTTCAGAGTCATGAAACTCTGGAGGGAAACTTTGTCATTGTACATCTACTGAGCGTCTCAAAGAAAGACATAAAGAGAAATGAATGAATCAGCTTTTATGAATCTTGTTTGGTTTGAAATCTTTGAATTCAGATGGTACTGAGCTGCATTTGTTAATGTCCTGACGTGGTTGGTGATTGAATCTATGTTACATGTAGATTTCTTCCTCAATTTGTTGTCATGAGTGACATGGACTCAAGAAGTGCGCTGTGGTCATCCATTGACACTGGTTCATAGAACAGTGTGTCGTCTGCGTAATTGTGATTTATGTGTATCCCCTGATTTTCACCTTCAATGTCTTGTCTTATGCTTTTCTTTTGACACCATTTTCTTTTCATCTCACCTTTCATTCCTTCACATGTTTTCATCCTCCATCCACTCCCTTTTTCCCAGCTTCCACTTTCCCTCCACACACACACACACAAACACACACACACCTTCTGCTTGAGACCGATAACATCCCTGATGGAGTTCCTTTATTAGCCACCCACAGGCAGATTAACCAGAGCAATAATACACCAATCAACAGCAATTATGCCCTGATAAGCCCAGGGAGAGCGTGGCTGGGTGTGGGAAAAGAGGTGGTGGTGGTGAACTGATTGGAGGTGTTTTAGCTCAGGATTAAAGGTTGTGTGTCTGTGCATACATTTACATGTGTTGTACAAGCATATTAAATCCAGCGAGCTTTGTTTTTTTTTTTTTTTCCCTTTGCCTTCGGTCTTAATCTCTTCGTGGAGCATTTTATTATTATTATGATGATCAGATGTGGAATCAGTCCAGGCCCGCAGGTCCTCGTCAGGAGCTAATGGAAGAAATGATCAGGCTGCCTGATAGCATCAAAGTTATTATACAAAGCAGGGATGAACAATACCTTTTCTTAAAGGACGAATACCTTCAGCTACTTGCCGATACAGAGATGCCAGATTAATTGTCATAAAGTCTAACTTTCACTCCATTCATAAACTATACGTGAAGACTATCTGGCATCATGAACAACCTCGTCTAAGCCACGTCACCTCCAACAACCTTGAAGGCTCCAGTATGTAATTGTGTCTGCAATACATAGCGTCTGTCTTTGCACTGCCCTGTGGGTAATGTAGACCGAGACTTTAGCGATGTTTAGCATGTATGCTTGTCCTCAGCAACCCAGCTGGAAAAACTTCACTTTTAAATCATCATTATCGTCCCACCATACTATTATGACTGAAGACATGGCGTCTCCCATCCTCATCACAGCAGATTAAAACACTCACAGCCCTGGCACTTGTTAGTTTTTGGACGCCACCGCTGTAACATCAGCCTGGCGTTGTTCTGAAGCAGCTAAATGATGATGAAAACCAGTGGAAGCGGAGATCTGTCCCCCGCCTGCAGGCATCTGCACACCAGCCAAGTCTGACTCCAAGAACAGCTGTATGGATTTAACCTCCCCCTCCCGAGCTGTTCTTTGCGTGCACAGATCTGTATTAACCACCATGCGACTGAACACCTGCACGTGCAGACAGCAGTACTGAAGCGGGAGCTGCTTTCAGATCCGGGGAGGTGTTTACCGCTGAGCAGCAATCTTCAAACCGCAGCTTTTGCTTTATTCAGAGGATCTGCCAAACCGTGTGGAGATACATCAGATTAACCCTCCGTTAGGAGCGCTGATCCAGTGATCTTTCCATCAAAGAGGACCTCCAATTAAACTCTCAATTGGTTCTTAAAAGATTAAAGCAAACTTCAATGATTTTTGGGGAGTTTCAGTGTCAAAGAGGCTGTAATGGAATGTAACTCTGGAAATTGGCCTTAATAATTTGTGAAATCTTGTGTGTGCATGTGTGTGTGTGCGTCTGCAGACCAGTAGCAGCATTTCAAATGTCTTTGTTGTTGAAAAATTGTGTTTTCAGTGGCTCCGAGCACCGCTGTGTAATTGGAACCCCCAAAACGCATTGATGCTGGTTTGCTATCTTTCATGGCAGCTTCACTGACAGCTCTGCTCAGTGTCAGTGTTGGGTTTTGCTGTGTCTGCTACTGTTAAGAAGTCCATAAAAAAAAAAAAAAAAAAAAAATTATATATATATATATATATATATATATATATATATATATATATATATATATATATATGAATAAATGTTTTCTGTGAAATTTGACCATTTTCTTGGTGGTCTTTCCAGACTGGAGCCTCTTGTGTCGGTTTTGGCCCACAGGCCTTATGTTTGGTCTTTCTCTCGGTGTTTTCCCGGTAGTTTCCTTCTGCTTTGGTTCTCCACTTGGTTCAGTGACATTTCTCTTTACCCCTTTTTTTATGCTGAATACGTACGTTTCCTGCGACCTTGCGGTGTCACAGCCCGTGACCTCCAAAACTTAATCCCGAAGCACAGAGTAAAGAGACAGTCGTCGTTTACCCGGAGCATGAAATTAAACACGTTTCCTTTGGCTGTCCGGGCTCTCATTACTCTCTGGGATTTACGGCGGCGGCGGTTATTTGTTTAAGGCCGGTTTGTTCGCTGCAGACTGCGGCAGGTCGCCTCACGTTCCTCCACATATCAGGAGAAGCTGCTGAGTGAAGCTTCTGTCTCCCAGTTCAGTGACCTTAACACCCGTGATTGATATGAGAGGGGGAGGCCAGTGTGTGTGTGTGTGTGTGTGTGTGTGTGTGTGTGTGTGTGTGTGTGTGTGTGAAGGGGGAAGGTTAATTGAAGTTGTTAGAGTGAAAATGATTCCCTCGGGGGGACACAGCAGGTGGAGGCGGTGTGTGGGTGCAGCAGTGGGTGACGGAGTGAGATGGAGGTGGGGGGGAGGGGGGGTCAAAGGGATTGCTCCTCCCCTTTAGAGCAGGGATGGAGAGATGAAATGATTCATCTAAAGGTCAGTAGTGTGGGTCCATCCCTCCGTCTGACCTCTCACGCGTGACCGTTTTGTCTGTTTTGATCCTTTTGTTTGTTTTTTTTATTGCGGTTATTGTGAACAAATGGGATTGTTTCTTTTCCACAGCGTGTCCTATTAATTTGTGCCACATCCTTTAATAAAACCAGCTTGTCTCGCTGTTTTCCCAGCCTGGCTCACCGCTTCCCGTCTCGCGCTCCGTCCTCTCCGGCGGCCCCTCGCCTTCTCCTCTCCCACTCCGGCCTTCATTTCACAGATGACGGCTCGGCTGACTGTAATCCAGCAGATGCCGCGGCGCCGAGGCCCGACCAACTGTTTTAACTCCAATCAGCTCCTATTGCTCTCAGGAGGGTCCGCACGCAGCCCCCCCGCCAGCCTGACATTTCAGGAGTTTCACGGACGGAGCGAGTGAATCCAGGGTACATGTACATTGCGTGTGTGTGTTGATTAAAGCAGGGGGCTGATGGAGAAAGAGCAGTGACAGTCGTTACCTCCTGAGCCCGGCGTGGAGCCAAACCGCTGGCTTCAATCAACTCAGACACGTGTGTGTGTGGGGTGTTTGTGTGTGTGACAGGGAGACAGAGAGAGTCCAGTATCAGCAGGGATGGAGATGTCTCTGGTAATGCATCTGAACCCCCCCCCCCTTCCCCCCCCCTGCATCGCAGGCGTCTGTCGCCTCCCTCCTGCTCTCCATCCATCTCTCGGACTTTCTTTTCCCTCGCTCCGTGTTCGCCTCTCATCCCTCCCGCCAAGACAAAGACAAAAGGGAGCCGCGACTCACCGAAACATAACTTTCAAGGTGTTTCAGACCAGATTATTTCTGTGTCTTCTGAAGCATCGATTCCCAACTTTTTTCTTGAGGGTCCCCAATTCTTTCCCACTGTAGAAACACCACAACGACGAGAAAAGGTGAAGGAGAGTGTGTGTGTTAAATCCAGTTTCTTTATTCTATTCTACTACAATGAGTTCCTTTTCTCTCTCTCTGATTTAGAAAAACAACACGGTGGAGCCAAATTCTACTGGCTTACAAAAACAGAGACTTACAAAGTAAGTATGAACCCTGTTTTAAAACAGTTACACATTTAGATGACTATCAAGTTCACTGAGAGATATTATCCCATTATGGAAATTTTAGGAAAAATACATGCATGATTTTATTCCAAAGTCGCGTTTCATCCAAGTTATTTAGAGCATTTTACACTGTTTAAAGGAAAAAAAAAATGTGATAACAGGAAACATCCACATCAGTATTAACAGGATCAATGCATATTCAGACCACAGCTGAACGTAGGCTGAGGCTAAAGTAACCGTCTGTGAGTACAAATGTAAAACTACATTTATTATTTAAAAGGAAAGGAGGACATTTGTGAATACCATTTTAAATTGAAATAAGATTCAAGAAGCAGGAAGACTATAAAATGTGATTATTGAATATTGGAGAAGGCCTATGCTGCATTAAGCCATCTGAGAAAGTTCTAGAGTTTCATTCTGTTACCTTCTGCAGAGATTCTGCTCGCAGGTCAAACATTTTATGCTGACGACGTACAGCTTCGGTTTTACTTGTAAATTCAAAGGTAATAACTTGTTTTTGTTGACTGCGAATGCAGCTCGTCACAGATCGTGAACGGCGACGCGCAATAAGAACGCTGCACATCTCCCGATGCAGCAGCGGTGACAAACGGCGTGCTGACTGTCAGCACATCTTCGCCATCTCATTTGATTCGGTTAAATAGTGCGACGGCGCTCGGGAGCCGTCGGGGACCCGATGGAATGGCGCCGTGATTGATGGGGGACAAGTATGGGCCACTTGAACTCTGCAGCCAATTAGAAACGTTTATTGGGGGGGGGGCGTGTGAGTCCTCTCTCTTCTAATCACTTTTACCGCCGCCGTCACAAAGAGGGGACGTAACCTGGGCCGCGGAGGCGTCGTTCGATGGGACGTTAATGAAATACGAGCAACTCTCGCAGAGACACACACCTTGAAAGATGTCCGCCGTCGTGTTCCTGCATGAAGCCGCTCAGGCACAATTTTGATTAATTACCCCTCTGATCTTATCCCGGCTCTGGAATGAAGATAACGACGGCGGGAGTGACAGGGTTGATTGGTATCACCAACCAAACAATTACTGCTGAAGATGATATGCATGTAACAGCTACAGGAGGGGTTTTTTTTGGGACATTTCATGGTTTCATTTTGGCTCCTGAACTAAAATGTATGGACAATTCTATATTCTTATTATACTCTAAAGGCTCTCTGGTGAAGGGATGGTTTTCCGTAAATCGTAAGCAGTTTCCAGATGTTTCCGAAAAAGATGACGGAGAGAATAAAGAAAACGGTTTGTCCTTGGGCTTATGGCAGGAAGAATAACCGTTCTTTCTGTGTGTGTTGTGCGTGAAACACCATGTGCCATATGTTCCCTCGCATGTAAGTCGGTAAGAGCCGCTGTAGCTGGCACACACAGTCAGGTTCGAAAGGCTGGAGCAAAAGACATTGCCGGAGGCAGATTTCAAATTGTCTAGAGAGGCACACTCGCTTTAGTGTGTGTGTGTGTGTGTGTGTGTGTGTGTGTGTGTGTGTGTGTGTGTGTGTGTGTGTGTATGTATGTGTGTGTGGTTTTTTTTTCCAAGGGTACTCAGCCTGTGTGCAACAGAGAAAGGTCACCTGTGTAGCCAGTGGCAAAAGCAACTGCTCTTAAAGAGAAACTAAGTGGTATTGGCAAATATTCGCTGGTTTTAAAATCTCAGTTTTCTTTAATGTGCTAGCAGAATTTACACTTAAAATTAAAAGTTAGTATCACATATCGTCTTGGCATTTCAACGCCTTGTTACTCAATTGATCCAGCACTTGTTTTGTTAACCAAAACTTGTTGGAATAGCATCACAACGTGAAAGACGAGTATTTAAAATTCAGTTTGTATTACAGGGAGCAGAGCACATTTTGTCGGCGATATCTTTTAATGAAGTAATCAAAGAGGACGCCGTTAAATTCTCCATGTGTGTTTTGTTCCTCTAAAGCCCAGCCGATAACGAGCGAGACCGACGACGGTCTCTCCTGCGTTCTGAACGGATGATCGGCGAATTTATTCCCTCTAAACGTGGTTGTTTCAGTCCTTCACCCCACGCTTCCATTAAACGTCCCTGTGATTAGCGAGGCGCACGCCGCCAACCTAATTATCCAACGCCACAGCCAAACCCTCCGCGTGATTACTAACTGTTTGCTCCTCATACTGCAATTACTGTATGTTCTTTGTAATGGCAAAAAGCTATGATTAAAGAGGAAGTTTGTGTATGTGTGCATGCGAGAGGGAAGCTATCTGCATCACTGGCAGCTTAAAAAAAAATATCTGTTTTGTGTATTCCTTTAAATCTAACCATATTAGCCACAGCTTCTACTGCTCATCTTTCTCTCCTAATTCCACATGCAATTCTATGAAAAAAAAAAAAGTAATTTGGGGGATTGCTGAAGTGCTTCTCTGCTGTGTGATACAGGGATCCAATTTTCTGTCTTAACACTCACAATGGGAAAGAGAAATCCACCTTTATTCTTCTGCATATTTTGCTGTTGGCAGAGCTGCTGTGCTGCAGAAAGAGATTCAAACTGGGTCAGATGCTCCAGATCTTTTGATTTTTTTTTTTTTTTTTTTTTTGGTGGTGAGGGAGACTGTGATGTAAGAAAGTCCAACATCAAATCTCCAGTTCTCTGCCACAGTCTCATCCAAAATGACCATGAACTGATCCTGGGCTCTGAACCGTCAACAGAGCTGTTTTTGTCACTTTTCACCAAATCAAATTCTTCTGGAGTCACAAAACATATTTAGTTACAAGAAATAGACTTAAAGAAGAATTGCCAGAAATGAATTCATTTCGAACAGGACCAAAACATGTGAGTCAGGTTGCAAAGGAGCCTGGGAGCATCCAGCAGGGTTTTCATCGGTTGTCTGGAGAGTTTCTGTTTGCTATCATGAAGCCTGTGGAGCTCTTTAAACTGGATGAGAGACTACCTGGTATGGCTGGAAGACGAATTAACAGCAGCAAGTGCTTTTATCCAGAATATCTACAGAGGGTGATTTGTAGTTCAGTTTCCTAATCAGCCTTGATCGTATGCATCGCAGAATTGTCAGTTGTGGATAGAAAGTCATAAAGGAAGGAAACCTGACCTTTGGGCAACAGTCTTGACTCAAGTGTCAAGTATGCAACTGGAGTCTGAGACTTGAGGGAATGTAGACGAACGGGTCATAGCAAAGTCACGGAGCTTGAAAGTATCAAGAAAAGTCAGAAATAATAAAGTTAAATAAACGGTTGAAACTGGCTTAAACATCATTAACATTTAAATCACCCAGATTCTGGTGTAAAGAGGATAATTGTTCCAGATAGGTGTTGCTTTAGGGAGGCAGACCCACCCAGAGTGCCGTCTATCTTCTGACCATACTTTAAGTGAATTTTGTTTATCACCACAGTATTGGACGTGAAGTTGGAGGGAGGGAGGGGAAGGGCACCACACACCAGAGATGGCAGAGAAGAAGAGGCTTCTGGTCTCCCCCAGCTGTACTGGGGTAAAATAATCCAAAGTATGATAAAAAGTAGCAACTGACAAAATTAGGCAGCCCGAGCCTGCCCACTGACCTGCTCCTCTGAAGTGAAAGTTTACCCGCTCTCGCACGCTTACCAGCCCAAATGAAAGAAGAAGCAATGCTACTGAGAGATTTAACAGTGTGCAAATGGAATGTGTATTCATAATACCTAGGTATTGTATTCCTGCATTAGTTATTTTAAATGGTATGGACGATGATGAGATTTTTAAAGCCATTTTATCCAAATATTCTCTTTTAATGAATTTAATTTCCATTCAGAAATAATGCCAAAGGTGTTCAAAAGCAAAAGCATGGATAGGATGGATGTCAGGGGGGAGAAGAAGATCATCGGCGTAAAGTGAGACACAACGTTCAACTCCCTTCCTCATAATCCTTTTGAACCCTTCAAGTGACATTAAGTCAGCCGATATTGTCTCAATGGCGAGAGCGAACAACAGCGTGGAGAGTGGACAGCCTCACCTAGTGCTGCGGAAAACAAGGAATGGTTTTGAATGTTGTGGATTTGTGCACACTGTTGCACAGGAAAGAGACGTGAGATTACTTTCACCTCTTTAGGTTAGCCTTTTCAATAGCAATTCTGTCATTCTGTAACTTTTTTTTATCACAATCCTAGCATTTTGTAACCTTTTTCAGTAGCAATTTCAATAGTTTTTAGCTTTTTAAAATAGCACTTTGAGCAATTTCTCTCATTCTTTAAAAGATAATGTCAGTTTTTAGAAGTTTATAGCTTTTTTAAAATTGACCATAGGGGAATTTGTAGCTGTTTTAATTACAATTTTTACAGTTTGTATCCTTTTTCAATAGCAATTTTATCCATTTTTTGCACTTTTATGAGTAATTTGAGTATTTTGTAGCCTTTTTTTACAATTGCAGTTTTAGAAGTATGTAATTTGTTTAAATAGCAGTTTTATTCTTCGCTCATCTTCATTTTTTAAGAGCAATATTATCAGATTATAGCTTTTTTTTAAATTGGAGTTTTAGCCTTTTTAACCTTTATAGTTCAAGAAGTATTTTTGAAAATAAGTCAGGTATGCAAATGTCTACATTAAAAAAATAGGTTAATACTGGGACGAAACTTGTTCAACATATAACTTTTGGAAAGCTTCAGAGAGCGATCAAAGAGGAACCAAAGAGCTGCAGCTTGCAGACCTCCGTACTACGCCATTTGCAAAACCAAAGGAAAACAGTGACAGTCCTTACTCATCTGTTTGAGATGTTCAGAGAAAGATTGTGTGTTTTCTGCTGCCTCCAGCAGGGAGCAGTAAAGCTGCAGAGGTAGGTGTGGACAGAAGCAGGGAGATGGGGAGAGATGGCCCTCCTCCCTGTGGTGAGCTCCCCCTCCTCTGCCTCACTCAGGGGCATGTCAGTGTACAGCCAACATACTGTCGTGACATTTGAAATGAACACCAGGGAGCTGCTGATCGTGCTGGTGAACATACTGGATTATGTATGTGTGTTCTTGGTTTATGCTCTTTGTGAGGACCGGCCTGGATTGTGTGGAGGCATGTATTGTTCACGTATCTGTGATTTATCATATTACTACTATTGCTACACCTACATTGGGGGCTAAAGGAAGGTCCCCAGTGTAGGTGAGTGTACATCTGGGGTGCCAAACATAAGGCTTGTGGACCAAATCTGACCCTAGTCTATTCGAGTCTTGCAGTAAATGAGTGGAACTTTTGATTCCCAGAAGGTTTGAAAACACAACGCCTCTGCCGCTGCGTCCGTACGTGCAGATGTGACTCTCATTTGCATACAGCAGTGGCGAGGGCTCAAGTGTCTCACACTCCAAAGTACTCGTGCAGCCTCGGAGACGTGCCCAAGTACCTTCTAGTGTCTGGCTGATTAGCAGATTTCTATACCTTGCTCCGTGTGACCAAAGCACATGTTCCTGCTCCGAGCATGTGACCGCCGTTCTTGTGTTACCCTTTAACAGATTTTCACCTTTGTCGAGTCGGTGGATTTTGTTACTTTTTTTGTTTGACTTTTATTCTCATTTTCCTTCTGGAAAGAAATCTGAGACAACGGAGACAAAAGAAAGAGATCTATACTGTTGTTTTCTTTGTGTGTTTGCTGTTTGACCTCTCTCTATTTGTTTGTCTTCTTTAGAAAAGTAAGTTATCTAACCTCGACGGATTCCTCCCATTTCGATCACGTTTTCACCCTGTTTCCCGCTCATCCCGACATCTTCCCTCATCGCCCTTCCAGTCATCTCTCCTCTTCTCCTCTCCAGTTTTCTAAATGTTTGCAGATGAGCACTAATAGTCTCCCCTGTATACAGATGACATGCTAATTAATCAGGCGCGCTGTGTTGGCCCATCCAGTCGCGCCCGACAGCTTCCAGCGCACAGCTAGCCGGCAGTAACCAGTTTGTACAACCCTGAAGGACTCTGGGTTCACGTGCGTGTGTTTTCTGTGTGTGTTTTCACTGTGATGCTGTTAGCGTGTGTGTAAAACGTCATGTGTTTACGGCCCCCCCGTTGAATTGCTCGGACTCTGCTATGAAGCTATTCATTACAGGGCTGTATATTGAAGTAATTGTGGAGTCTGGGCTCCCTCTCATTTACTGGACTCTTGCTGCACATCAAATATGTTCCACTTTATTGTAACTCTCTGGCCTCGGCTCTATTTTCGAACTTCAGAGCCAGGAGTGTCCGTCAAACAGAGGCGAGGAGGACGTGCGCCTCAGTCAGTGGAGGCTTTGGAATAAAGTGAAACAACATCCGAACATGAGGCTGTTTCAAAAAAAAAGGCTCAGACTGAACATTACAAACACAAATAGGTATAAAGACCTGTGTTGAATTTATGTGGCAGTGTAAACAGGACTGTGTGGATTTATGAGTGCATATTTCTGTGTATTTGTTATATGTGGGCACGAATGCAAAAGTGTAACATTTCTTACTAAACATAGATATGTGTTTCTTTGAATATAGATAATTCATTTTGTGCGAAGGTATTTTCATTAATAATTTACTTAAATTATTTACAAGGGGTTTATATCTGTGTATGTGTGTATTTCTCTAAAAGACTTCCTGCAGTATTTCCAATATTTCTCTCATCGCTGCAGATTTGTTCAGTGTTTTGTCAGGAGAGTGTGAGCGTGCAATCACAAATGATTATTATTTGGCTGATGGTAGATTTGAGTGAAAAAAAAAAAACAACTCTGGTAATTCACTGAATATTCTGCAAACATCCAGAAGACGAACAGCTTTTTTTTTTTTTTTTTTTTTTTTGAGTTTTGTTTATCTTGCTGATTGAATTCGGAAGCTCGGCGGCTCTTTGGGTTAACATGTGTAAATATGCACACCAACACATGTTCCCGTACAAACACTGAAACACAGTCTGAGAAGGCTTCTCATTAATTTGTTTGTGCGGAGAGGAGAGGAGAGGGAGAGGAGGAGGACGGAGCGGAGCTGGATTGATAGGAAGCTGGGAGGTACAGGCAAGGTGATTAAAAACTCCGGCTGCAGATGTTTCTGGAACACTTCAAAGTGCTGCCAGGCGCTGGGCATGATGCATTATTGAGATGGTGCCCACCTGGCACCGTGCACCCGGTCCACCTGGCGCCCATCACGTGGGCGACACTTCGGGTCGCACCTTCTCACACAAACCGGGCTCCCAGAGCGGTGAAGGGCATCATGGGAAACGGCACACATACCCGACATCGGCCTCAATGACACCAAACTGGGGCATGTACAAACAGTAAACTTAAAAAGTGAGAAATGAGGTGGGATTTCATGCAAAGGATGAATGTTTCTGCTACTTCCTGAGCTGAGATTTCAACTCGATTCAGATATAAATGCGTAATTATAAATACTGATGCATTTTGATGGAGGACTAAGGCGAAGGAGATGCACATAACAATGTAATTTATTCTCAGGCACAATATAAGGATTCATAGGTGTCTGGATTATTGATATCAATGCAAAAGCCTGGGAATCTTCCTGGAATGGCCTCACTTCAGCAGTAGCCTGCAGCGCGGTGTTGATGCAATTCTTCCTGCTTAATATTTTAGCAGTGCCCTCAACCTTGTTTTGTTAAAGCATATTTAGAGGTCGCATAGTGTGTGTGTGTGTGTGTGTGTGTGTGTGTGTATATGTGTGTGTATGTGTGGCTTTCTTCTGAATGTGTCCCCTGACACCTGTACTCTCTCTGGGTGTGAGGGAACAGACAGAGGCCAGAGCCACAGTCACAGGTCTCAGACCAGTGGGGTGTGAAATGAATCAGAGGGCCAACACACTCTCCCCCTGCTGCCCACACACACATCAACACACACACACACACACACACACACTTGCTGTCACCATGCAGTTGTGTCTGTAAGCTTATGTGTGAGGGAGAATAGTGGAAGAGGAGAGCAATGAGAGAGAACGCAGGAAAAAAAATGACGGAGATGAGAAACTCTCTTCTTCTCAGGACTTTTGGCTCGTCAGTAAATAAAGTCGTGAACATTTAACATTTATGAATGTTAAATCAACACCAGCTGAGGGATGATTCCCTTCATCCATCCGCCCTTCAAGCTTCTGTACCAGTTCTTGCAATCTAGAACCGCAGATGCATATTTTTACATATTTTATATTTTATTTTTTCACTGTGGAAGGAAACCGGAGACCCAAGATCAGGGGTGTGCAACATATTTTACATATTTCATCAGTGAGTTGGACCGGTGAAATAGTGCCATGATGACTAACTTTGAATTTAAAATTTAAATGTTTTTTTCTTTCATTGTGTTTCAAGTATATGCCATGAAAATGTTTATATTTTCACAAAACCAAACAACTGAGAAATCTGTTTAAAAAATCAAGCCCATGCATTCATTCATTCATTCATTCAAAATAAACTTTGATTAATAAACTGTATACTGTAATTACTGTTAGTGTGCGTATTTGCATTTGTATGCATAAACATTTCTCCATTGTGTTATTCTGTTGAATGCCATTATTCGATATAAACTGTTTGAACTAGCTTAACTATTTTTGCAATATGAAGTTGCTGTGAGGACCGAACATCCCTATGTTGAATTAATAAAGTCTGATATTATTTTATCATAAATCTAGAGATAGAGAGGGTGGTATACAGAAGAGGTCTGTACTTTAATGATTAAAAAATATATTTTAAATTCTAATAATACAACTGAGATGATTGACTTTGATTGAACACTCCTGGAAAAAAAAAAAAAAGCTCCAGCAACAAGAAAGTGGGCGGGCCCAGCGGCCGTCGTGCTCCCCGGTTGGCGGGAGCAGCTGTCAATCACCCGCGCGGCTCCGCAGCACCTCCCACCGACGCACCGCGGCAGCGCAGCTCCCACAATGAGATTCAAGGCACCGGCGGCTCGTCTGCAGCGATAGGAGAGCGGCGAGGAGAGAAAAAGAGAGCCTCACCTCCTCAGAACAGCGAGTGAGGGAGGGAAGAAGAGACAGGAGAGGAAGAGGACCGGCTGTGGAGTTAAAGGAGAGACGACGGCGGCGGCTCGGACCTCCAGCTCGGACTGTTGAATTCAGTGCAAAGTGTCCAATTTACGCACAGATCCGACATGTCATCGTCCGGTAAAGACAACAGCGGTGCCCAACACGCCAATTACGTGGGACCTTACCGTTTGGAGAAGACACTCGGGAAGGGACAGACAGGTTAGTTGGGACAGCTTTGCTCGCTGCATCCTCCTGAAATATTATTATTATTTTTTTTTTTTTTTTGAGGGGGGAGCGACTTGAGGTTTGGCCGGCTGGGTGTCCGCAGGTGATCAATAACTGACCGCTGACTTCCAAACACCTGCCCGGCCCGGTGGGGCTTTAGGAGGGGCTGTTATTTCACCGGTCATCTGACATAATCATTGTTCACGCAGTGGGACGGTGGGGGGATTTAAACTGTGTGTGTATGTGTGTGTGTGTATGTATGTGTGTGTGTGTTGAAGGAGCAGAGCAAACCGTCCAACACCAGCAACGGTGACAGTGTGGTGGGCAATGAAAATGAACTTTTTATTTTCTTGTGTGTGTGTGTGTGTGTGTGTGTGTGTGTGTGTGTGTGTGTGTGTGTGTGGAGCACAGCGCCGTTAATCCCGATTTGCCTGATACATTGATCTATTCTTAGTCCGTAGGCACGCAAAGCAGGGAGGCAGGCGTTTCTCCTATAGGCTGTGCCTGCAATAGGATGTGGAGTAGAAGGTCCCACCTTGACAGATCACACCAAAAAGCAGCTCCATCCATCCCTCCATCCTTTCCTTCCTTCCTTCCCCCCTACCCACCCACCCATCTATATCCATCCACCCCAGAGGATGCAACTGGGCTTCCAGAAAGGAGAGCACATGCTTCGCCTCAGCCCAGGCAGCAATGACACTGCAGTTTCTAAAGTTGCACGGCTCATCTCTTGAGCAGATCATGTTGAAAGATGCGATGCTTGTGTTGAGAGTCATGCTCCAGAATGGGATTTGAACCCGGCTGCGTGTGAAGCGCCACAGCCCTGTGTAGGCAGGGAAGGCAGGAGTGATGCAGCATGCTCTTCTAAGCTCATCAAAAGAGAGAGTCAGACTTTTCCTCCCCTCTTTTCCAATGTGCTGCTGGTAGGTTTTTCCTCCCATCTGTTGTCAGAAATGGCTAAAATAGGCGTTGCTTCCTCCACCCCGTCCAGCTGGTCATGCTGAGCAGCCGTGTGTGTAAATGTTTGCGTCTGCATTTAGACAGTATGCTTTCAGGAAAAGATCCTGATCTTTTCTCTCACCTGACCTGTGTAGCATTGGTTTTATGGTTCCCTTCGAGGCTTTGATGTTTTCGCAGTGAAAAACCGATCCTAACTTGTGGCGCAACTAATCTGCTTGTATAATGATTGCAACAGTGGGAATTAATGTTGCAACGCTGAGTCCTTGTTGTGGTTTCACCAAATCTTCTCCATAATGCAGTATTCAACATATCTGTTTCCTGCTGCTCACATTTAATCTTCAGTATTTACAGGAAGGTCTTTTACTCCGGTACGGGATCAGCTTTCTTTCAGATGGCTCTCTGGAGTCCATAATGGATGTTTATGGTGGAAAAGAGCTTGTAGTGAGGTCTGCCCGGTACAGACGCGTAATGATAAGGTGTCTCTGAGATCACCGTGTGGCCCAGGCTGGATTTATGTGAATGTTTCTCTTTCTTGTCTGTGGACCTGTGTATGCTTGCTAACGTGGAATGAACTTTTCTTGAACTTATCAGGACTGTTTTTGGAGCACGTTGTGATTAAATTCCGCACATTTACATTGAATGCACTTGTCCCCCCTTTTTTGTTTTGTTTTTGTTTGTGTCTCAAATTCACTGACACAACCAGACCCAGCATTATGTGTTGCGTGTGTG